>NC_090449.1:1067793562-1068106062 GCF_031143425.1 Pleurodeles waltl | reverse complement strand
TACTTCCCCATCCGTTTCCCTTGTAGCACAAAAATTGTTTTGTAGGCGATTTATCCACAAACGCCATCTGGGCGCGGCAGTGGCCGGGTCAATCAGTTGGCTAAACGGTGGTAATGATGTAACTGAAGAGTGAACACTGTTGTTTAACTGTGCCGGGAGCTGGGGATTTCCTGGTGGTGGTGGTGGATTGGCATTATCTTGGGGCGGGGCACTCATATTTGCACTCTCACGCTCCACTGATTTGCAGAGGCTAGCATTTTTTCCTTATTTTCTTTCTTTTGAACTCCACCCTCTTTTATATATTGTTTTCTTTTTTTTTTTAGTGCTTTGTGTTCTTTTTCCTTCTGAGATGCCCCTTGTGGTCAGTGTCCAACACCCCTCTACTCATTTATACTTATTTTCTTTCTTTAGAGCTCAGGTCTCTGCCTGTCAGCTCAGCTTCAAGCTTACCGCTTGCACCAGCCTCCGTTATCTAATGCAGAGACACGCCCACTCCGAGCCTCTGCAGGGGAGATTCTTCGGCCTCGTGAGCGCACTCGGCATTCACTGTTGCTCTCCCGTGGCAACAGGACGCTCATGGGCGGAGCGCTCGACGAATCGCTTCACTCCGCGTGATGTTTCCTTTCGGGGCAGAGGCGTGGCTCACCGTCTCCAGCGTCCCCGGGCAGGAAGCCAGGCCACACCTCGAGCCGCACAGCCTTCGGGCAGGACACAAGGCGGTCGGGCTATCTCTCGAGCCAGGACCAGCGACCGCCCCAATCACCTGGGCTACACAGCGCCTCCGCCTTCACAGCATTCGACACCGCACCCTCATCCGCGCAGGTACGGCTTCACCGAGGGTGGAGAATGACTTCACCTCACTAGTACTGTTAGATATACCGCATTACAAGCGTGGTATGTTCGTTTCCCGCTCGTCGCCAATGTAACTTCGGCGCACACGCAGTGTCAATGAGCACACAGAGACCTTGCTTGGCTGCTAACACACGTGGAACTGCGTCACCGCAGTTCGTCCTTTATTTATACCCGTGATCTGCGCCCCTCCCGGACACGCAGAGCACGTTATACGAACAGGGAAAGCCCGAATGGCTCTCCGCATACTCTTTACTGGAGGGAGGGAGGGAGAGGGAGAGAGGGGAGAGAGATGAGAGACAGCAAAAGGGAGGTGGGGGAGAGAGAGAGGAGAGCAAGGGAGAGCGAGAAAGAGAGAGAAAGAGAAAGACAGATCGACGGAGAGAGAATGAGGAAGAGAGCGAGACAGAGAGAGAGAATGAGAGTGGGAGCACAAGAGAGGAAGAGAGACAGAGAGAGAAAGAAAGAAAGAGAGAAACAGAGAGAAAAAAAGAGAGAGAGAATAAGAGAGTGAGAGCACAAGAGAGGGAGAGAGACAGAGAGAGAAAAAAGAAAGAAAGAGGGAAATAGACGAGATAGAGAGACAGAGAGGGGAGAGAGGCAAGGAAGAGAGAGGCACACAGAGGGAACGAGAGGAGAAAGAGGGGGGGAGACAGGAGAGAGGAGAGAGAGAGAAAGAGGGAGACAGTAAGAAAAAGAGCGAGAGCGAGACATAGAGAGAAAAGAGAGAAATGAGAGAGCGACAGAGAGAGAGAGAAGGAAAGAGTGGGAGAGACGGAGAGATCAATAGAGAGAGACAGAGAGGAGAGAGAGAGCGAGAGGGAGGGAGGGAGAGGGAGAGAGGGGAAAGTCAGAGAAAGGGAGGTGGGGGAGAGAGAGAGGAGAGGAAGGGAGAGCGAGAAAGAGAGAGAGTTAAAGAGAAAGGCAGAGTGACGGAGATAGAATGAGGAAGAGAGCGAGGCAGAGAGAGAAAAAGAGAGAGAGAGAGCACAAGAGAGGGAGAGAGACAGAGAGAAAGAAAGAGAGAGGAAGAGAGCGAGACAGAGAGAAAAAAAGAGATAGAGAATGAGAGAGTGAGAGAGTGAGAGCACAAGAGAGGGAAAGAGACAGAGAGAGAAAGAAAGAGAAAAGAAGAGAGCGAGGCAGAGAGAAAAAAGGAGAGAGGAAGAGAATGAGAGAGTGAGAGCACAAGAGAGGGAGAGAGACACAGAGAGAAAGAAAGAGAGAGGAAGAAAGCGAGGCGCCGATAGAACAAGTGAGAGAGCTCAAGCAACAGAGAGAGAGAGACAGAAAAAAAGAGAGAGTGCATGATCATGCATGTGCATCAGACAGACAGGGGGCTTTACTCTTGTAGTAGTCACATGACTTTTGCACCAGGGTGGGCCCTGGGTGACTTGATAAATCTGGAGTAACGCAAAGCTGCTCAGGTGGCCGTGTTGGGGTACTCTGCTCCATAGAGGTGCTCTGTGGGCGTTGTGGTGTGTGTTCCCACGCAACACCCATGTATTTTGACCCATTCCCAGAATTCTCATGAGTGGTAGCCCTGGGAGTACACAAAACTGCTACAGATCCTGAGGGGAGGCATAACAGGAGAAATATGTTTACTTCTCCTCAGTTTTTCCTCTTTCTATGCAGCACAAATAGAAAGAGGAAAACACCTCAGGGGATTGCTTTTGTGCAGGTAACTGTCCCCTCCTGCACAAAAACAATCCTGCTTACAACGCAGGTATCCTTGCACTGCTGTCGCCTGTAATGTGCTGTGTCCCTTCTGTGAGTGTGATACTGAAGCTCGCACTTCTGCCGCCTGTAATGTGCTGTGTCCCTTCTGTGAGTGTGATACTGAAGCGCGCACTTCTGCCTGTAATGTGCTGTGTCCTTTCTGTGAGTGTGATACTGAAGCTCGCACTTCTGCCACCTGTAATGTGCTGTGTCCTTTCTGTGAGTGTGATACAGAAGCTCGCACTGCTGCCGCCTGTAATGTGCTGTGTCCCTTCTGTGAGTGTGATACAGAAGCTCGCACTGCTGCCGCCTGTAATGTGCTGTGTCCTTTCTGTGAGTGTGATACTGAAGCTCGCACTTCTGCCGCCTGTAATGTGCTGTGTCCTTTCTGTGAGTGTGATACTGAAGCGCGCACTTCTGCCTGTAATGTGCTGTGTCCCTTCTGTGAGTGTGATACTGAAGCTCGCACTTCTGCCACCTGTAATGTGCTGTGTCCTTTCTGTGAGTGTGATACAGAAGCTCGCACTGCTGCCGCCTGTAATGTGCTGTGTCCCTTCTGTGAGTGTGATACAGAAGCTTGCACTGCTGCCGCCTGTAATGTGCTGTGTCCTTTCTGTGAGTGTGATACTGAAGCTCGCACTGCTGCCTGTAATGTGCTGTGTCCCCTCCGTGAGTGTGATAAAGAAGCTCGTACTGCTGCCACCTCTAATGTGCTGTGTCCCTTCTGTAAGTGTGATACAGAAGCTTGCACTATTGCCCGTAATGTGCTGTGTCTCTTCTGTGAGTGTGATACAGAAGCTCGCACTGCTGCCATCTGCAATGTGCTGTGTCCCTTCTGTGAGTGTGATACAGAAGCTCGCACTGCTGCCACCTGTAATGTGCTGTGTACCTTCCATAAGTGTGATACCAAAGCTCGCATTGTTGTCGTCTGTCCTGTCATGGTGTTGTGTAGGATATAAAAGATCTTTGGCCCCCAGTGACATCGAAGTGGACGGTTACTTCTCTACATGGCTACAAATCATTCTTCCCAAAAACACAACCAAACAAGTTAATACAAATTATCACATTTCTTAGTGTGATGAACAGTATGAGTGTAGTAGAAGCAGGGATACCAATACTAGTGCATGCCCTTACGAAGGCCGTTGACCTGTATGGCAAATTATAAGGCTGAAACATGTAGGCAAGGGATGGACAATGGTTCTATATATCTAATCTAACCTCCATGTGATATAAGGTTTTTGGGTTCTCCACCAATAAAGTGGAACATCCTATAGAGATATACATCAAGGTGTTTTCTAAGAGAAATCTGGGTCCTTGCAAATATCCAGTTGATTTTATCTACACTAATGTACAGCGGTTGGGTCCACTGAGGTGATATTTATCTACCTTGGTGTGGCTAGGCCACTAATAATGAAGAATGCCACTATAATGAGTGGGTGAGGTGAGCTATACAAATATATTTTTGAAACCTGCTATTGCCTTACAGAGTAATGAGCCGTCCACTCCTTTGACCCAAGCACCTGCTGTGTGTTATATTCCGCTAAGGGAGGTTGTGTTTGTGCCACCTTTCCTCTCACTCTCTTTATGTGAATGTATGAACACTTTGCTGTTACTATACGCAAATGTCTTGCCTTTGAGCCACGCTGCCCAACTGGAGCCCACTGTCTGTGGTGAGTGGTTATCACATTGTGGGAGGAGGTGTGTGGATAATCCAGCTGCCGCAGACATTGGGTTACTTCCACATTGTTGGGGGGTGGTTTGTGAGTCACCTCGCTGTCTCTGACATGGGTTACTCCGGCATTGTTGAGTAGTGTGTGGGTTATCGGACTGTGTCAGACATGGTGTTACTCCCACATTGTTGGTTGATGATGTACAGGTGTTTGGGATGTGCCGGAAATAAGTTACGCCAGCATTGTTGGGTTGCATGCAGTTGCATTTGCTGTCTCAGACTTGTTTCTACATTGCTGGGTGTTGGTTCTTCAGGATCTGTCAGACAGGGTGTTCTCCTCACATTGTTGGGGTGCATGCAGTTGCCCTTGCTGTTTCAAACTTGTTTCTACACTGCTGGGTGGTGGTTCTTCAGGATCTGTCAGACAAGGTGTTCTTCTCACATTGTTGGGGTGCATGCAGTTGCCATTACTGGGTGGTGGTTCTTCAGGATCTGTCAGACAAGGTGTTCTCCTCACATTGTTGGGGTGCATGCAGTTGCCCTTGCTGTTTCACACTTGTTTCTACACTGCTGGGTGGTGATTCATCAGGATCTGTCAGACCAGGTGTTCTTCTCACAGTGTTGGGTGATGCAGAATCTCGCATTAACGTTGGGTGGTGCGTGGATCATTGAACTGTGCTAGTTGTGAGGTTAGTGCCAAGTCACGAAATTGCAATTGGTTACTGTAAATAGCATGACAGCAATTATTAAAGCATATACGTGAAATGACGTTTTCACCAGTAATTCCTTTCAATATGTGCATTAATCATTCGAAGAGGGTAGATCTGATCTTTAGAGCCCCCTTGACACATCTATTAACTGTAGAAGGAATGACTAGACCGGGCATCCTCAGCCTACAACATGAAACAAGTTAGGAGGCAGATGTAAGATGAGAGTCTTTTAGGAGAGAATAAAATAAAAGAAGATTAGGAGCAGAGACTTGGCCAAGAAAACCGGAGTTGCAGCGTTTATTGACCAGAAAAGAGAAATCATGAGAGGTCGGGGTGTAGAGATACTGTGACACCTGAAGAAGAGCCGAGAGGGGACATAACAAGTCACGTCAGAGCACAGAGAGGGGGAGTCAGAGCATGAAGACGTATAAAGGAGATACAAGAAACCTCCCCATCAACACCAGAAGGACCGTCACTCAAGCCCTCATCACCAGCAAGTAGGACTACGGTAACACACTCTACGTAGGAATCACCACACGCCTCCTGAAGAGACTACAGACAATAAAAAACTCAGTGGCAAGACTCATCCTTGACATGCGCAGACAGACGCAGATCACACCACACTTCAAGAAGCTACACTGGTTCCCAATGTAGAAGACATGTCAGTTCAAGATGCTGACCCACGCCTACAAGGCCGTGTACAGCAAGGACCAGCATACATTAACAAACATATGACCTTCGACTAACCGACCAGACACCTGTGACAAGCCTGCTTCTTCTTTGCAGACACCTCCTGGATCTGCTGATCCAACATCGGAGAACGCTTCTTCTCTTCCCCTGCACCTCAGGAATGCTGCATCACTCTGGGAATTCAGGAAAGGACTCAAAGACATGGCTGTTCAAATGAACGGAGCACCGCAAAGCAGCTAGCAACTCCAGAGCTTCGAGACCCTCATGGGTGATTTGCCACACTTTATAAATCCTGATTGATTCATTGATAACCAGAAGATGTGAGTGAAAGTGAGTGCACTGTAGAGTAGTAAGAGGTGATAGAGGCAGTAGAAGGTAAAAGGAAGAGAAGGATAACAGTAAATTATGCAGAGAAGAACAAGAAAGTGGGCAGGATGTCCAACACAGGGGCACTAATTAGGAAGGAATAGAATAAGAGCGACAAACATGATTATTAGGTTGTAGGTAAGGAATGAGTGCATTTTGCAAAAAACACAAAATTGGTCCCACCACAAAGAATCAGTAGAGGGTATTTCGAAGATAAGGGCAATCATAAGGAGAAGGGGAAGGAAAAAAGTATTTGTTTTAGTTGGATTTATATGGAGGGAGTTAGAACTTTGGATAACAGATAGACAGAGACTGACGGAAGAGTTAAATGAGGAGAAGAAAGAACAATATGAGAATCGTGCTGCGCTATGAGGGACAACTTCGGTCAATCACGTCCCAAAAAAAGCCAGCTGGTTCAACGCCGAACTCCAAGAATCTATAGCACCTGCAGGCGAGTAGAGAAGAAATGGAGAAACAGCAAAACCAGCAAAGAACTCGCCTCTTTTAGAGCCGCCTTTGCTACCCAACACCAACACATCAAGAAGACAAAAAAAGCTGCACTCCGTGAACGCATCAATACCTCCCGCACAGCACGAGAGAACTCTTCACGTTAATTAACGAATTCACCAATGCTCCCTCCGAAGCCACCAACATCCCCCCATCGCAAGATCCTTGCGACAAACTGGCCACTTTCTTCCACAGCAAGATTAAGGACATCTATGACAGCTTCTTCCCGCAGAACCCACCCAGCATCATAACCTACAATCGACCCAGCCCCCCAGAACCCGCTCAAACCATCCACAGCTGGTCCACACTCACCACAGAAGAGACTGAAATAATCATGAACAGCATTCACTCCTGAGCTCCAAAAGACCCCTGTCCTCACCACATCTACAGCAGAGCCAATGTACCCATCGCCCCCTAACTCCGCAAGATGCTAAACTGCTCCATCACAACAGCCACCTTCCCCGAAGATTAGAAACACGCCGAAGTCCGTTCCCTCCTGAAGAAGCCCACAGCCGACCCATCAGAGCTCAAGAACTTCTGACCCATCTCGCTGCTACCCTACCCGCCAAAGTCCTGGAAAAAGCCATAAACTCGCAGCTGCGCCAATTCCTCGAGGACAACAACTCTCTGGATACCTCCCAGTCTGGCTTCCACAGCAACCACAGGACGGAGACAGCTCTTCTTGTAGCCACCGATGACATCTGCACACTCCTCGACTGCGGACACACCGCAGCACTCATACTCCTCGACCTCTCAGCAGCCTTCGACACGGTGTCCCACAGCACCTTATGCACCAGACTCCATGACGCAGGTATCTGCGGAAAGCCTTGCAATGGATCCAATCCTTCCTCACCAGAAGAACACAGAAAGTCAGGTTCCCACACTTATATCCAAACCAACAGAAGTGAGCTGCGGAGTCCCTCAGGGATTCTCCCTGAGCCCAACACTCTTCAACATATACATGACCCCGCCGGCAGCCATCATCAGAAATAAACATCGTGTCATACACCGATGACACACAATTCATCATATCCGTCACTGAAGACCCGGACAAATCTAAGAGGAACTTTCACACCGGGATGAAAGCCATCGCCACCTGGATGAGGGAGAACTGCCTCAAGCTCAACTCGGATAAGACCAAGCTCATCATCTTCGGAAACTCCATCTCACCCTGGGCCAACTCCTGGTGGCCCACATCACTCAGCGCACCACCTACTCCGACTGACCACAGCAACAACCTAGAAATCATCCTCGACTCCTCCCTATCTATGACCTGGCAGGTAAACGCAGTCATCTCTTCCTGCTGGCATACCCTCCGCCAACTCCACAAAATCTTCAAATGGATCCCGGTCGACTGCCGCAAAATAATCACCCATGCCGTAGTCACTAGTAAGTTGACTATGGTAACCCAATCTACACCGGCACCACAACAAAGAACATCAGGAAACTACAACTCATCCAAAATGCCACTGCAAGACTCGCCTTGAACCTCTCCCTCCAAGAACACATCTCCCAAATCCTGAGGACCCTCCATTGGCTCCCAGTAGAGAAGCAAATCAACTTCAAACTACTCACCCACACCTACAAGGCCCTGCACATTGGTCCGGCCTACCTGAACCATTGCATCTGCTTCCATAACCCCGCCAGACCCCTCTGTTCCGCCCAGCAGACGCTAGGTACCATCCCACGCATCCAGAAAAACACCGCCGGAGGAAAATCTTTTGCATACCTTGCAGCAAAGAGTTGGAACAACCTGCCCACGCACCTCAGACAAAGCCCATTTCTCACCATCTTCAGGAAGAACCCCAAAACATGGCTCTTCAAATGAGGCCGAAACCCACCACCTGCACCTTAAGACCCTCACGGGTGAGAAGTTGCGCTTTACAAAAACTGATTGATTGACTGAAGATGTAGTTGCTGATTTGTTAAGCTGCATCAGGACCAATTCTTTGTGCCACCTGTTAACCCGTAAGTCTTTAGGATATCTTGAACTGTGCATAGGTGTGAGTTATTGGGGTCTTGTCAACTACGCTCCAGTTATGTGGTAGGATTTGTTTAATGCTGGAGTAAGATGAAGATATACAGGGGATCTCAGGCAGGGGCTGGCCGTAAAAGGATGTAGAGTGGCTTGCTTTCAGGTTGCCCAAAGGAGGGGATGGTGCCCTCTGGCAGCCACAATGTCCTCACACAGATTCCATGTAAAAGAAACAAGTGGCTGCTGAGAAGGGCTGCGGGAGTCAGGAGAAACAAGCTGATGGCAGAAAAGAAACTTCTGAAGGAACTTGCTAACAAGATGAAAAAGGTGGACCAGGATTCATAGCAGAGATGAGAAGCTCAAGAAGGAATGAGCAGCAAAGGACTTGAGGAACCAGGACTGAAGAATTGTGCTGCAGCGAAGAGCAGGCATGTACCAGCTCCCTTTCATATCCTAGAAAACAGGAAGCAAAACAGTTACATGGAGGTCAATATTGGCGGCCATGATGAATTGGATAGCTAAGCTCTGATAGACATATAAAGAAGCCATCTTGAAATGGTAATCCCAGTAGTCTAAAACCTCTGGAGTTGAATGAGTAATATTTGGAAGGCGTTCACATTTACAAAATAGAGTTAATAGAGGAGAGCTCACTCCCTGGAGAAAGGCTGCTCGGGGCTCTATGCCATGCTGCAAACATTAGAGCCATTTCCAAGCACCCTCGCAGAAATCCCCATCCCATAGGATTGAGCCTCACATGTAGGACAACATTGCCAAGGCAGAGTCCCATCGGAAGATGCCACCTGAGGAATCAAATAGTCAAAATCCAAAGACCTTCATGGACACATTCTTTGAGTTGAAGGGTAGCATTTTATTTAAGTACATCTTGATTTGTGTTGGACTAATTTAAATTGATGATTAGAAATAATGCTGATATGCATGAAATAAGCATATGCATTTGATACAAAGCGCACCTTTTGATTATTTAATTTGTTGAGTGTTAATCTAAACTTACGATTGGCTATTATTGCTAAAATGTACCACATACAAGATATTTAATTGTGTTATTGATTTCTTCTGATTTTAGCCACTTTCTCCCTGACGAAAGGCCAACTAGACCTGAAATGCATTGGGGATCAGGGGAGCCCGGGATTGTAAAGTTAGTGTTAATGATGGAAATCCTCCCGCACATACCATGGGAGTCATTACCTGGCACTAGCATGCCTGGCATGGTGCCTGCTCTTTCATGCCCGTGTCTTGCTTGTGATGCCAGCTTGGCTGTCTTTGTGCATTCTTTGATTGTTCTTGTGGTGCATTAGGAGGGAGCCTCTGCCAGGAAGTCTATGTCCATTGTTCAGGGCTCTCCTTTGAAGTGGAGGATGCTTCACACCTAATCTGGTCTAGGGACAAGAAGCAACTGACTGTGGAACTGGAGCCTTTTCACTGTATATCACGGGCTGGTCCAGCTCCCTGGGGCCAACTTATGGCAGCTCTGTGGCACGCAGGCACTGTGAGGGTGGTGCCCAGTAGATGGACCAGATGGGGCAGAATGTCCTCCCCAGTTCACTCTACACCACCCTTGGTGACATAAGGGTCCCATGTGTTCAATGTTTCCCTTCTCGCTAGACCTGTGCTGGGCAAAGGGGCTGGCATTGAGTGGAAAAAAAACAAAAATACAATGTACCCAGGTGACCCTACTAGCCTCAGAGGTCAATGTAAAGAATCACAAGGGAAAAAGAGGACAAAGGAATGCACCATCGTCTTCAAGGTGCGCAAGGAGCTGTACCAATGCTTAGTGACTTACCACGCGGTTGCAAAGTATTGAATTGTCAGAGGTTGTCCTTGTAGCCATCCGCACAGCAGGACACAGACAAATCTGGTGAAGCCGCCCACAATGGGCCATTGCATGTTTATTCACTGAAAACACCAAAGGTTAAAGTGACGTTATAGTTAGGTGAAAAGGTCAGAGAAAATGTAACAATTTAAACAAAAGGAAAACCTGAAATTCACCAGTTATTGTCTACTAAGCTACCCAGAGCTTGTGCCCCACCATGCCCATTGTTGTCTGTGATGTCAGCAATGATGTCATTGGACACGCTGTGAGTGGTTCAGTCTGTGACGTCATAAGGAGAGCATGGTAGGGGTACAAGTTCTATTTAATTCAGTAAATTGCAACTGGTGAATTTCAGGGCATTTTTTAGCTTAGATGTCACATTTTAACACACATTTTCACCTGACTATGCCATCAGTTTAACCTTTGTTTTTTTCGTGGGAGTTTCAGAAGTTTTTTTCAGATGTAATGTAGGATATTATTACCATACCTAACTATAATGTCACTTTAATCTTAGTTTTTTTCCAATGAATTTCTCGGATCTTTTAAAAGTAAAGTATGTTCTTATTACCATGCCCAAAACACCGTGGGTGGCCAACCCACCTTCAGCAAGGAGCGGCGTGGGGTTGGATACAGGGCTTGTGCCCACCCCTCTGCGGGCACCCAACCCCCTGCCACACACTGTATTTGGCCTGCTGCCAGGCCCTGCTCCAAACTTTCCATGGTGGGCAACACTTACAAGATCCCTCCCCACATTTTTTTGTGATTCATTTCACAAAATGCGGGACTGTGCCAACCCCCAAAAATTTTGAAAAAACATTTTTGGCTTGTAGGTGTTGCTATGCGGTCTCCTCCACAAGGGCTAGGGGGCCAGTATATCCCAATCTGTCTCCATATTTTCTTTCTTAAAAACATTTCAGGACACTGGGACCAAGTCCCAAAGTCTTATAATAGCGGCCGCAAGATTTCTGTTTATATTATGGCCAGCCAATCAGAAGGCTCACTCTAAGAAGCCCGCTCAGCCATTCAGAGCACTTGAAATTTTTAATTCAAGCCCAACTGTCAAAATATCTATAGATTTTGAATCTTGACTTCTCAAAAATGGATTTACACCAAACTGCAAAAGGCAAAGTTTCCGGATGAAGATCTAACTTTCTGGCAAATCTTCTGTAATTCCGTTCAGCAGTTTTGTCTGTAGCTCTGTTGAAAATTCCTCTGGGAAATTGCACAGGAAAATGTGTTTTAAAACCCCACTTTTCTTGGCCCCTGCTTGTTGTATCACTCCGGAACTTTCCTTTTCAAGAAAGGAGTTGAGGGGGATGAACCTTGTTTTTTAAAGGTTTCATTAAGATCTGTAAAACAGTGCTAAAGTAATTAATAAAACTAAAAATCAATTTTCTATCGATAACATATTATACATAGTGTAACATGTTCTATGACATCATTGATAACATCACTGCAACATCTGAAATGACATAATTGATGGATGCACTGTGCATGGTAGGGGCACGAGTCCTAGTTACTTTTTATGTCATGAGTTATAATTACTTGAGATGACTACAACGGGTTGACATTCTGTGATTTTGTTCCTTTAAAATAGTAACCTATGCTTTTTTTAATTGAACATGTACATTATGGGGTAAACAAAGGAAAAAGTCAGGTGCCTCACCTCCCAGATCCCAAGTTACTCGCTAGGGAGATTGTAGTATTGATCAATAAAATGAGTTGAAATTTCGGATGTGATAGGGTGCTGTTAGAAATGGGGTCTTTGGTTGACAGTCAGGTTACCCCCTGTTCAAGCAAGGACCCTCACTCTAGTTAGGATAAAAGAGAATCACCCTCAGCTAACCCCTGCTTACCCCCTTGGTAGCTTGGCAGAGCAGTAGGCTTAACCTCAGAGTGCTGGGCGTAAAGTATTTGTACCAACACACACAGTAACTTAATGAAAACACTACAAAATGACACAACACCAGTTTAGAAAAATAGGAAATATTTATCTAGGCAAAACAAGACCAAAACGACAAAAATCCAACATACACAAGTCAAGTTATGATTTTTTTAAAGGTTTAAAATAAAAAGAGTCTTTAGGTAGTTGTAACACCACACTAGCGCTGCTAGCGTGAAAATGTACCTGGTTTGCGTCAAAAATAACCCCGCACGGGCGGTGTGCGTCGAAAGTAACCCTGCACGGCTGTGTGCGTCGAAAACAACTCGGCACGGCGGTGCGCGTTGAAAAAGCCAGCCACACGACGATCCGAAAGTCCCGCGGCGCAGGGTGCGATCTCTCAGCCTCCGTCAGCGATGCTGCGCGTCGTTTCTCCTGCTCCGGGCGTCGGTTTTTCGGTCGCGTTTCCTGCGGCGTCGTTTCTCAGCTGCGGAACCGGCGTCGCGTCGTTTTCTCAGCCGCGATCGGATTCGCGTCGATCTTTTCTCCGCACGGTGCTCGGTGCGGGTATTTTTGTCCTTAGGCTGCCAGCCTCTCCTTTCAGGGTCCCAGGAACTGGAAGGGCACCACAGAGCAGAGTAGGGGTCTCTCCAGAGACTCCAGGTGCTGGCAGGAAGAAGTCTTTGCTATCCCTGAGACTTCAACAACAGGAGGCAAGCTCTACATCAAGCCCTTGGAGATTTCTTCTTCAAGATGGAAGGCACACAAAGTCCAGTCTTTGCCCTCTTACTCTGGCAGAAGCAGCACTGCAGGAAAGCTCCACAAAGCACAGTCACAGGCAGGGCAGCACTTGTTCCTCAGCGATCAGCTCTTCTCCAGGCAGAGGTTCCTCTTGATTCCAGAAGTGTTTCTAAAGTTTGTAAGTTTGGGTGCCCTTCTTATACCCATTTTAGTCTTTGAAGTCACCTTTCTTCAAAGGGGACTCACACCTTCTTGTGAAATCCTGCCTTGCCCAGGCAAGGCCTCAGACACACACCAGGGGGCTGGAGACAGCATTGTCAGAGGCAGGCACAGTCCTTTCAGATGAGAGTGACCACTCCACCCCTCCCTCCTAGCAGAGATGGCTAATCAGGAAATGCAGATCACCCCCCAGCTCCCTTTGTGTCACTGTCTGGTGTGAGGTGAAAAACAACCCAACTGTCAAACTGACCCAGACAGGGAATCCACAAACCAGGCAGAGTCACAGAATGGTTTAAGCAAGAACATGCTCACTTTCTAAAAGTGGCATTTCCAAACGCACAATCTTAAAATCAACTTTACTAAAAGATGTATTTTTAAATTGTGAGTTCAGGGATCCCAAACTCCACATGTCCATCTACTCTCTAGGGGAATCTACACTTTAATCATATTTAAAGGTAGCCCCCATATTATCCTATGAGAGAGACAGACCTTGCAACAGTGAAAACGAAATTGGCAGTATTTCACTGTCAGGACATATAAACCACATTACTATATGTCCTACCTTATCCATACACTGCACCCTGCCCTTGGGGCTACCTAGGGCCTACCTTAGGGGTGCCTTACATGTAAGGAAAGGGAAGGTTTAGGCCTGGCAAGTGGGTACACTTGCCAAGTCGAATTTACAGTGTAAAATTACACATACAGACACTGCAGTGGCAGGTCTGAGACATGATTACAGAGCTACTTATGTGGGTGGCACAACCAGTGCTGCAGGCCCACTAGTAGCATTTGATTTACAGGCCCTGGCACCTCTAGTGCACCTTACTAGGGACTTACTAGTAAATCAAATATGCCAATCATGGATAAACCACTTACATACAATTTAAACAGGAGAGCATATGCACTTTAGCACTGGTTAGCAGTGGTAAAGTGCTCAGAGTTGAAAAGCCAACAGCAACATGTCAGAAAAAAATAGGAGGCAGGAGGCGAAAAAAGACTGGGGATGACCCTGCATAAGCAAAAGTCCAACACGACCCCCTACCAGCCTAAAGCCAGGGGAGAACAATCAATACCTTGATGTACTTCCCTGATTGGGGCGATAGAACAGGGACCCAGGCCCACAACAGCAGGGGCATGTTCCAGTTCTACGCCTTCCTGACTCCAGTTGGATCCCTCTGTCCATACTCTCAGGGCCCACTAAGCTAACCCATGGGGAACCCTTCTCCACATCTACAGACACCATCTGTGCAACACCTAACTTTACTTTGCTCACAGATGTATTGCAATGGGCAGATAGTACCACCAGGGCCAACACAGTGGTGTTGCCCACTCCACCCCCGGGGTGTGACTCTCGTCCTCCCCCCCCCAGGGGCAACTCTGTCCACCAGGACAGCAAGCCACAGTGGCCCCAGACAACTGTCAGGGATGAGAGCCCGACCTCAGGCCTCTCTAACCACTGTGACTGTGGAGAGTGGGGGGTGGTAGCCCCAGGTGCCTGGCACCCTTTGACCACTCTCTCTTCCACCAGGTCAGGGATGACAACCTGACCCTGGTCCTCCCCTCTGGGGCTCTGTAACCTCCCTGCAGAAGCGGCACCCCCAGAGTCAAAAACTGTCAGGGTGCTTGTAGAAGCAGTCCTGCACAATTCTTCCACCAGTGCAGGGATGTTAACCTGCAACTGATCCTCCAACCTGGGGTCTGTACCTTCAGGTTGGACCAGGGCCAGGGGTGAGGCTTCCCTCCCCCTGCCCTCTCCTCTGGGGTCCTGAACCACCCAACTAGGAGTGGCCTCCCCAGAAGACAACATGGTAGGGGCACTGTTAGCAGTGGCCCCTTCCTCCAGGTCAGGGGGGACACCCTTAACCTGGCCTCCCAATCCAGGGTCTGTACCCACAGACTGGATCACTGCCTGGCAAACCATGACTTCCTGGGGGGCATACCTACCCCCTACCAGGTCAGAGTTTACCCTCTGAACCTGGTCATCCAACCTAGGGTCACCACCCTGCGGTTGAACCACTGCCTGGCACACCAGGACTTCCAGGGGGGCACACTTACCCCCCTCAAGGGACACACTGTCCCGAAGGGCCACACAAGAGTCTGGCTGGCGCAGGTCCCCTGACCTCTGCCCATCTGACAGAGTCTGGATTCCCCCCAACCCAGAAATGGTCTCACCAAGGTCATTCATGGGGGGCTCTGCTCTCAGAGCTGACCCCTGACCCTCCAGGTTCTCCACTGGGGTCCGCAACCCCCTCTCAACCCTCTGTCTGGACTTCTGCACCCCCTCACTAGGAGTGGTACTGCCAGACACCAGAACTGGTGGGACGCCGGCTACAGCCGCCCCCCCAAGTTCTCCTGACACTGTGGGGTCTCCCTCAACAGATGGCCCTATGGTACAGGCTAGGCTCCCCTCCTGGTGTTCCCGCAGGGAACCCTCCAGGACCTGGGACCGGATCTCGGGCACCTTGGGCCTCAACCCATCCCCATTCCCTCTCCTCTGAGACTGGACATGGGGTCCCTCACCCATCCCACTACACTGGGACCTACCTGGGACACTACAATCCTTCCCTACCTCACCTGGTTGGGAACTACCTAGACCACTCCTCTCAGGAGCACCCCCAAATGCCTCTTCAGACTCTCTGGTACTCACCCAGAAGTCTGCCTCCATTGTAAGCTCCCTGGGGTCAGAGAACTCACACTCCACCTGGTGTTGGCATAGCTCTGGAAAATAAGGACTAGACATATGCTCTCCAGCAATTACATCACTCAGCCCCTCACATGAATTAACCAAAGTACCCTTCACCCAACCATCCAGTGACTCTGCTTTGAAAAAGCACCCCACATCACCCTCCTGAGACTGGTGAGACAGTACCTGACTGTCCCTGACACTCAACCCACACTCTTCTGGGATGTTTTCACACTCCATAACCAGGACTTCTACCTGGTGGGAACCCCTCTCCCTGTCACTCTCACCTAGAGTCAGTAGAGTGTCCCTCCCACCAGTAGGAATATGACTCCCCATGCCAGTTCCCCAATCCGCCTCAGGGACCCTGTGCATCACTGGAGCTACCTCATACCCCTGAACCTCCTGGCGTGTGTTAACTCCCTCCTTCAAGTAGGGCACCACCTCTCTGGGCATGTGCACTTCTGCAGCATCACTGGATATACAATTGTTGCTGCCACCATTCCAGCTGGACTCAGCCCTCATGACTTCCAGCTCTTTCAATTTAAGCTCGTAAGCATAAATCATTTTTTTAATCTCTAAGTTCCTCCTCCTTTCTTCCAACTTTTCCCACTTGTCATACTCCCTTTGCACCCTCAACTTTTCTGCCTCCAACCGGCGAACCCTTTCTGCCTGTCTGTCCTGTACATCTTTAGGAGTCAGACCCTTAGACGACACCCTGATACCCCTCCTGGGGACCCTCCCCCCAGGCGTAACAGGTACCTCCACTACACCACTGTGTATCCTCTGCACTTCCCCCCCCATATTCTCCTCCTCTGTGTGCCTTCCAGCCTTCTTGATTGTCACCCAGGCCCTCTGTGCCTGTTGCAGCTCCCCCTCCCTGGTGGAGCTCTCAGTGGGACAGTCAAGATCTTTAAGGAACTGTTTCAATTGAGCAACTGAGTACTCCTTCAGTTTCTCCATTTCAAACACAGCTCCAGCTGTTGCATCTCCAGATTGAGACATGATGGTCACAAGTGCAAAGTTCCAAAAGGCAGAAAAAAAATAATTTCCCAATGAAGTGAAAAGAATCAGTCAAGGGATCAGCAAAATCATGGAAGTAGAATAAAAAGAGTCCTTAAGAGAAAAATCAAAAGATCACCAAACAAGTAGTATGTGGTCACGTAGTGGTCTGAGATCAAAACAGTAGTGTACACTTAATTACTGTATGTCAAGTACAAATACAAGTCCAATCCCGACCGCTGGTCACCAATGTTAGAAATGGGGTCTTTGGTTGACAGTCAGGTTACCCCCTGTTCAAGCAAGGACCCTCACTCTAGTTAGGATAAAAGAGAATCACCCTCAGCTAACCCCTGCTTACCCCCTTGGTAGCTTGGCAGAGCAGTAGGCTTAACCTCAGAGTGCTGGGCGTAAAGTATTTGTACCAACACACACAGTAACTTAATGAAAACACTACAAAATGACACAACACCAGTTTAGAAAAATAGGAAATATTTATCTAGGCAAAACAAGACCAAAACGACAAAAATCCAACATACACAAGTCAAGTTATGATTTTTTTAAAGGTTTAAAATAAAAAGAGTCTTTAGGTAGTTGTAACACCACACTAGCGCTGCTAGCGTGAAAATGTACCTGGTTTGCGTCAAAAATAACCCCGCACGGGCGGTGTGCGTCGAAAGTAACCCTGCACGGCTGTGTGCGTCGAAAACAACTCGGCACGGCGGTGCGCGTTGAAAAAGCCAGCCACACGACGATCCGAAAGTCCCGCGGCGCAGGGTGCGATCTCTCAGCCTCCGTCAGCGATGCTGCGCGTCGTTTCTCCTGCTCCGGGCGTCGGTTTTTCGGTCGCGTTTCCTGCGGCGTCGTTTCTCAGCTGCGGAACCGGCGTCGCGTCGTTTTCTCAGCCGCGATCGGATTCGCGTCGATCTTTTCTCCGCACGGTGCTCGGTGCGGGTATTTTTGTCCTTAGGCTGCCAGCCTCTCCTTTCAGGGTCCCAGGAACTGGAAGGGCACCACAGAGCAGAGTAGGGGTCTCTCCAGAGACTCCAGGTGCTGGCAGGAAGAAGTCTTTGCTATCCCTGAGACTTCAACAACAGGAGGCAAGCTCTACATCAAGCCCTTGGAGATTTCTTCTTCAAGATGGAAGGCACACAAAGTCCAGTCTTTGCCCTCTTACTCTGGCAGAAGCAGCACTGCAGGAAAGCTCCACAAAGCACAGTCACAGGCAGGGCAGCACTTGTTCCTCAGCGATCAGCTCTTCTCCAGGCAGAGGTTCCTCTTGATTCCAGAAGTGTTTCTAAAGTTTGTAAGTTTGGGTGCCCTTCTTATACCCATTTTAGTCTTTGAAGTCACCTTTCTTCAAAGGGGACTCACACCTTCTTGTGAAATCCTGCCTTGCCCAGGCAAGGCCTCAGACACACACCAGGGGGCTGGAGACAGCATTGTCAGAGGCAGGCACAGTCCTTTCAGATGAGAGTGACCACTCCACCCCTCCCTCCTAGCAGAGATGGCTAATCAGGAAATGCAGATCACCCCCCAGCTCCCTTTGTGTCACTGTCTGGTGTGAGGTGAAAAACAACCCAACTGTCAAACTGACCCAGACAGGGAATCCACAAACCAGGCAGAGTCACAGAATGGTTTAAGCAAGAACATGCTCACTTTCTAAAAGTGGCATTTCCAAACGCACAATCTTAAAATCAACTTTACTAAAAGATGTATTTTTAAATTGTGAGTTCAGGGATCCCAAACTCCACATGTCCATCTACTCTCTAGGGGAATCTACACTTTAATCATATTTAAAGGTAGCCCCCATATTATCCTATGAGAGAGACAGACCTTGCAACAGTGAAAACGAAATTGGCAGTATTTCACTGTCAGGACATATAAACCACATTACTATATGTCCTACCTTATCCATACACTGCACCCTGCCCTTGGGGCTACCTAGGGCCTACCTTAGGAGTGCCTTACATGTAAGGAAAGGGAAGGTTTAGGCCTGGCAAGTGGGTACACTTGCCAAGTCGAATTTACAGTGTAAAATTACACATACAGACACTGCAGTGGCAGGTCTGAGACATGATTACAGAGCTACTTATGTGGGTGGCACAACCAGTGCTGCAGGCCCACTAGTAGCATTTGATTTACAGGCCCTGGCACCTCTAGTGCACCTTACTAGGGACTTACTAGTAAATCAAATATGCCAATCATGGATAAACCACTTACATACAATTTAAACAGGAGAGCATATGCACTTTAGCACTGGTTAGCAGTGGTAAAGTGCTCAGAGTTGAAAAGCCAACAGCAACATGTCAGAAAAAAATAGGAGGCAGGAGGCGAAAAAAGACTGGGGATGACCCTGCATAAGCAAAAGTCCAACAGTGCCAACAACAATATTTGTTCCTAAACATCCAATAATATATTTTAAGTCATAGTCCATCCATTTCGTATAGAACACTGAGAAAAAAAATCTGGTCAGTGTATCTTCACAATGTTTATTCTTCTCAAATTGACATCAAATAATCTTCCCAGCAAGCCGACACGTGTTTTGCGGACACCCAGCTTTTTCAAGGCTGATAAAGACATGAACACAGATGTGAGCTATTAAAAAAACATAAATGATTCTATATATTTAAAGTTCCATTATCATACAAAATCTTTCAAATTATAACTGATCAAATTCAATGCCTTGATTCTGATATCAATTCCATATATACTCATCATATCTCAAATTACGTTGCTTAGACACATTATTTAAGGTTATAAACTACCCAAAATTATAATGAAAAATATACATCCCAAGATGTACAAAAACATTACAAAAAAATCAGGGTACAGACAACAATGAATGAGGATTATATGTATAATGAAGCTTTAAATTAATTGATTCATTTATAGTTTTTAATAGATCAAAACCCTGCATATATCTCTGTCTATAGGTGTAGATATAAAACCAGTAATATTTAAACATTTTAAGCAACATGAAGGCTCCGGTATGGCTAAGACAATCGATGCTTCACAGTGAAAAGTACCTGGAAATATTCATGCGTAAGACAAGGGTCTGTTTTTTTCTTTTTCTTGTTGCCAGTGAGGGAGGGGGAGAAATCAACAGCTGTGGTGGAGCTGTGCATGGGCCCAATCTGCTTCCCTCCACTGAAGATGATAGTAGGTCTGTGAGATACAACTTTCATTGTGTAAATATAAATGTGGGCATGGATGTCCACCCACCCCACCTCCCCCGTACCACTGAAAGACCCCTTTACGTCCCTTTCACAAGGCATGTTTCCCCCATTGCAACCTCTGGACCTTTAGGCACATAGGCAGTCATTATGAACATGACGGTAAACACCGCTGACGGCCGTGGCGACGGTGAACAGAAGACCGCTATTGGCGGTGAACAACAACCCGCCATATAATGAACCAAAAATCTGATTCCGACAAAAATCACCAGTCCACCAGTCTCCGCCAGGACCTTGTCGGCAGAAATGCTGGACCTCCCACCCTGCCACCACCGAGCACATCCACATCCCGCCCTCCAAATAATAAAGCACAAATCACCTGGGCGGTCAGTGGAAGCTGAACGACCATTGGCAGTGCAGACCGCCTTGGGCGGCAAGTGGACCCAACAGTAAGAAGTGCACACATTGGATAAGTTAGAAACCCACACACCTGACACACATCCACAACACCATAAAACACTCACAGACACACCCCACAATCCTTTGCAACGAAAGTAGGCCAACAAAGACAGAGATCACCAGAAGCAGACACTGAACGCCACAATCCACAAGACTTATACCCAACCACAGAAAAGCACCCTCATCGAGATTCCATCCCAGACACCATTCACGACACTCACCACGGCACCCCCCAAACACCCAAGCTTCACAGAAAGGGAGCTAAGGACCATGGTGGACGAGATCCTGAAGGTCGAGCCACAACTATTCGGGGCTCAGGTGCAGCACACACCCATCGCCAGGAAAGATGGAGCTATGGCAGACCATTGTCAACAGGGTCGATGCAGTGGGACACCATCCACGCACCAGGGATGACATCCGCAAGAGATGGAACAACCTGCGGGGGAATTTCAGGGCCATGGAATCGAGGCACCACATGGCAGTCCAGAAGACTGGGTGAGGACCTACACCAACACCACCCGACTACACTGACTGGGAGGAAAAGGTACTGGCCATCCTGCACTCTGAGGGCCTCACTGGACTCACTGGAGGAATGGGCTCGGGCAAGTTGTCTACATTTACCCCATATGCATCACACCTGTGGTGCATGCACCACCCCACCCCTCCAACACCCACCAGGACCAATACCCCACCCAGCCCACAGGCACTGAATCCACCACCCCTGCATGCTCACAATCCCACTAACAGGCCCACATCCTCCCACCTGTGCACAGCCACTCACCCCTGCAAGGAAACACAATGGCCTATAATACCCACAATGCACCTCCACATACTAAGCTAAAAGCAATGCTAACCCCACTAAAGCATCCTGCATGGCCACAAAGTGTGTAAGCTGCACAAACCCGCCCAGGCTTCTGCACCCTATCCGACCATGCGAATGTAACAGACCACCACTCATGCCACCCTGACGGACAGGACAAGGAGTGGCAGTGCCCCCCAGGGAGACAGAGGCACCTCACAGGACACTGGTGATGGAACCCTGGACACTAATGAGCAGGCTGGCCCCTCACACAGTCCTGGACTGTCACCATCCAGCAGCCCCACCCAGGATACCACTGACACCCCAACCACCCAGGCAATAACATCAGCCCAGGGCAACCGTCCACACACCTGTGTATCCAGGCCACAGACTGGTGGAACACAGGTACAGAGGCCACACTCACCCCCTACCAACAGGCAGGAAGATGATGGCCCCAGTACAAGTGGAACCACCAGACCTGTGCAGGGGACACAGGAACAGGGGGCTAGGCCCAGTGGGAGGGCATCAGTGGTCCCGGGGGGAGGCCACAGGATGGATGCTGCAGCCCATGATGTGATTTTGGAGGTCCTGGGAGCATATCACCATACTTAAGACAGATTGGCCCAGATAGTATCCACCCTGGAGCAGAATCAGAGGATGCAGCAAGCACACCACCAAGAGGCCATGGAGCAGTGGAAACTGCACAACGCCATAATGGCCAGCATAGCAGGTGCGCTGCTGCAGCTTGTCCAAACACAGCCTGAGGCCCACACAATACAGGAAGCCCCCACTACAGCACAGGAGACAGACCGGACAACAAGAGCATCAGCAGCAACTTCACACAAACTGCCCTCTGAGGAAACACAGGGGACCTCCATCTCATCCCCTACAGGCCAACAACAGGCGCCCAAATGGACCCTCAGGCCAAGATATGGGACAGGAACACCTACCAAGAACAAGGCCCCCTCAAAGAAGTGACTCTGCTAAAAACTGTCCACCAACTATCCCACTCAATCAACCACCAAACAGTGCTAACAATAAATAAGAACTCATGTAAGCATTGATGGACCCATCAATACTAACAACAAGGCTGCCACCATGTTGGTATTTAGGATAACCACCATTGACCCACTGCCATCACTGTAATTTGCACAATTTAATCCCTGCACCAAATAAAACACATATCACACCTGTAACAATGTCACCTGTCATAATGTGTGAACAAAGTGAAGTATGGATGCAACTGGTTGATAACTACTTTATTTGTACCTGCGTAGCATGAAAAGCACCACTCGCCTTACATGTTGTTGTGCCTAAATATGTTTAGGAAAAGAAACACAAAATTGTATTCTGTCCTATGCAGACCTGGACACAGTGGCAATTAGTACATTCCAACCTCCCCCCCCAGACAGTATGATGCACAGGCACCAATCTCAGCCCTTAGTCCCACATAGTTACTGGAAGTAGAGTTGTATCAGCTGGGTTCTGGAATTTACATCTTCCCCCTCCTCATCATCACCATCACTCTCCTCCCTGAGGAAGCTGGTCTGGATATACAGCACCCTCCACCTCCAAGGGGGGCCACCACTATTCTACACACCTTTTCAGGCCCATAGGCCAGGGAACTGCCAGAGATATGTAGACAATGAAATCTAGCCTTCAGGAGACCTATTGTGCGCTCTATTACCCTCCTAGTACGTCCATGGGCCTCATTGTATTTCCTCTCTGCATCCATCCTGGGATTCCTCACTGGTGTCATGAGCCAACGCAAGTTGGGATAGCCAGAATCACCTAGAAAAAGGTGCAATACAGAACTTTCATTGACAAGCCTCCGAGGCAGACAGCCTGGCTGTCTGCTAGGTGGCAATAAGTGACAGAAACACCTACATATGATCCACCCTCTGTCCTCTTGTAGTTGTTCCATCTTGTGTTGCACACTACTGATACTCAGCACAAATGAATCATGGACTGAACCAGGGAACATGGCATTCACATGTGTGATGTACTGGTCTGCAGTACACACCAATTGAATGTTCATGGAGTGAAAGTTTTTCCGGTTTCTGTACACCTGTTCACTTACTCTTGGGGGGATTATAGGTATGTGGGTTCCATCGATGGCACCTATCAAATGGGGTATGTTGGCAAAGGCACAGAAGTCCGACTTGATGACAGGGAGGTCAGTACTTTGGGGAAACCTCACATAGGACTGCAGGTGTCATAGAAATGCATTCAGGAATCTTGTCAGTATAATGCTAAACATTGGCTGTGAAAAACCAGCACCCATGCCCACTGTCACTTGAAATGAGCCTGTGGCCAGGAAATGGAGTGCAGAGAGCACCTGCACCTCAGTTGGAATGGCATGCTGATTACGATTTGCCGGAGTCAGTGCAGGATCCAGTAATGCACAAAGTTCAAGAATAGTTGCACAGGTGAGTCGGTAATTGATAATGATGTTACATTCCACCATGGTCCGCAAAACCACAAGTGGTCTGTACACCGATGGGGCCCTTCCTCTCCACAAGGGTCGGTACCTAGGAGGAGTTGAAAACGCGTGTGAGGAACACACATACATGGGCACACATTGTCAGTCATTGAGCACTGCTGACTTGATTGTAGCGACACAAATGCATAATGTGTATGACATAACATCAACATGACCACAATTATAGATCAGGGCTTGTCAGGTGAGGTAATATTAATAGTCACATGTCTATGTGTGTTTGGGGAACAGTAGAGCCTGCATTGTGCAGATGGCAGTTTTGTAAATGTGTAGTTATTGCCAAAATGTCTGCCCCCTGTAATCCAGAACTGTTGTTGTGGAAGTGACCTCATACCGCTAGCGGCTGACGTAACAGAGTAAGGCGGTGTTTACTGCTGTGCGCAAAATCATTGGTTATCATGGATGTCAATGGGGAATCCTAGCGTATCATGATCGCCGCCGGCGGTGACGGTGCACACCGCCGCGGTGCGTATGCAAAGTCGTCACCCCAACTTCACTTGACTCCCTGATCTCGTGCAAGCAGATACTCCACTGAGTGTACTACTGTGTCCTGCCTCTGGTCATGGAAGTGGCACATGTTGCAGGGGAAAGGGCCCCGGCCTTCACCCAAGAGGAATTGGAGAGGCTCTTGGATGGGGTCCTGCCCCTGTACGCCAAGCTTTACGGATGGCCAGAGGTACAGGTGAGTAGGGGGATTGTGGGCTATGGTTGTGTGTAATTGATGGTGTTGGCAGCATATATGTGTGCACCTCTGGCCCTGGATGGGCCAGGGTTCCTGACATGCTGCGTGTGTATGTGTTGTTAGTCCTTTTGTACTGTCAGTCCCATAGTGGACGTATAGCCAGCTGTATATGTTTGCCAAGTGCCTGACCTCTGTTTTACATTTCTGTGTGTCCCTTTTAGGTAAGCGCCCACCAGAAGAGGGCACTTTGGCATGCCATCGCCAAGGAGGTGCGGACCCTGGGGGTCTACAACCGGTGGAGCACCCACTGTAGGAAGAGGTGGGAGGACCTGCGGTGCTGGGTGCGAAAAATCTGTGAGGCCCTGCTGGGGAAGTCCTCCCAACAGGGAAGGGGTGCCCGTCGGGCACTGATCCCCCTTATGCTACGCATCCTGGCGGTGGCGTACCCAGACCAGGATGGGCGCTTGAAGGCTGCACAGCAATCACAAGGGGGGGAGTACACATTTCATATATTTGACCCTTGATGGATGTCTGTGTGTGCATTCGGGTTTATGCTGCTTAGTTGCAGGGACTCTGACTGATGTCCATCTACATGATGGCCCCCATGGGGAGTAGGGGTGTTTTGGTCAGGTCTCCTACACGTCGGGTCCTTAAGTTGTTTAGGGAATGGCTGTAGAGCAGGGTTCTGGGCACTAGTCAGGGGCATAGCCATGAGTATAGTGGAAGGTGCTGCCTGTTGGAGGGTCTTCTGGGTGGATGTATGTATGAACCACTATGTTCACTCCATTCAGCTATTTACAAGTGTCTCTCCTGTTTTGTCTCCCCATCCCTGTTCTCTTGTGTTGTCTGTGTACATCAGCATCAACTAGTGAGGGAGCTGAGGCACCGGCGAGATGCAGCGGCCCATGGATCCTCAGAGGCAGAGTTGTCCGACGCCAAGGGGACCAGTGGTTGGAGGGCGAGGGGAGTACCATGGGGGAGGCAACTACCACTGGAGGTAGTGACTCCGATACCTTCTCCGATGGCAGACCCTAGTGGGCCCACACCTACTGTGTCATCTTCCGCCACCCCTATACCATCACCGCCCTCCCATTTGCTCCCCACCAGAAGGGTGGGCGTCTCCTTCGCCCCAGGCACCTCTTCCCCTGCCCCAGTCAGCCCTGCTGCCCTCACGGAGGAGGCTATTGACCTCCTGAGAACCATCTCTGTAGGGCAGACAACCATCGTCAATGCCATCCAGGGGCTAGCATCAGAGATGTAGCAGACCAATGCCAATCTGGATGGCATTCACGGTGCCATGTCTGGCCTACAGAGATCTTTTCAGGCTCTGGCCTCCTCTTTGACGGCAGCCAGTGTCCCTGGTCATTCCGTCCCCCCTCCAACCTCCTCTACCCCTTCCATCACCCCACTCCCTTCACCCGTCCAAGGCACACATTCTGACATTCAGGCACACACCTCAACACACAAGAAGCACACCTCAAAACACAAGCACCACACCTCCCACCACAAGCATTCACACAGCCAACATACACATGGACACACAGCAACATCCACTTCAGCCAGTGTGCCCACCTCTTCCGCCTCTCTGTCTGTCCCCTCTACATGCACACCCCCAGGCACTACACCTTCATTCACTGTTGCTGACACTATTCCTGCAGTCACCACAATAGCACACATCCATACATGCACCCCAGACACCACACCTGCACTCACCACAACTACTGTAGTTGACACATGCAGCACACTCACCAGACTTGCAGACACCCAAACAACATACATCCACACTGGCAGCCTGTCTTCTCCCACTGTGTCCACTCCCCTCCTCAAAAACACACAAACGCACCAAGACACCCCCATCACACATCCACCACACCTCAGCATACTGTCCAGTCCCCTGCACCCACAAGACACACCCCTACACCACATACATCCACTGCCTATGCCTCCACTCCCACGTCCTCCTCCAGGTCCAACCCAATTGCACTAAAGAAACTTTTCCTCTCCTGTGCTGACCTATTCCAAACCACTGGCCCACCCCATTTCGTCCCCAAACGTGCACACCTCCTTGCCCTTTCCACTCCTTCCACGTCACAGCCCGCCCCGTCCACCCCTCACATTCCCATGCCCCTTCCCCAGAGAGGAAGAAGCCCCGTGCTGAGCCAATTCCATCTGGCTCCACCCGGTCCAAGCATACACCCCCACCTTCCAAAGCTAAACCCAAACCCCCTCCACCTTCAGAACGCAAATCCAAGGCCCACCCCCGTTGTAAATCCCCACCCCTACAACCCCCTGCCCCTGCTCCCTGAGGTACCTGGATGCCCCATTGTTGCCCCTATAAGGTGGAGTACCCTAGCACTTGTGGGAGTCAGGTTGGGGCCATTGTAGCCCATGTGACTCATAACACTGTGGACTGGCCATTGGCCTTACAAATTGTTTGCTCAGAGAGCTGAATTAAAAGTTAATGCGTGGCCTGTGTTTTGGCGGCACACTCTGGATCCCTGGTCTCTCGTTTCATTGTTTGTGGGTGTGGGGCACATGTATGTACTATGGTCAGGTTGGATTTGCCGCCTAGTGTCGGGTAAGTACCTCTTGCTGTGGGGTGTATGGCTTGTGCTGCTGTGAAGGGTTGGGGGAGCGTTGCGGGGTGGGTGGAGTGTGTGGGTATGTAACTGTGCCCTTTCTAGCCTTGTTTCGTAGGTTGCAGTACTTACCGCTGTCGTCTTCGTCGGCGGTCTCAGTCGTGGAGGTATATAGCAAGGAGCAGGGCTGGCATGATCCGCAGCTCTTTATCCATGTCTGCTTCGGCGTGTTGTGTTAGCCTCTGGTGAGTGTTTCCTTAGATTTGGTTCATTTCTGCCTGACTTTGCATGGCGGTGGTTCCTGCCCCGGAACTGATAGCAGGTTAGTGGTTCATTATTTGATGGGCGGGTTGGCCCTTTCCGTCGGCCTGTGGGCGGGCTCTGCCGTCGTTGTCGGTACTCCTCTGCTGACGGTGGGTGGTTTTCAGGATGCCTGTGTTTCAGTTGCTTCATTATTTGGCAGTCCGGACCGCTCCTCTGTTGGCGTTTTTTACCGCCGCCGCCGGCAGTGCGGTGTTTACTGCTGTGTTCATAATGAGGGCCATAGTCTGCAGTGCTGCCACTTGGAATACACCAATCAAGAAACCTAGGGATGCTGTCTCTTGCAAGCCACCATCTCGGCATTTACAGCTGGTAGCCAGGATTCAAACGGACCCTGACTCATGTTTATTTTAAACAGCTCACAGCACATGCAGTCAGCGGCCACAAATGTCAATGTGGAGGGGAAAAAAACAAAACAAAAAAAACCCAAGTTTCCTGCTGTTCCCGCTGCTGCGTCGCTCGTCGCTCCTCTTCTTGTGGTATCCCAGCATTCACTGGGACACCAGCACAGACTCCCCAGCAATCCTGGCGCTGTTTTCATGCTAAGCCTTGTATGAAAGGAGCACCAGGATTGGTCTGAGGAGCTTGGACTGATGCTCAGACACAGCTCTGGGATCTGTGCAGTTTCTCCAGCTCGGCTGTAACACAGCCGGGTTGGAGATACCTAAGTGTGCATGTGTGTTTGGCTGGCCTGAGACAGCCGGCCAAACACACATGCGCACTTAAATGCACTCTCTCCTCCTCCCCCCTCACATGACCCATTTCCAACCCTCCCTGCACTGCTGGCTGAGAAAAATAAAACAATAGTAAGCTATTGTTTTATTTTTCATCACCTGGCTCTTCGCCAGGGGGATGACCCTCCTCCGTCATTGCGGAGGAGCCGCCCCCGACAGAATTCACAGCAGATATTTACATAGAGGAAGGTTGACCAGAGACGTTTTGAGGCATGGACAAAGTGGGCTCTGGCCCAGGGCCCCAGTCTTTCAATGGGGTCCCCTCATAGAACCAGCTCTGATCTGCAGAGCCAAGCCCTGAAGACCTTGAATAATTTCTAAACAGCCTGTTTTAAATACCGTTTTCCTTTGTTTTATTTTCAATGTGGATGATATGTGAGTGTCTATTACCGACATGGTGTGTGTATGTTTCACGCAACAGCCATAAAAAAGTAAATTTTAGCACAAACGAGGACCGCACATATGAGAAGTTGGGGGTGTCAAAGATTATTTGCAGTAAGATTATTGAAGTGCTTCTGCGTTACAATATTTACGTCACTCCCTGAATATTAGATGTAAACACGTTTATAATTTGGACGAGTGTCTGTCCACTGTCAGTGACCTGGGCAAAGAGGGCCTGAAAGAGCTGAAACTGGGTCATAAATGCGAAACTGTTCCTAACAAGGGCCCTCAAAATATGCTTGGCCCAGGGCCCTCAAAATCCTTAAGATGTCTCTGAAATTGACAAATCATTGCCTATTTCCAGGCCCAACAGGCCTTTGAGAGGAAGCAGCTAATCGAGAAACCCTGGTTTCTTGGTGGGACAGATTGCCTCCTGAGCCACTGACCTGCCGTGGACCCTTGGCTGGAGAAGCCATCTTTCCTGAAGAGACTTTTTGTGTCTCTGTTTCCGAGGAACGCCTGACAGTCTGGGCATGCCTCAACCAGATTCCGGCTTACAAAATGCTGTGTTTGTGTGAGTGTGAACTCCTTTGTAGTTGTTACAGGCACCAATCCATAGTACATAGTGTTCCAGAATTCAGCATCTCTGATGTAACTGCATCTCACATTTCAACCAAACTCTTTAATGTTTTTCCCTTCTTCCTTCTTTGTATTCTTTGCATTTAGAGTAAATATTGTTAGTTTGTTTTAATAAAGAAGGGGAAACGACTTGTAAAAAACAGCATTTGCAATGCAATTGGTCTCGCGTTTGCTCGAGTTAGAGCTATTAGAGTTGTAAATTCCTAAATAGACCTTTTTTGCTACACAATCTGAAAATAAAAAATAAAACAGTTGACATAGGCAAGCAGATTCAAAACACCACCGTGAGCGCGGAGAGAGAGAGACAAAAGGAAACAGAAGTTCGCTCCCAGTCAACGTTATCGACAAAAGTGCAATTAACCATGTAACAGGGTCGATGGCCAAGGTGGTAACAAAACCGTCCTAAGGAGGGACAAACGTAAAGCAGTTACCAACGAAAACAAAGGAATTTGAAAGGCAAGCACATGAGTGAGTGATAGTGATGGGCGTGGGCTGGGCATGGTTAAAAGCCCAGATACATACCCACACGTCGGAAAAACAGCGCTTGCGTGCTGCCCTGCTCAACCTAATAAACTAACTGCTCAGAGAACCATAGCAAAGCTACTCCATGAAATTGAAGTCCCAAAAACTCAAACATAAATGATGCAGTTCTAAAAAGATGAAACACAAAAATATTAGGAAAATAATTTTCAAAAAGCGTAAATGACTGTAAAATATAAAAGCTACTAAGACTGAATAGAGGTGCAAAATGCAAAAAGCAATTAGAAAAAGTACAAAAAGAATCATAAAGACTGAAAAAGCACACTTGCAAAAAGGAGAAAGAGCATTTACTAAAACTAAAACTATATTTGCACAGAGGAAAAACAAAAAAGAAAAAAAAAGTAAGAGAGATGTTTAGTTTACAAAAAAGTTTTTAAAAAAAGAAATATATTTCTAAGGCGAAACATAATTCCAAAATATACAAAAAGAAAATAGGCAATTACAAAATAGTTAACATATAATTTCAATAAATATAAGGGCCTGATTTAGAACTCTGCTAAATTGTTACCCAGTTACAACGGTGACAGATATCCTGTCCGCCAGAATCTAAACCCCATAAGACATCATGGGATTTAGATTTCGGTGGATGGGATATACATCACCTTTGTGACCCATCTGCTGAGTTTTAAATCAGGCCCTAAATTTAATTGCAAAAAAGAAAAAAAACATTTTAAAAGCAGTATGTAGTTTTAAACAATCAGAACCACTGCTTAGAAAAAACAGAGACTTTAAAAAAAAATATCCTTTGAACTCTCTACAGTGTTCAGGTCTATGAGTTCTGTATTTTGGCGGGTCTAAACATTTTTCTGAATTTCACCAGAATGTAGAAGTCCAAATGTAATCAAACACTACTCAAGGTCCTGTCACTGTTTACCACCATCAAGGACCTCATGGTCTCCTTAAAGCCCCTAGTAATGCCTTCAGTGACACCTCAGTGACCCAACAGATGGCAGAGGGATCAGTGACTGAAGGAGGCAGTACAGTATATTTAGAGGAAAGAGATCCGAGGTTCTTAGACTTCTCCACAGCGGTATTGAGATAAGCGGAAAACACTCACAGCAGATTTATTTGACAGCGGCTTCCAAGAAAAGGCCAAAGCTACCTCCAGATGCCCCCTGCTGGGGACTAGATCAGTGGTTTCCAAACGTTTTAGAACAATGACCCATTTTTTAGAACAATAACCTTTTGTGACACATCTAGCTCTAATGGACATGAGGCAGGCAATTTAAAAGAAAATCGTGTGGTAGCTCACGTTCATTTACAGACAGCAAATTTTCCATTGAAATGGTCAGAAAATTTGCACAGACTTTTACTTTTGATAAAAATATATTGCACACAAATGATAATGCGTAGAAATCGAGTTTCAGTGAATATTTATCATTTGTGCATCACCAAGTAAAGTGCCTTCACTTGTTTTGATCCCATTACAATCTTTGTTTCCACCACACTTCAGAATTACAAGCAGATGGGCTTAGCTTCTGCTTTCCTAATAGCAGCGCCTTGAGACCTTGTAGGTGATTAGCCGCACTCTACAAATCTTTGATTGATTGATGATTTTTGTAAGGTACAAACTCCAAATTGCGATACGGTAACTTGGTACCAAATAGCAGTGTGGGTTTGTGAACACAAACAGAATCACTATTTGAAAGGGGCATGTTCCACGTGCCTTCCAAATAGCAAATCTGAATGGCATGCACCTTAGTTTTGTGACCGAAATGTGGTCGTAAAACATTTGCATTTTACCATTAACTCAAAGTTGGTGGTTATGCAATCGAGACTGGGAAGGGTTCCCTGTGGGACGACTTCCACTTCAAGAATGTTGACACTTTGAGAATGTTGAAAAAATATTTTTGAAGAGCAGGCAGTGGTCCAGAAGGCAAAAAAAAATGCTCTTTGGTAATTGCTAACAGTAATGATCTTACATATACCTCTAGTCCCTTTAACCTCAGTTGGATAAATGAGCACCTCCCTAAAAACTCCATGAGCCAGTGGAAACTTAGTGGGTTAGGCCATTGTGAATGCAAATGAGCTCTTGCAGGAAAATAAAGCTCGTTGAAGAAAGAGAGGTCCAACTCTTGGTACCTTAGCTAGAGGTGGACTGGACGCAGGTATGTAGTGACAAAGAAATAGATCATGCCTTCAAGAAATGAGCTGTGTGGACCAATCACAAAGGGCAAAACCCATCGTAAGCCAAGCAGGTAATCACAAGCAATTCTAAAGAGTTTGAAACTCAAAAATTAGGAATAACCACATCACAGTTGGACCACCATTGGATTTGCTCACAATTTCCTGCAAAATGATGTGTGAAAGCACTCGAGGGCCAAGGAACAGGTATGCACTGGCTACAACCCTACCAACACATGAGATAAGAGGTGGAACCCCAAACCATGTGCAGCCCTAGACTCAGGCACAGGGGTGTCAGGTGAGGTAACCCCGCAGAAGGATGTAGATCACTAGGAGGCCGGTACAAGACTTACAACCTTGGAGCCATTTATCCAGGAAGTATCAGTAGAGAATCATATTCAGTAGATCCTGAATATGCTGATTACCTATGATCCCAGAATTAGAAATGTCAACCTCTCTAAGTCCTCAGAACCAACCTATAGCATGGATGCAAGACACATGTGGTCAATATCTGAGGACTCTGCAAGACTTTCAACTGAGGAGTGGGGTACTTGTCAGCTTCCTGAAAACCCCTTGGCTTCTATGACCCAGCCCAACTGCAACATGTAGTCGCATCCTCAACCCTTTCTATCATAAAGCACGTGTAAACAAAAGAATTATAGAGGCCATTACTTTATGGGAGCAGACTTGGCCTTCTATGTACATCCAGGCATCATGAAGGTTGAGGTGAACTGTGATGCATTCACATTCCTAGTCATGAGGCATGGCTGGCATTTTTAATGTAGCATTCTAGCACTGCGACCAACAATGTTAGAAGGGCAAATTTAAACTTAGATAGATTAAAAAACAAGTGAGCACAAGCAAAACATAAGGAAGCAAAAGGGCCGGTAGCACTTTGCAGTTGGCAGGAGAGTGCAAAAGCAAGTCCAAGAGAGCCCTCCCCAGCATCACAAGCTCCTCTTGGCCTTGCTCACTCTTGCAGCCATCTACACGTCAGTCAACACTCTCTGGTCCTCAGAGAGGTGGCTTCTTCCAGCTATTCATCTCTGACATAGCCCACACAGTCACCAAGGAAGAAAGATAAGCCCTTATCAGGGTGGCACCCATTAGCTAATTAGACAATCTCCTTGTCGTGGACATTCTCATCTAGGGGATTTCATTAATAAGAATATAAATAACATTGAACATCAAATATGTCAGCAATCCAACTGTGTCAAAACACAACATCATTGGTCTTATCTTTTCCACCACATACTTCTCTGAAAACCCAGCCCACTGAATGAATAGTTGAATGAGGTTCTTGTAAAGCACAGTACAACCGTCATCGGGCTCCATGGGACTAGACACTGCAAGAGTGTAATAAGTGACATAGAAGAAAGGATGGATATTGAGAACCATTGTAAACGGCTGACTAAGAGAGTGGAAGAGCATTCCAAAGGGTGGATGCCACAATGTGAAAAGGCCCAATGGCCCCAATCTAGAGAAGGAGTATCTGGGATGCTGAGTGCTAGACCTGAGAGTACGTGAGGAGGAGTATCTGATCCCTGAGTGCTGGTCCTGAGAGAACTCGAGGAGGAGGAGATCTGGGTCTCTGAGTGCTCGTCCTGAGAGAACGTGAGGAGTATCTGGGTCTCTGAGTGCTCATCCTAAGAGACCGCGAAAAGGAGTATCTGGTTCTCTGAGTGCTAGTTCTGAGAGAATGTGAGGAGAAGTATCTGGGTCTCTCAGTGCCAGTCCTGAGAGAAAGTGAGGAGGATGAGTATCTAAGTCTCTGAGTGCTCGTTCTGAGAGAATGCAAGAAGGAAAATCTGGGTCACTGAGTGCTAGATCTGAGAGAACGTACGAAGGGAGAATACCAAATCATTCCTACGTGGCTAGTGAAGATGCTTCATGCCAAGCTGCTGCAAAGCTACAGGGACAAAGCTGGTCACCTATGAAGGCCCTCTTCTCAAAGACCCTCACCTCCATATCAGCATCTTGTAAATGTGAATGGCATGTGAAGAGACCATATTGCATGAGTTATCCACATGTTTCTCCAATTACTATAGTCCATCCACTTGGGTTACGCCAGATAGCAACAGTGACTGTGACGTGTGAAGCACCACAAGAATCCATTCATCTAGAGCATGGACCCTTTTGAGGTCTTCTCAGACAATCGTGGAGTCAAAATACACCAGTGGACCAGCAATGATGATCTCTGTCAGAATGTCTACACAACCTCACCCAAGCAGGCTGTACAGTGCCCACAAAGATCAGATTAATTCTCAAAGCCAACAGCATCAACAAACCCAGAACTAGGATTCAGACTGAAAAAAGTAAAAGCTGGGAGCTTTACAGTTCCATTCATCACAACCACAAAATCAGTTTGGTTTCTCATTGTCAGCAACCTATCCTGAGACCACATCACGAGCAAAACACTATCTGCAGGGACCCAGGTGCCACTCCAATGTCATGTGGAGTTTCAACTCCCCAAAACGGACGTCAAAACCACTGGCTAAGTTGAATGTTTAACCCCGGTAGGGAATTAGTATTGAAATGAATATAAATAATTGTACAATTTCTTAATAAATCTACCCACTCTCCATGCCCTAGCCTTTCCCACCTAGATCATGGTGATGCCGTGCCCTAGCCTTCTACCAACTAGATCATGGTGATGCCATGCCCTTGCCTTCTCCTACCTGAATGATCATGATGATGATGATGCACCCTAGAGATCCCCACCTAGATGATGATGGTGCTGCCATACCCTAGCCTTCTCTCACCTAGATGATGATGATGCAGTGCTGTAGCCTTCTCCCACCTGTGACCTAGATGATGATGATGGTGATGCTGTGCCTTAGCCTTCAACCACCTTGATGATGATGGTGATGCTCCGCCCTAGCCTTCTCCCACAATAGATGATGATGATGATGATGCAGCACCCTAGCCTTCTCCCACCTAGATGATGATGGTGATACCATGCCCTAGCCTTCTCCCACCTAGATGATGATGATGATGCCTCACCCAAGTAATCTCCACCTAGATGATGATGATGATACCACAACTTCGTGATCTCCACCAAGATGATGATGGTGATGCCGCACCCTAGCCTTCTCCCACCTAAGTGATTATGGTGATGAAATTGCATCCTAGTGATCTCCAACTAGATGATGATGTGACACCCTAGCCTTCTCCCACCTAGATGATGATGGCGATGCCATCCCCTAGCCTTTTCGCACCTAGATGATGATGATGCCACCTAGCCTTCTCCTACCTATATGATGATGGTGATGCTTTGCCCTAGCCTTCTACTACCTAGATGATAATGGTGATGCCACACCCGAGCCTTCTAAAACCTAGATGATGATGGTGATGCCGCACCCCAGAGAGCGTCACCTAGATGAGGATGGTGATGAGGCTGCATCCTAGTGATCTCACCTAGATGATGATGGTGATGTCACGCGCCCTAGCCTTCTCCCACCTAGATGATGATGATACCACATCCTAGCCCTCTCCCACCTAGATGATGATGGTGATGCCGTGCCCTAGTCTTCTCCCACCTAGATGATGATGCCTCACCCTAGCATTCTCCCACCTCAATGATGATGATGGTGATGCCGCAACCTAGCCTTCTCCCACCTAGATGATAGTGATGCCATGCCCTAGAGATCTCCACCTAGATGATGATGGTAATGCCACACCCTAGCCGTCTACCACCTAGGTGATGATGATGATGCAGCACCCTAGCCTTCTCCCACCTCACTGATGATGGTGATGCTGTGGCCTAGCGATCTCCACCTAGATGGTGATGGTGATGCCACATCTCAGAGATCTCAACCTAGAGGATGGTGATGCACCACCATGAATTGTGCATCTTGCCGATTCGAATGCCATGTGAATGCCATGAAATGGTAGCGCACCATGATTAACATGAATTAAGCACAAGAAATAAATTGCGCGTCTTGCCGATTTCGAATGCTACCTTGTAAATGCCATGAAATGGTAGCGAACAATGAGTAACACGGATTAAGCACAAGAAACGAATCGCGCGTCTTGCCAATTCTAATGCTACCTTGTAAATGCCATAAAATGGTAGCGCACAATGAATATCAAGAGTTGTACATGAGCAAAGAATTGCGCGTCTTGCCGATTCGAATGTCAGCCTGTAAATGCCATGAAACACCAAGCACACATTCACACGCACAAGAGCAAAATTGTTTTATCATGCAAATTAGGCCCAAGAACTCGAAAGCCTTAGAGAACGGGATCGGGGGTCTAGCCGGACCTCCGTCTTACCGCCCTGATCAAGAATCACCAACAAAGAGATAGGGCAAGGCATGGAAGATCAAAGTAAGCCTCTGGAACAGGAGCTCAGGAAGTTGCTGCTTCTCTGCACCGGGACCTCTGAATAGTGAGCACGTGGAGCTGGGCTGTCTCCCTTATATAGAGTCTTGGCCCAGCCCACAAACCACACCCAGGCATGCTTCAGGGAAAGCTTCTAGAAGGTCCTGGAAAGGAACCACACCCTGACACACTCTGAAAGCCTGCAGCAATACATTGCAAATGAACAGTATTTATAAGTACCTTGAACATAAGTCTTCAGAATAAAACTCTGCAATGCAAAAGGTTAAACAACAGCATATCAGCACAATGCATAAATTACGTTATCTTGAAAGTGCTGGGTTTTTGCATTCTAGTCGCCCATAGGGCGCGCACTGCCCTGATGTTGACAGATGATGATAGTGATACCGCAACTTTGTGATCTCCACCTAGATGATGCTGGTGATTCCGCACCCTAGCCTTCTCCCACCCAAATTATGATGATGCCACACCCTAGCCTTCTCCCACCTAGATGATGATGGCGATGCCATGCCCTAGCTTTCTCCGCCCTAGATGATGATGGTGATAATGTTGCATTCTAGTGATCTCCACCTAAATGATGATGATGTCACACCCTAGCCTTCTCCCACCTAGATGATGATAGAGATGCCAAGAGATGCCATCCCCTAGCCTTTTCCCACCTAGATGATGACGATGCCACACCCTAGCCTTTTCCCACCTAGATGATGATGGTGATGCCGCATCTTAGAGATGTGCACCTAGATGATGATGGTGATGCTGTGCCCTAGAGATCTCCACCTAGATGATGATGGTGATGCTGTGCCACAGAGATATCCACCTAGATGATAATGATGATATCATGCCCTAGCCTTTTCCCTCCTAGATGATGAGGTGATGCTATGCCCTACCTTCTACCAACTAGATCATGGTGATGCCGTGCCCTAGCCTTCTACCAACTAAATCATGGTGATGCCATGCCCTAGCCTTCTCCTACCTGGATGGTTATGATGATGACGCCTTCTAGAGATCCCCACCTAGATGATTATGGTGCTGCCATACCCTAGCCTTCTCTCACCTAGATGATGATGATGATGATGATGCAGCGCTGTAGCCTTCTCCCACCTATGACCTAAATGATGATAATGATGCAGTGCCTTAGCCTTCAACCACCTAGATGATGATAGTGTTGCTACACCCTAGCCTTCTCCCACCTAGATGATGATTGTGATGCCATGTCCTAGCCTTCTCCTACCTAGATGATGATGATGATGCAGCACCCTAGCCTTCTCCCACCTAGATGATGATGGCATGCCCTAGCCTTCTCCCACCAAATGATGATGCTACACCCAAGTAATCTCCACCTAGATGATGATGGTGATACTACAACTTAGTGATCTCCACCTAGATGATGATGGTGATACCGCACCCTAGCCTTCTCCCACCTAAATGATGATGATGCCACACCCTAGCCTTCTCCCACCTAGATGATGATGGCGATGCCATGCCTTAGCCTTCTCCCACCTAGATGATGATGGAGATGATGTTGCATCCTAGTGATCTCCACCTAGATGATGATGATGTCACACCCTAGCCTTCTCCTACCTAGATGATAATGGAGATCCCATCCCCTAGCCTTTTCCTACCTAGATGATGCCACATCCTAGCCTTCTCCCACCTAGATGATGATGGTGATGCCACAACCTAGCCTTCTCCTACCTAGATGATGATGGTGATGATGCCACACACTAGTGATCTCCACCTCGATGATGGTGGTGATGCTGCACCCTAGTGATCTCCACCTAGATGATGATGGTGATGCAGCGCCCTAGCCTTCTAAAACCTAGATGATGATGGTACCACACCCTTGCCCTCTCCCACCTAGATGATGATGGTGATGCCTCACCCTAGCATTCTCCTGCCTCGATGATGATGATGGTAATGCTGCAACCTAGCCTTCTCCCACTTAGATGGTGGTGATGCTATGCCCTAGTGATGTCCACCTAGATGATGATGGTGATGCCACACCCTAGCCTTATACCACCCTGATGATGATGATGCAGTGCCCTAGCCTTCTCCCACGTCAGTGATAATGGTGATGCTGTGGCCTAGAGATCTCCCCTTAGATGATGATGGTGATGCCACATCTCAGAGATCTCAACCTAGATGATGATGTGATGCAGCACCATAGACTTCTCCCACCTAGATGATGATGGTAATGCCACACCATAGCCTTATCCATCTGTATGATGATGGTGTTGTCATGCCCTAGCCTTCTCCCACCTGGATGATGATGGTGAATCTGCATCATAGCCTTCTCCACCTGGCTGATGATGGTGATGCCATAGGCCTTTCCACCTAGATGATGATGGCGATGCCCCACTTAGAGATCTCCACCTAGATGATGATGGTGATTCCACACCCCAGAGATGTGCACCTAGATGATGATGGTGATGCCGTGCTTTAGAGATCTCCATCTAGATGATGATGGTGATGTCGTGGCCTAGAGATCTCCATCCAGATGATGATGGTGATACTGTGCCATAGAGATGTCCACCTAGATGATAATGGTGTTGCTGTGCCTTAACCTCGTCCCACCTAGATGATAATAGTGATGCCACACCCTAGCCTTTTCCCACCTAGATAATGATGCCACGGCCTAGCCTTCCACCACCTAGATGACGATGGTGCTGCTGCACCCTAGCCTTCTCCCACATAAATAATGGTGATTATATGCCCTATTCTTCTCCCACCTAGATGATTATGATGATGATGTTGTGCCCTAGAAATCTCCACCTAGATGATGATGCCATGCCCTAGCCTTCTCCTACCTAGATGATGCCGCTGATGATGATGCAGTGCCGTAGCCTTCTCCCACCAGTGACCTAGATGATGATGATGATGCAGCACCTTAGCCTTTTACCACCTAGATGATGATGGTGATGCCACGCTTTAGCCTTCTCCCACCTAGATGATGATAGTGATGCTATGCCCTAGCCTTCTCCCACCTAAATGATGACGATGATGCAGCACCCTAGCCTTTTGCCACCTAGATGATGATCGTGATGCCACAACTTAGCCTTCTCGTACCTAGATGATGATGGTGATGATGCTACACACTAGTGATCTCAACCTAGATGATGATGGTGATGCTGCACCCTAGTGATCTCCACCTAGATGATGATGAGGCCGTGCTCTACCCTTCTCCCGCCTAGATGATGCCATACCCTAGCTTTCTCCAGATGATGATGGTGCCACACCCTAGTCTTCTCCCACCCAGATGATGATGCTGTGCCCTAGCCTTCTCCCTCCTAGATGATGATGGTGTTACCGCACCTTAGAGATCTCCACCTTGATGATGATGGTAATACCACGCCCTTGAGACCTCCACCTAGATGATGATGGTGATCCAGTCCCCTAGCCTTCTACAGTCTAGATGATGATGGTGATGCCATGCCCTTGCCTTCTCCCAGCTAGATGATGATCGTGATGCCATGCCCTAACCTTCTACCACCTAGATGATGGTGGTGATGCCATGCCCTAGCCTTCTCCCACCTGGATGATGATGGTGATGCTGCCCCCTAGCCTTTTACCACCTAGATGACAATGGTGATGCCAAGCCCCATAGATCTCCACCTAGATGATGATGGTGATGCTGCACCCTAGCCTTTTTCCACCTAGATGATGATGTTTATGCCACACCCTAGCCTTCTCCCATCTCACTGATGATGATGATGCCATGCCGTAGCCTTCTCTACCTGGATGATGGTGATGCCCTGCTCTCCGGTGATCCCTCACTCTTTCCTGAATTTAGGGCTAGCCTGAAAGGTATTCAGCCCTGTGCCCTATAAGAAGACATTGATTTAGGGTGTAGTTTAAAGGAGGGTGTTACTGTATAACTCTCCAGAAAGCAATGGGAGTTTAATGTCCTCCACAAGTGTAATTTCCATTGGAAGAGTCTTCATCCGAGGAATCACCACTGCTTAGCCAGAACATGGTAACGTCAATTCTTCAGTGGAAAATCTTGCCAGGACCCACAGATGTGGTGTCACCCCACAAAATGATGAGGTGATACTGCTGCTAATCAAAGGTACCAGAACCAGACTCCAGAGGCTGCTCTGGAGGAGGACAGACATAATTCATACATTGAGGCTACATTCTTTACATTGGACCCTTAGCTCCTCTCATCATGAACTGTGCACTGAAAACTTTCAGCTATGTCTAGAGACACCATCATTAGCTCCTAAGAGATGGAGCTTAAAAAGCAAATGTTCCAGAGAGCTAGACAGCTCTCCACCTCTGGAGGTCTGTCACACAGTTAGATACTAGTTCATGAGAGAAAATGCAGTCTGAATACCTACTGTCCAGTGGGACAGCCTCTCCCACTCCTCATTTGGGTGAAGTTGATGGACCGAAGACACTGTCCAGCAACCACAGAGTTTTTGACCTCTTTTTGCAGCGTACTGTATCCATGCAAATAAAGTCCTACCTTTTACCACTGCCAGTACTGCTGGTTTGGCGTTCCGCGACTGGAGGATCACACATATCCTTTTGGTTTGTTATTTGCAGTTCATAAATTACAATCTTTCTAATATAGCTCAGTGTGATTTGAACTATCAAAGACTTGCATGCAAACTGCGGTGCATAGGTTTAGAACATTATGGAGGTCATTATGACCCCAGCGGACGGTGGTAAAATGAAGAAATGTACTGCCAACAGGCTGGTGGTACTTTTCCCCATATAATGACATTGGCGGTTTGGTTCAAGCCAAACCGCCAATATACCACACCGACCGCCTGCGGGATTATGAACCCGCCTATCGCCATGGTTTTCGTGGCATCCTTACCGCCATGAAAACAATGGTTGTAGGCACTATCCGTGACAGGGAATCCCTTCCCTGTCACTGATAGAGTCCTTCCCTGCCCCCCTTGAACTCCCCTAGCATCCCCCACCCCCTCCCTCTCCAGACCCCCTTCATTCATGCACCTTCATTCACACACCCATTCACACACTCATTCTTACATCCAAGCACGCATGCAGACATCCATTCACACACATCCTCACACACTTACATACATACAGGCACACAGACATACACACATCACAACAGACATGCACTCACACATCCATACATGCACACACACACAAAACGCAACACACACCCACATACATGCACGCACAGACATACACCCCCCCCACACACACACAACACCCCCCTTCCCTGTCGGAGCACCCACTTACCTGTGTCCTGGGGGTTCTCCGGCAGGAGATGGGACAGGGCGCTGCTGCCAGCAGCAGCGTCCACCGGCAGAACACCGCCAGGCTGTATCATGGGTCATGATACGGTCTGTGGCGGTCTACTGGTGTGGCGCACCTTACCACCATCTGCCAGCTTGGCCACAGCTGGATTTCCGCCATCCTTCTGGCAGAAATCCGGGTGTGGTCATGATACAGAGGACGGCTGGTAGCTGGGGCGACGGTCTTTTGGCGGCTGTCGTCGCAACGGTAGGTGGTATATACCGCCAATGTTATAATGAGGGCCTATGTTTTTCCCAAGTATTTTCTAATCCTCAAGTTGCTAAAAATTATTTGTTTGAAACACATTCCTATTAATATTTCAACTCCGTCCACAATGTCACATTTTAAATCCTGAGTTTGTGCTTCTCCCTCCAACCACTCTTAAAATATACTGACTACGAGTATGGATTACTTGTGACTCCTCCACTTTTAGTCCTCATTGTCTCATGTAACATTTACTATACACTGATTTACACACTCATATGATTCATTGTCTCTGTGTAATGTGTGTGAAGTAAAGTACTCTGACACCCGACATTATTTGGGAGTGCTATAAGAAATGAAATCTATGAGAGAGAGGGGCTATGGAGAGATAAGGGGTACACTGGGAGGTGGCAGTGAGGGAATCAGTGGAGAAGGAAGTCACAGCGGGTACCCACAAAGATTGTCACATTAGCTCGTACCAGTGGTAAACCCGACCCTTCCAGTAAGTACAGCAAGAGAGCGGTACTTCTTGCCAGCTGCCAGACCAATGAGAAACACTGAAAGAGAGAAACAGATAGAAAGGAGAAAACACTACAAATGAGTCAGAACAGAAAAGGCAGATGAAACACTAATGACCGTGAAAAATCAGAGGCAAGGGACACTGGCAGGCATCTGGTTCTGTGTAAGAGGAAATTTTCCACTGCCACTTCCCTTCATGTCACAGAAGTTCCCCCTGTTGTGGACAGAGGTGGTAGGATTCTGGATAACACCATGACTGTTGGAGATTCATGAAAAATCAGTAAGAGAAAGTGCAGGAACAAACACGAATGGAGATCTTGGAGGGCTGAGCAGTGGGGGCTCAGGCACAGATGGATTTAGTGAGCCCTCCAGCTCACACTCACCCAAGAACCAATCATGGCAATGCCCTGTGGAAAGGCGGGTACTTCCTGGGGATTTAAAGAAGAGGTGGAAGTGGCCAGTTGCCTCAGGACTGTGTATTGTATGATTTCCTGCTCACGGTCCAACCAACCACCATTGTCTCCCTTCCTGCAACTTTGTTGCTCGTCCTTTTACCACCTTGTTTCCTGTCCTCCCACAGTTCTGTGGTTTAATGTTATATTATTTCACTTGATAAAGTGCAGCGAATCGTACCCTAAGGTATATCTTGGCGCTAACACATGCACACCTGCGCTTACCAAAATCTTTGACTTTGCTCCATTGCTGGAAGACTTTACCTGTGCTCTTCAGTCTTGGTGTCCTTCTGTCTTGATATCCTCCAGACACCTAAAGACCATTCTTTCTAGCCTCTCGGTTCTGTGGGAGGACTTGTTACTGGCACAGCTCTGGTGAGGCGTAGAAAGTCCAGGTCCATAGCGCTCTACATCTAATAGCTTAATGTGTGGTTCTGACCAATATCTCTGGTATATCATCCATTTAGGTCTCACATGTCCTTTTTGGTGAAGTGTGAAGTGTGAAGGTCATGCCCTTTCATCTGATGAGATGTATCGGTCAGAGACACCTTTATTCTGTAAGAGAGAAGTCACCAACAGTACCTTTGTCTCAAACTTTCCCACATTTTACCCAACAGGGAGCACAGACTCCAAGTCCAATCCAAGCTTGTGGCAACATGTGTCTCTGGGTGTGGATGGTGGGATTAGCATCGGGATCCAATAGCTTGATCCATTAAGACCAAATCTTCACATGCCTTGGATATCTTGAAGTAAATTCCCTGTAAGCCTAACTCTGATGAAGGAAGGACCTCCCTAGTCTGTCCTCTCCTGACAGGATGTCTCCTTTAGGTGGCACCTGACAGCTCTTCCATGGTCTAATCCATGCCTGTAAAGATGACCATGAGAACCAGCAGCTTGAGGTGTTGTAAGGCACCATCAGTAATCGAGGTCTGGACCTCTGTGGACTCATCCTAAAGGGGCTGCACCAGCCTGTGAACTGTCAAGTAGGACAAATGGCCTGATTTAGAGTTTTGGGTTACTCGGTCACAAATATGATGGATATCCTGTCCGCCGTATTGCAATTCCATTATATCCTATAGAAATTGTAATACAGCGGATGGGATATCCATCATGTTTGTGGCTGATTAACCTGTCTGTCAAACTCTAAATCAGGCCCAATGCCTAGCTGGTCCTTTCTCAACATGCATTATGTAGAGGGATGACATAATTTATTTCTGGCCTTTATTACCACCCTGCTGATAGGTTACACATAGTGGAACGACAGCCATCGAATTAACTCTAAACCACATCCAGTCTGCTGGGTTTTGCTGGTGTGTTCTTGCTTAGGTAAATTGTGTTGCATTGGTCTGTTTTCAGTTACGTTGCTGTGTTGCCAAGGTGTTGTTGTTTTGATGTGTTCGTGCACATTGTTGTGGGGTATTGTATTGTGCTGTGTATTTGTTGTTGTGGATTCATTGTTGCATTCTTGTGTTATTTTATGTTGTGCTGCATTGGTGTTATGGAAATGTGATGTGTTATTGTGGTGTGATATTATAATGTTTCTCTACTTCAGTGTCAGTATAGCGACTTAAATACGCACAAACCTTCTTGTCAAAAAATACCCCCACCAAAGGTCTGCTATTACAACACAGAGGTAAAAGGTGCTTGCACCAGCTACGGTGCTATTTACACCAAGGACGTGTAACCCCACACCCGCCCCACACCCGCCTCATACCAGTGCAATCAGTGCTACCCTGCGGTTGTCTATGTTCCAGGACTTTCTAAGTTCTCTAACCAATGTTCCCCTCTAATGTCCTCATTACGAGTTGGGGTATTTCAGCCAGAGCTATAACTTTGAAGCAATACCTGCTGAAATTCCTCAAATTGCAGTTACACATCCCTCTGGGTGGAGATATCATGTCCACAAACTGTGCACCCAATAATTTCAGGCCTAGAGACACCTGGACTCCCTTTGTTGCTACAGCAGCACTGGCTATGGACTATGGACATCAGTAGAGCCCGGGCCCACCCGACGTCTGCAGCAGGCCCTGCTCCCCCTGGACAGACACAACCCTGCCCTTCACCTCTCCCCCAGCACCTGCATCGATTCTCCAGCTAACACTTTCTGCCTGCTCCGAAGAGGCAGAAAATATCAGCTCTTTTTTTAGGATGAGCATAGCAGCGCGCAAGCGCAGCTTTTCGGACGTGTTGGCATGTATCTAGGCTTTTAACCACGCCCACCGCACGCTCATCACTATCACTCGTTCCTGGGCTTGCCTTTCAAAAATCCTTTGTTTTCGTTGCTAACTGATTTACTTTTGTTCCTCCTTAGGGCGGTTTTGTTACCACATTGGCCACCGACCATGTTACATAGATAATTGCACTTTTGCCGATAACTTTGACTGCAAGCAAACTTCTTTTTCCTTTTGTCTGTCTCTTCACGCTCACGGCGGCTATTTGAATCGGCTCGCTTATGTCAACTTTTTATTTTCAGTTTGTGTGTCAAGAAAAGTCCAGTTAGGAATTTACAACACCAATAGCTCTAACGCGAGCAAATGCAAGACCCATTACATTGCAAATGCTTGTTTTTCACTGGAACCCAGAAAAACTACCCGGTAAAGGACTGGGTAAGTCCATGTCTGAGCAGCTATTCCACATTTCAGTGAATAACCTCGGAATAGGTGCAGTTTGGTGCAGGGATACCATTTAGAACCAGAGAGTCTAGTCCTGCTGTTTCCCCGCACCAAGGGCCCTCTACATGAGCCGGTTTGCGTACTATTGGAGCACGCATCATGGTGCTGGAGTGATGCAAACCTTACATGTGATTTATGAAGCCACGCAAGGCCACAGCGTGGTCCGTGATTGCCTCCATAAATCTGGAGGAAGGACACGCAGGGCAAATCGCTGCATTGGCATACTCGACCCTGGGAAGGCGCTCTATGGGTGTTGCGTGTTCCGAAACACCCCCAAGGGTTTTGACGCAATCCCAGATTTACCAGAACTGGTAGACCTGGGAATGCGCCAAAAAGATACACCTTCTCAGGTGAGGCGTAACGAGGTGAACTATCTTTATTTCTCTAGGGTTACTTCGTCATTCTGCAGTACACATAGAAAGAGGAATAAGCCGCTAGGATTGCTTTTATGCAGGAAAAATACAATTCTGCATGCAACACAGCCAACAAGGTGCCATCGCAGGTGAAGGCGTTCTTGTAAATATGCCCTCAAATTTCGACCACTTCCTACAGTAACTTCCATGAGAGTCCGGAGAAAGCTTTACAAGTATCATTTCATGAAATCTGCTAATTTTATGAACAGTTATGGGAGAAAGAACCACTGAATTTTCCATCCAAAAAATTGAACAAGACATTTTCCCTCTTATTTGAAAAATGCAAATTGACTTCCTGAAGGACACGTGGTTTGCACGAACATGAGAATTTCAACAAAGGCTTAATTCGACAAAAGCGATGTTTTTCTATTTTCAGGAATGGCAAAATTATGAATTTTGACAAATTACGGTGGCAGAATTATAAATTTGCAGAACCCCCGTTTGTGACCTTTTCATATGTATTTATTTTACACCCCTTTCTTTCCCAGTGAACTTGTAGGGACCCTTTCACCCAGAAACACTCCTGCCTGCTGTGTGTGTTAATCTGTCAATAAAACAGTAAACAGAGGGCAGGAGGACTGTATTCCTCAGCAAAAGAGTTCCTGGAAAGGCAGGTGCGTTGTGCAAGTCTTTAATACAATCCATCAGGGGCCAGGGGGGCTGTTGCGCAAGGCCCCCCAACCCCTTATCACTCCAGGCTATGAAAGGGCAATACATCTCCCATTCAGATAAGGAGATGTGTTTGCCCATGAAGCCGGCCCCGCCTGGGTGTTTGCTCTGTGAGCTCCTGGCCGCTGGGCAGGTGTGGGGCCTGTGGACACGGCGACAGCTTGCAGGGCCCCTGCGAACCCCGGCCCTTGAGGGGGGCCACGCTGACATGCGCGATAAGGGAGAGAGGTTGCGCATTCTTCTGCAGGACACGGTGCACGTGCTTTCAAATGTCTTGTTTTATCTCTGGCTTCATTATTTATGGGCCAGAGTCCAAAGGAGGTGATGTGAGGCGGGAAATGCAAAGCACGCCTGGTTGATGCCAGCATCCAGGAAGGGAGTTTTGCGTCTTCACAATAGTAATTCTAAGCCCCTTGGAGCAGATTTATGCACCCCTTGCACCGTCATTGCGTCACTATAGTGGAGAAGTCTGGCACAATGGTTACAGGGCAGACCCTGATGCAGAGATCTGGCCCAGGACCAGGGTTCAATTCCCCCCTTGGGGTCTTGGGCTCAATTCCCTTGGACCAGATAATTCTCCCCTCTGTGCCTCATCTAATTAAGGGGTCCCACTCTGTAACTCTGGGCAATAGCTTGCTTAATCTCCACAATGGCCCTCACAGCTCTTGGATTCCTGGCTTCACCCTGGGGCTGTCCACACAGGGAAAAGCCAGGAGGGGTTCCACAGCAGTATGTGTACAGTGCCTTGAGACCCTAACGGGTGAGTAGTGTGCTATACAAGTGCGAAGTTTACAGTTTACGCTCTATCAGCGCAAACTACAAAATGATATCTATCAGTGCTTAATTTGTAAGTAAAAAGGTGCCGGTGCTCAAAGCCCTCCTCTTAAAACAGCGGCTGCTGCAATTAAATGTGGGAACCCGGAATATTGAGTCAGCGTAATCCTGAAGCCATCTCGGGCCTTTTCAAACCATATAAAGCCACCCCCTGCCCCTTCAGCTCACTCTTGCAGCTTTCTGCTTTTTCCCTTTGTGACGCTTTTTCATTTCTCTCTTCCTCCGTCTTTACCATATGTGTCTTTAGCGCGCAGCAAATGCTTGAGGCAGAAGAATAAGCGCTGGTCCTCAAAAATAAGTGCTGGTGCTCAGCACCGGAAACAAAAAGCACAAATTAAGCACTGATATCTATGAGGCCACGTGAAGCGGACTTTGAATGGCCTCATAAATCTCGAGTAATGCAGCGAAAATCACTGCCTTGCCTTACTCTGTGCTTGCGGGCTATTCCATGGGCGTTGTGGTGGGTGTTCCCACACAACACCTATGGATTTCTACACTTCCCAAGAGTCACATAATCACATAAACCTGGAGAAGCGTCAAAACCTTCCACCTCCCGAGGTGAGGCATAACGGGGAGAAATACCTTTTGTCTCCAAGTTTTTTACTCTCTGTATGTGTGCTGCATTCTGCAGCACACACAGAATGAGAAAAACTCCTCTCGGGATTGTTTTTGTGCAGGAAGGTGTCCCTTCCTGCAGAAAAACGATCCTGCCGACAACACAGGCACCCTAGCACCATGGTGGAAGGGTGCCTGTGTTGGCGCTAGGCTGCCGAAAGCGCGCCAGTGCAGGGGGAAAGGACAGGAATGCACCGTATTGCATAAATATGGCCCACTCCTGCCCTCTCACTTTGGCATAGGGCAGTACAGCAAGGTCACTTTTAGTCTATTTGGATCGTAAGGACACCTACATTACGGTCCCATTTTCACCCCTTGCAGATTATTTCTGCACATTCAGTGGCGATCCCAACGGTTTGAGCATCTAGCGCTGCCCTTTGGGCTCTTTTCGGCACTCTGGGCCTTCATGAAACTTATGGAACCAGTTGTCAAGGAGTTGAGGGTGAGAGGTGTGCAGCTGATCATTTATCTCCATGACATGATCATTATCTGCCTAGTCTCAAGATACCTTGCTTCTCCATCTTTCGTGCAAAACCACCTTCCTGCAGGGAGCTGAGCTTTGTTCTAAACCTCAGGAAATCAGTTGTGATTCCCTCCCAAAAGATGGAATTCTTGGGATTCCAAGTGGACTCGATCAAGACTCAACTGCTATCCCCAGCCTCAAAGATTAAATCAATCAAGAGGGAATTGGAATCTGTACTGATCAAGCAGACTGTTTCACTGAGATCTGTGGCGCAACTGGTGGATCTCTTGCCTTCTTCAATCTAAGTGATCTTCCCGGAACCTCCCGCACTACAGGGCTGTCCAACACTTTAAGATTCATCATCTTCGACACCGGTTGATGTACAACTCTCAAATCCCCCTATCTCAGGAAATGTAAGCAGAAATTACAGTGTGGTTACATCACAGGGAGGCCTGGGACAGCAGGGCCACCTTCGGAGACATTCTGACATAGTCATAGAGTCCAACGCCAGCTGCTGGGGCTGGGGTGCTTAGTGTAAAGAGTTTTCTGCAGGATTTTGCTGGTCTCTGGATGAACTCACTCTCCACATCAACTGTCTCAAAATTTTGGTAGGCTCTTTCGCGATCAAGTCCCTCTCACTCAGAAAGGTCAATTACTCGCTGCTCCTTCAGATGGACAACGTCTCGCCAGTTCGATAAATAGACAGGCTGAGTGGACCCAGGTCTCAGATGTTGGCAGACATAGCCAAGGAAGTCTGCCACTTCTGTCTTTGACACAAGATCGCGGTGGTAGCAAGTACCTACCTGGAAGGGAAAACCCTTTGGCAGATTGGAACTTCAGGTTTCTGGTGGATCCCAGTGATTGGAGACTTCACCCCCAGGTTTTTCAGGTGATTCATCGGGCTCTGGGGTCTTGCAAGGTGGATCTGTAAGTATCCAGGCTGAATTGTCAGTTGAGGGATTTCTGCTGTTCAGACCCAGCGGGGTTAGCCATGGATGCCTTCCTTAAGGATTTGGCACAGCAGTTAACTTATGCATTTCCCCACTTTGCCATGATCCCCAGGGTTGCGGCCCATGTCAGGTGCCAGTGAGTGACTGTGGTGTTGATCACTCCCACCTGGAATATCCAGTCTTGGTTTCCTGCTCTTCTGGGGATTTTGATGGATTTTACGCCGGCCCTTCTGGTGTTTCTGGAGCTATTGACAAACCTGGAGGGAATGCCCCATCACCTTCTGATATGGAACCATCTGGCTTTCATGGGCTGGAAAATCTCGGGAGACATAACCAGATCACTGGAATTTTGGAAGAAGCTGCCCACTTCATAAAACAGACTTGGGCTCCATCCACCCACAAGCGATACGCTTCGGTATGGCAGAAGTAGGTGGATTGGTGCCTGGAACGAACTCTGCATCTTGTGGGGGCAGATCTGAAGGATGTCATTCATTTCCTGTCAGAACGGGCCTCGTCAGGATTGCGTTACTAGTCGGTAAGGAACTTTAGGTCATCTATTTCTGCTGGTCAAATACAAGTGGGTGGTGAGCTAGTAGGGATGCATCCTTTGATTTGAAAACTGCTCAAGGGCATTAGGGTTTCTAATCTACTGAGGCCCAGATAAGCTCAGCTATCAATCAATCAGTATTTGTAAAGCGCGGCTACTCACCCGTGAGGGTCTCAAGGCATGGGGGGAGGGGCCTCATCCAAAGAGCCACGTCTTGAGGTTCTTCCTGAAGATGGTGAGTGACGGGCTTTGTCTCAGGTGCAGGGGGAGGTTGTGGTAACTATGGGATATTAGTTCTGATTCATATGTGTTTGAGCAGTGGCCGGACAATGCTTTGTTACCGATGAAGCAATTATTGGCTAAAATGACCATGTTATGGTGTCTGGCCTCATGTAGAAGAGTCTCTGATATGAGAGTCCTTGACTTAGCAGGTAGGTTATTTTCGATTGCATGAGGGAACACGGAGGGGAGGATTATTCCACCCATTTTGACTCATGTGCTGGTATTTGCTTGTTTACCTTAAGTCACATCAAATTGTTCAAGCTGTTTAGACTAATTAGCTGTATCTCTGATATATGTTAAGTATTGGCCCACCTGGTTGTAAGACCTGTTTTTATTGTTTATTGTTGTTTGATTTCAGGAGCGGAACAAAAGCAACAGTAAACGGCTCTTGGTCCAGGGTAACTCTATGGTGAATTCTGACACTCAAGAGGTTTTGTTTTATGGAGGATTGTCTTCTAGTTGACTTTGCAGTTCCTATAGTTTCATTTGATGTTGAATTTTCGTTTTTTGGACATTTATTGGTGACTTTGAGTCACTGCACAAAGAAAGAGGCAGTCAAGATGGTGTCTCTCAATTTTGGGGTCTCTGGAATGAGATGAATCCTGGACTGTGGTTGGGGGTGGTGAGCTCATGGGATTTGTGGTTCACTAAAAGCTTTTTCCAATATTGTGATTGGATGCTGGTTTGGAACCAGTAAAGAGAGAGTAGCATAATCCTCGACTCCGTGTCCTTAATAAAATCTAAAATTCTTGATGCGAAAGCTAGGAATGTTTTATTCTCATACATGCTTGGCAAGTGGTGATTGCTGCAGGCCAGCTGGAGAGAGCTCTGGTGACTTAAAATACCATCACTGGGACAGCTGTAGTGCACCAATCAGAGAGAGAATAGGACAGCTTTAGTGCACCAATCAGAGATATAATAGGACGGCTGTAGGGCACCAATCGGAGACAGGATAGAACGGTTGTAGTGTTCACATGAGAGACAGGATAGGACAGCTGTAGTGCACCAATCTGAGACAGGATAGGACGGCTTTAGTGCACCAATCAGAGACAGGATAGGAAATCTGTAGTGCACCAATGAGAGACAGGAGGATCGAACAGCTGTAGTACACCCATGAGAGACAGGATAGGACACCTGTAGTGCACCAATCAGAGCCAAGATAGGACGGCTGTAGTACACCAATCAGCGACAGGATAACATTATTGACTCAACAGTATCCCGACAACAAGGTATGAAACTCAGGTGAACATCTTCCCATGGAGATCACCAGGGATGTCTGGCTCCTTCAGGTTTGGTGCTTGCCAGGAGGCAGGAGAGAGTGAGACACGTGGAGAAGGCCGTCATGGGGGTATGGGCGCAGAATGGCATCATGCCCGAGGTCCCGCACTTTTCAAGGACTTGTGCACATTCAGCAAAATGTATTTACAGATTTGTAATTGAAAGCACACCAGCCATCTACAGTACTAATGAGGAACCTGACAAAGTCATACAGCTAGATGGTGCTGGATGCTATTTTTTCCTTTTTCCTGGAGTTAATTAGTTAGCGCTTAGAGGCAGGTGCTTGTGGCACCTGTAAAAAGTGGGAGACGAGACACGAAGGCCCTTAGTGGGTCCTACATTAAGATTTCACCTCAGGGCTCAAAAACCTCTCATACGCTATGCTAGTCATTGGGCTTCACCTGTAACAAGTGCTTGTCATCAGGGTTCACCTGTGACATGTGTGGGTCATTCATGTTCACCTGTGAGATGTGCCGGTCATTGACATTCACCTGTAAGATGGATGTGTCACTGGGGTTCACCTGTGAAATGTCCCGCTCATTGACATTCACCTGTAAGGTCTGCTTGTCATCGAGGAGGTTCATCCATAACAAGTGCTTGTCATCAGGGTTCACCTGTGAGATTTGTCGGTCACTGATGTTCACCTGTGAGATGTGCCAGACATTAACGTTCACCTGTAAGATATATGTGTCACAGGGGTTCACCTGTGAAATGTGTTGGTCATTGAAGTTCACTTTTAAGATGTGCTTGTCATCCATAGGGTTCACCGGTAACAAGTGCTTGTTATCAGGGTTCACCTGTGACATGTGTCGGTTACTGATGTTCACCTGGGAGATGTGCTGGTTCTTGACATTCACCTGTAAGATGTATGTGTCACAGGGGTTCACCTGTGAAATGTGTTAGTCATTGAAGTTCACCATTAAGATGTGCTGGTCATCAAGGAGGTTCACCTGTCGCAAGTGCTGGTCATCAGGGTTCAGCTGTGACATGTGTCGGTCACTGATGTTTACCTGTAAGATGTGTGTGTCACTGGGGTTCACCTGTAACAAGTGCTTGTCATCAGGGTTCACCTGTGAGATGTGCCGGTCATTGACGTTCACCTGTAAGATGTTCTTGACATTGTGGGCTTCACCTGTAAGAAGGGCTTCTCATTGGTGAGCACTTGTAACATGTGCTGGACTTTTGAGGTTCACCTGTCAGATGTACTTGTTGGCCGGAAATCCAGTCACGCCTGACATGCACTTTTGACATGGGACAGTTTGGGATCTCTTGGCTGGCCATCTAGTCACACATGACATACACACCTGACGTGGATTTCTTCGCTTGAGATCTAGTGACACCTAAAATGCCACAGCTCAGGATCTCTCGGCTGGAGAACTAGTCACATCTGACATGCCACAGCTTGGGATCTCTTGGCCAGAGAGCTACTGACACCTGACATGCCACAGGTTGAGATCTCTTGCTGGAGATCTAGTGACACCTCACATGCCACAGCTCAGGATCTCTCGGCTGGAGAACTAGTCACATCTGACATGCCACGGCTTGGGATCTCTTGGCCAGAGAGCTACTCACACCTTACATGCCACAGCTCGGGATCTCTTGGCTGGAGATCTACTCACACCTGACATGCCACAGGTTGAGATCTCTTGGCTGGACAGTTATCACACCTGACATGCCACAGCTTAGAACCTCTTGGCTGGATATCTATTCACACCTGACATACCACAGGTTGGGATCTCTTGACTGGAGAGCTACTTACACCTGACATGCCACAGCTTCAGATCTCTTGGCTGGAGATCTAGTCACACCTGGCATGCACACCTGACATGCCACAGGTTGGGATTTCTCGGCTGGGGATCTAGTCACACCTGACATGCCACAGCTGGGGATATCTTGGCTGGAGAGCTACTCACACCTGACGTGCCACAGCTTATGATCTCTTGGCTGGAGATCTAGTTACACCTGACATGCCACAGCTTATGATCTCTTGGCTAGAGATCTAGTTACACCTGACATGCCACAGCTGAGGATATCTTGGCTTGAGATCTAGTCATGCCTGACATGCCACAGCTTATGATCTCTTGCCCGGATATCTAGTCACACCTCACATACACACCTGACTTGCCACAAGTTGGGATCTCTTGGCTGGGGAGCTAGTCACACCTGGAATGCCACAGCTTGGGATCTCTTCGTTGGAGATCTAGTCACATATGACATGCCACAGCTTGGGATCTCAGGGTCGGAGATCTAGTCACACCTGACATTCCACAGCTTGGGATCTCTTGTTCAGAGATCTAGGCACACCTGACATGGGACAGTGTGAGATTTTGGCCTGGGGATCTAGTCACACCTGACATGCCACAGCTTGTGATTTCCTGACTGGGGATCTAGCCACACCTGACATGGGACAGTGTGAGATCTTGGGTGGGGATGCAGTCACACCTGACATGCCACAGCTTGGGATCTCTTGGCTGGAGATCTAGGCACACCTGACATGGGACAGTGTGAGATCTTGGCCTGGGGATCTAGTCACACCTGACATGTTGCAGCTTGAGGTCTCTTGGCTGGAGATCTAGGCACACTTGACAGGACTGTGTAAGATCGTGGGTGGGAATCGAGTCACACCTGACATGACCCAGCTTGGGATCTCTTGGCTGGGGATCTAGTCACACCTGACATGACACAGCCCACCATCTCTATCACACGTTCACAGGGAGGCCTCGAGTGTGCCCAGGTGGGTGGTATGGAGCCCTCACTGGGTGATGAGGAGAGCCCCTGTGAGAGCACCTGGCCCTCTCACTGCCACATTCATGCGCCCTCCAGGCACTAGAGCCTGAGTGCCAGGACACAGCGTAATTACCTATTACCCAAACATTAATCAGCTCTGAGTGCCTCTCAGGGCCTCGTCCCCACGGCAGCCTTGCTAGGTGTGTTCCGCCCTCAGACTAACCAGTTTGAAAGTTTCCGAGGTGTTTATGACCCGAGTAAACACTAATTTGTGTAATGGTTAACTCTGACTGCCGTCTGTGCCTCAGCCGCCTGACAAGGCGCTATTCAGAAATAAACAGCGTTTGTGCTGTAATCAAGGGTTTAAGAACCGTAAAATGAAATAAAAATGAATCTCACGGAAGTGTGCCAGGAGACGGGGTGCTGACTGGCAGGACGTGGGTTGTGTAACGTGCTGATGGTAAGCACTCGAGCTCCGAGATATCACAACACAACTGGGAATAGTTTCCAGGCCCAAAGCTCGCTCTTGTGAGGGCTCTCACACCCTGGGACATTGTATCACTCAGTCAGTGTCACCGTGACCAAAAAGAATGCACTGAAATTCAGCTCAGAGTAATAATCAGTGACTGAGTCTAAATCAAGATCTCCACCCCTCACGTTTTGTGTTTTACTGCTTCACAGCTTGGAGCACAGTCTCACCCACGAGAAGCCAGTCTCAGTCAGTGTGGCCCACTCTGACGCTTGTGTAAGTGTCTCACGCAGTGATCCACACTCTCGCTCATTGGGTAAAGTGTGGAATGTCTCATCAAGAGTGAGCCTCACGCACTACCTCACTCCTCGTCCTGACTTCAGCAGGCACCATCCCTGTGAGTGCAGGGACTCGCTATGGGGTCGCAAAATGGGACCCACCTCATGAATATTGATGAGGTGGGTCTTTGCGACCCCATAGCGACTCGCAGACGGTGTCTGAGACACCGTTCTGCATCTGAGATTGCGACTCGGAAATTGCGAGTCGGACAATCTCGGAGTTTGCTACATGTGGCCTTTTTTTCCATTTCAAAAACTTCTGGCAAGCCAAATGAAGAAATGTGCCATATCAAGTGAGAGATGGCGCAATCCTGCTGTCCCCTAGCACTGGCAGCGCAGCACAACTAGCGCCAACTACGCCTTAGCCCTGGTGCAAGGTGCCTTCCTTAGGCAGGATGCTATTCGTGAAGGAAGGGGAACCTTCCTGCACAAAAACAATCCTTAAAGCCATTTTCCTCTTTCCATGTGTGCTGCAGGATGCGTGATGCACAAAAGGGGAGCGATAAGGATATTTTTCCTCCATAAGCCTGGCTCAGCGAAGCGTAGCTTTTTGATACATTACCAGGTTTACTAACTTTCGTAAGTATGAGAATGCGCAAAATCCATGGGTGGATGCATGGGAACACCTATGCTCCCCCCATGGGACGCCTCCCTGCCGCAAGGCAATGCTGCGCTGCATGGCATGGGGGGGAGGGGTGACCAAAGAATCGCCATATCTACAGAGATATGTCTCTAGGCTTCTATCTTCCTAGCGCGGTGCACAATTACATCGCCAAGCGCCGCGCACACAGCTTTGCACCATAGTGCTCAGGTGCCTCTGGGATCTAGCATAGATTTTGTACTAGAAGGGTACCCTTGCAGGACAACATGCTGTGCCTAGGCAAACCTTAAATCTCTCCTACTTGCCATGTACCCTGTACAGTGCATCAAACCTGGAAAGTAGGAAAAGTTAAGAGAAATAAAACCATCCCTCTTTTTTAATGTCTGGCGTTATGTTTGGGCACAAAACCCGGTTGACCATAGATAGGGTTTCGCTTCAGATACCATAGGTGGTTGCATGGGAATGCCCACATACCACCCGGGGAATGCCACCTTTGACGCAGAGAGCCACAAGGCAGCGCTCTTCGCTGCTTTGCGTTACTTTTAGGCAATTTTAGATAAGAAAACAAGTTTTACGACAGAAAGAAAAAAAAAACATTTTGCACAGGTTTGTGTCATTTTTGTTATGGAAACCCAGTGCAAAATATTTGTTAATCTGGGCCTTACTGTCCTTTGGAGGTGAGTGCAGACTGCACTGTGTTGGGGCAGCCTCTTCAGAGGGTGGACAGGAGAGCATGTGTCCTCAGGTGTGTGCACTGTGTGTGTCCTCAGGTGGTGTGTGCACTGTGACATTACAGCCCTCTTAGGGGAGGGGCTGTACAGTGTGAGTCCCCTGGAGGTGTGTGCACTGTGTTAGGTCAGCCCTCTTAGGAGAAGGGCAGTGCAGTGTGTGTCCTCGGGAGGTGTGTGCACTGTGTATGTCCTCGGGAGGTGTGTGCACTGTGTATGTCCTCGGGTGGTGTGTGCACTGTGTATGTCCTCAGGTGGTATGTGCACTGTGACATTACAGACCTCTTAGGAGAGGGGCTGTACAGTGTGTGTCCTCAGGTGGTGTGTGCACTGTGACATTACAGACCTCTTTGGAGAGGGGCTGTACACTGTGGGAGGTGTGTGCACTGTGTATGTCCTCGGGTGGTGTGTGCACTGTGTATGTCCTCAGGTGGTATGTGCACGGTGACATTACAGACCTCTTGGGTGAGGAGATTGCAGTATCTGTCCTGAGGAGGTGTGTGCACTGTGTTAGGTCAGCCCTCTTAGGTGAAGGGTACAATACAATACAGTGTGTGTCCTCAGGAGGTGTGTGCACTGTGTTAGGTCAGCCCTCTTGGGAGACGGGCAGTACAGCGTGTGTCCTCAGGTGTGTGCACTGTGTTAGGTCAGCCCTCTTAGGAGACGGGCAGTACAGTGTGTGTCCTCTGGAGGTGTGTGCACTGTGATAGGTCAGCCCTCTTAGGAGACGGGCAGTACAGTGTGTGTCCTCTGGAGGTGTGTGCACTGTGTTAGGTCAGCCCTCTTGGGAGACGGGCAGTACAGCGTGTGTCCTCAGGTGTGTGCACTGTGTTAGGTCAGCCCTCTCAGGAGACGGGTACAATACAGTGTGTGTCCTCAGGTGTGTGCACTGTGTTAGGTCAGCCCTCTTAGGAGACGGGCAGTACAGCGTGTGTCTTCAGGTGTGTGCACTGTGTTAGGTCAGCCCTCTCAGGAGAAGGGTACAATACAGTGTGTGTCCTCAGGTGTGTGCACTGTGTTAGGTCAGCCCTCTCAGGAGAAGGGTACAATACAGTGTGTGTCCTCAGTTGTGTGCACTGTGTTAGGTCAGCCCTCTTGGGAGACGGGCAGTACAGCGTGTGTCCTCAGGTGTGTGCACTGTGTTAGGTCAGCCCTCTTAAGAGAAGGGCAGTGCAGTGTGTGTCCTCGGGAGGTGTGTGCACTGTGTATGTCCTCAGGTGGTGTGTGCACTGTGTATGTCCTCAGGTGGTATGTGCACTGTGACATTACAGACCTAGGGGCTGTACAGTGTGTGTCCTCAGGTGGTATGTGCACTGTGACATTACAGACCTCTTAGGGGAGGGGCTGTACAGTGTGTGTCCTCAGGTGGTGTGTGCACTGTGACATTACAGACCTCTTAGGAGAGGGGATGTACAGTGTGTGTCCTCAGGTGGTGTGTGCACTGTGTATGTCCTATGGTGGTGTGTGCACTGTGACATTACAGACCTCTTGGGTGAGGAGATTACAGTATCTGTCCTGAGGAGATGTGTGCACTGTGTTAGGCCAGCTCTCGTTGGTGAAGGTACAATGCAGTGTGTGTCCTCAGGAGGTGTGTGCACTGTGACATTACAGTCCTCTTAGGGGAGGGGCTGTACAGTGTGTGTCCTCGGTAGGTGTGTGCACTGTGTTAGGTCAGCCCTCTTAGGTGTAGGGTACAATGCAGTGTGTGTCCTCAGGAGGTGTGTGCACTGTGACATTACAGACCTCTTTGGAGAGGGGCTTTACACTGTGGGTCCTCGGGAGGTGTGTGCACTGTGTATGTCCTCTGGTGGTGTGTGCACTGTGTATGTCCTCAGGTGGTATGTACACGGTGACATTACAGACCTCTTGGGTGAGGAGATTGCAGTATCTGTCCTGAGGAGGTGTGTGCACTATGTTAGGTCAACCCTCTTCAGTGAAGGGTACAATACAGCGTGTGTCCTCAGGTGTGTGCACTGTGTTAGGTCAGCCCTCTTAGGAGACGGGCAGTACAGTGTGTGTCCTCTGAGAGGTGTGTGCACTGTGATAGGTCAGCCCTCTTAGGAGACGGGCAGTACAGTGTGTGTCCTCTGGAGGTGTGTGCACTGTGTTAGGTCAGCCCTCTTGGGAGACGGGCAGTACAGCGTGTGTCCTCAGGTGTGTGCACTGTGTTAGGTCAGCCCTCTCAGGAGACGGGTACAATACAGTGTGTGTCCTCAGGTGTGTGCACTGTGTTAGGTCAGCCCTCTTAGGAGACGGGCAGTACAGCGTGTGTCTTCAGGTGTGTGCACTGTGTTAGGTCAGCCCTCTCAGGAGAAGGGTACAATACAGTGTGTGTCCTCAGGTGTGTGCACTGTGTTAGGTCAGCCCTCTCAGGAGAAGGGTACAATACAGTGTGTGTCCTCAGGTGTGTGCACTGTGTTAGGTCAGCCCTCTTGGGAGACGGGCAGTACAGCGTGTGTCCTCAGGTGTGTGCACTGTGTTAGGTCATCCCTCTCAGGAGAAGGGTACAACACAGTGTGTGTCCTCAGGTGTGTGCACTGTGTTAGGTCAAGCCTCTTGGGAGACGGGCAGTACAGCGTGTGTCCTCAGGTGTGTGCACTGTGTTAGGTCAGCCCTCTTAGGAGAAGGGCAGTGCAGTGTGTGTCCTCGGGAGGTGTGTGCACTGTGTATGTCCTCGGGTGGTGTGTGCACTGTGTATGTCCTCAGGTGGTATGTGCACTGTGACATTACAGACCTCTTAGGGGAGGGACTGTACAGTGTGTGTCCTCAGGTGGTGTGTGCACTGTGACATTACAGACCTCTTAGGAGAGGGGCTGTACAGTGTGTGTCCTCAGGTGGTGTGTGCACTGTGTATGTCCTCTGGTGGTGTGTGCACTGTGACATTACAGACCTCTTGGGTGAGGAGATTACAGTATCTGTCCTGAGGAGATGTGTGCACTGTGTTAGGCCAGCCCTCGTTGGTGAAGGTACAATGCAGTGTGTGTCCTCAGGAGGTGTGTGCACTGTGACATTACAGTCCTCTTAGGGGAGGGGCTGTACAGTGTGTGTCCTCGGTAGGTGTGTGCACTGTGTTAGGTCATCCCTCTCAGGAGAAGGGTACAACACAGTGTGTGTCCTCAGGTGTGTGCACTGTGTTAGGTCAAGCCTCTTGGGAGACGGGCAGTACAGCGTGTGTCCTCAGGTGTGTGCACTGTGTTAGGTCAGCCCTCTTAGGAGAAGGGCAGTGCAGTGTGTGTCCTCGGGAGGTGTGTGCACTGTGTATGTCCTCGGGTGGTGTGTGCACTGTGTATGTCCTCAGGTGGTATGTGCACTGTGACATTACAGACCTCTTAGGGGAGGGGCTGTACTGTGTGTGTCCTCAGGTGGTGTGTGCACTGTGACATTACAGACCTCTTAGGAGAGGGGCTGTACAGTGTGTGTCCTCAGGTGGTGTGTGCACTGTGTATGTCCTCTGGTGGTGTGTGCACTGTGACATTACAGACCTCTTGGGTGAGGAGATTACAGTATCTGTCCTGAGGAGATGTGTGCACTGTGTTAGGCCAGCCCTCGTTGGTGAAGGTACAATGCAGTGTGTGTCCTCAGGAGGTGTGTGCACTGTGACATTACAGTCCTCTTAGGGGAGGGGCTGTACAGTGTGTGTCCTCGGTAGGTGTGTGCACTGTGTTAGGTCAGCCCTCTTAGGTGTAGGGTACAATGCAGTGTGTGTCCTCAGGAGGTGTGTGCACTGTGACATTACAGACCTCTTTGGAGAGGGGCTGTACACTGTGGGTCCTCGGGAGGTGTGTGCACTGTGTATGTCCTCTGGTGGTGTGTGCACTGTGTATGTCCTCAGGTGGTATGTACACGGTGACATTACAGACCTCTTGGGTGAGGAGATTGCAGTATCTGTCCTGAGGAGGTGTGTGCACTATGTTAGGTCAACCCTCTTAAGTGAAGGGTACAATACAGCGTGTGTCCTCAGGTGTGTGCACTGTGTTAGGTCAGCCCTCTTAGGAGATGGGCAGTACAGTGTGTGTCCTCTGGAGGTGTGTGCACTGTGATAGGTCAGCCCTCTTAGGAGACGGGCAGTACAGTGTGTGTCCTCTGGAGGTGTGTGCACTGTGTTAGGTCAGCCCTCTTGGGAGACGGGCAGTACAGCGTGTGTCCTCAGGTGTGTGCACTGTGTTAGGTCAGCCCTCTCAGGAGACGGGTACAATACAGTGTGTGTCCTCAGGTGTGTGCACTGTGTTAGGTCAGCCCTCTTAGGAGACGGGCAGTACAGCGTGTGTCTTCAGGTGTGTGCACTGTGTTAGGTCAGCCCTCTCAGGAGAAGGGTACAATACAGTGTGTGTCCTCAGGTGTGTGCACTGTGTTAGGTCAGCCCTCTCAGGAGAAGGGTACAATACAGTGTGTGTCCTCAGGTGTGTGCACTGTGTTAGGTCAGCCCTCTTGGGAGACGGGCAGTACAGCGTGTGTCCTCAGGTGTGTGCACTGTGTTAGGTCAGCCCTCTCAGGAGAAGGGTACAATACAGTGTGTGTCCTCAGGTGTGTGCACTGTGTTAGGTCAAGCCTCTTGGGAGACGGGCAGTACAGCGTGTGTCCTCAGGTGTGTGCACTGTGTTAGGTCAGCCCTCTTAGGAGAAGGGCAGTGCAGTGTGTGTCCTCGGGAGGTGTGTGCACTGTGTATGTCCTCGGGTGGTGTGTGCACTGTGTATGTCCTCAGGTGGTATGTGCACTGTGACATTACAGACCTCTTAGGGGAGGGGCTGTACAGTGTGTGTCCTCAGGTGGTGTGTGCACTGTGACATTACAGACCTCTTAGGAGAGGGGCTGTACAGTGTGTGTCCTCAGGTGGTGTGTGCACTGTGTATGTCCTCTGGTGGTGTGTGCACTGTGACATTACAGACCTCTTGGGTGAGGAGATTACAGTATCTGTCCTGAGGAGATGTGTGCACGGTGGTAGGCCAGCCCTCGTTGGTGAAGGTACAATGCAGTGTGTGTCCTCAGGAGGTGTGTGCACTGTGACATTACAGTCCTCTTAGGGGAGGGGCTGTACAGTGTGTGTCCTCGGTAGGTGTGTGCACTGTGTTAGGTCAGCCCTCTTAGGTGTAGGGTACAATGCAGTGTGTATCCTCAGGAGGTGTGTGCACTGTGACATTACAGACCTCTTTGGAGAGGGGCTGTATACTGTGGGTCCTCGGGAGGTGTGTGCACTGTGTATGTCCTCTGGTGGTGTGTGCACTGTGTATGTCCTCGGGTGGTATGTACACGGTGACATTACAGACCTCTTGGGTGAGGAGATTGCAGTATCTGTCCTGAGGAGGTGTGTGCACTGTGTTAGGTCAACCCTCTTAAGTGAAGGGTACAATACAGCGTGTGTCCTCAGGTGTGTGCACTGTGTTAGGTCAGACCTCTTAGGAGACGGGCAGTACAGTGTGTGTCCTCTGGAGGTGTGTGCACTGTGATAGGTCAGCCCTCTTAGGAGACGGGCAGTACAGTGTGTGTCCTCTGGAGATGTGTGCACTGTGTTAGGTCAGCCCTCTTGGGAGACGGGCAGTACAGCGTGTGTCCTCAGGTGTGTGCACTGTGTTAGGTCAGCCCTCTCAGGAGAAGGGTACAATGCAGTGTGTGTCCTCAGGTGTGTGTACTGTGTTAGGTCAGCCCTCTTAGGTGAAGGGTACAGTACAGTGTGTGTCCTCTGGAGGTGTGTGCACTGTGTTAGGTCAGACCTCTTAGGAGAAAGGCAGTACAGTGTGTGTCCTCAGGAGGTGTGGGCACTCTGTTAGGTCAGCCCTCTCAGGTGAAGGGTACAATGCAGTGTGTGTCCTCAGGTGTATGCACTGTGTTAGGTCAGCCCTCTTAGGTGAAGGGTACAATGCAGTGTGTGTCCTTAGGTGTGTGCACTGTTAGGTCAGCCCTCTTAGGTGAAGGGTACAATACAGTGTGTGTCCTCAGGTGTGTGCACTGTGTTAGGTCAGCCCTCTTGGGAGACGGGCAGTACAGCGTGTGTCTTCAGGTGTGTGCACTGTGTTAGGTCAGCCCTCTCAGGAGAAGGGTACAATACAGTGTGTGTCCTCAGGTGTGTGCACTGTGTTAGGTCAGCCCTCTCAGGAGAAGGGTACAATACAGTGTGTGTCCTCAGGTGTGTGCACTGTGTTAGGTCAGCCCTCTTGGGAGACGGGCAGTACAGCGTGTGTCCTCAGGTGTGTGCACTGTGTTAGGTCAGCCCTCTCAGGAGAAGGGTACAATACAGTGTGTGTCCTCAGGTGTGTGCACTGTGTTAGGTCAGCCCTCTTAGGAGAAGGGCAGTGCAGTGTGTGTCCTCGGGAGGTGTGTGCACTGTGTATGTCCTCGGGTGGTGTGTGCACTGTGTATGTCCTCAGGTGGTATGTGCACTGTGACATTACAGACCTCTTAGGGGAGGGGCTGTACAGTGTGTGTCCTCAGGTGGTGTGTGCACTGTGACATTACAGACCTCTTAGGAGAGGGGCTGTACAGTGTGTGTCCTCAGGTGGTGTGTGCACTGTGTATGTCCTCTGGTGGTGTGTGCACTGTGACATTACAGACCTCTTGGGTGAGGAGATTACAGTATCTGTCCTGAGGAGATGTGTGCACTGTGTTAGGCCAGCCCTCGTTGGTGAAGGTACAATGCAGTGTGTGTCCTCAGGAGGTGTGTGCACTGTGACATTACAGTCCTCTTAGGGGAGGGGCTGTACAGTGTGTGTCCTCGGTAGGTGTGTGCACTGTGTTAGGTCATCCCTCTCAGGAGAAGGGTACAACACAGTGTGTGTCCTCAGGTGTGTGCACTGTGTTAGGTCAAGCCTCTTGGGAGACGGGCAGTACAGCGTGTGTCCTCAGGTGTGTGCACTGTGTTAGGTCAGCCCTCTTAGGAGAAGGGCAGTGCAGTGTGTGTCCTCGGGAGGTGTGTGCACTGTGTATGTCCTCGGGTGGTGTGTGCACTGTGTATGTCCTCAGGTGGTATGTGCACTGTGACATTACAGACCTCTTAGGGGAGGGGCTGTACTGTGTGTGTCCTCAGGTGGTGTGTGCACTGTGACATTACAGACCTCTTAGGAGAGGGGCTGTACAGTGTGTGTCCTCAGGTGGTGTGTGCACTGTGTATGTCCTCTGGTGGTGTGTGCACTGTGACATTACAGACCTCTTGGGTGAGGAGATTACAGTATCTGTCCTGAGGAGATGTGTGCACTGTGTTAGGCCAGCCCTCGTTGGTGAAGGTACAATGCAGTGTGTGTCCTCAGGAGGTGTGTGCACTGTGACATTACAGTCCTCTTAGGGGAGGGGCTGTACAGTGTGTGTCCTCGGTAGGTGTGTGCACTGTGTTAGGTCAGCCCTCTTAGGTGTAGGGTACAATGCAGTGTGTGTCCTCAGGAGGTGTGTGCACTGTGACATTACAGACCTCTTTGGAGAGGGGCTGTACACTGTGGGTCCTCGGGAGGTGTGTGCACTGTGTATGTCCTCTGGTGGTGTGTGCACTGTGTATGTCCTCAGGTGGTATGTACACGGTGACATTACAGACCTCTTGGGTGAGGAGATTGCAGTATCTGTCCTGAGGAGGTGTGTGCACTATGTTAGGTCAACCCTCTTAAGTGAAGGGTACAATACGGCGTGTGTCCTCAGGTGTGTGCACTGTGTTAGGTCAGCCCTCTTAGGAGATGGGCAGTACAGTGTGTGTCCTCTGGAGGTGTGTGCACTGTGATAGGTCAGCCCTCTTAGGAGACGGGCAGTACAGTGTGTGTCCTCTGGAGGTGTGTGCACTGTGTTAGGTCAGCCCTCTTGGGAGACGGGCAGTACAGCGTGTGTCCTCAGGTGTGTGCACTGTGTTAGGTCAGCCCTCTCAGGAGACGGGTACAATACAGTGTGTGTCCTCAGGTGTGTGCACTGTGTTAGGTCAGCCCTCTTAGGAGACGGGCAGTACAGCGTGTGTCTTCAGGTGTGTGCACTGTGTTAGGTCAGCCCTCTCAGGAGAAGGGTACAATACAGTGTGTGTCCTCAGGTGTGTGCACTGTGTTAGGTCAGCCCTCTCAGGAGAAGGGTACAATACAGTGTGTGTCCTCAGGTGTGTGCACTGTGTTAGGTCAGCCCTCTTGGGAGACGGGCAGTACAGCGTGTGTCCTCAGGTGTGTGCACTGTGTTAGGTCAGCCCTCTCAGGAGAAGGGTACAATACAGTGTGTGTCCTCAGGTGTGTGCACTGTGTTAGGTCAAGCCTCTTGGGAGACGGGCAGTACAGCGTGTGTCCTCAGGTGTGTGCACTGTGTTAGGTCAGCCCTCTTAGGAGAAGGGCAGTGCAGTGTGTGTCCTCGGGAGGTGTGTGCACTGTGTATGTCCTCGGGTGGTGTGTGCACTGTGTATGTCCTCAGGTGGTATGTGCACTGTGACATTACAGACCTCTTAGGGGAGGGGCTGTACAGTGTGTGTCCTCAGGTGGTGTGTGCACTGTGACATTACAGACCTCTTAGGAGAGGGGCTGTACAGTGTGTGTCCTCAGGTGGTGTGTGCACTGTGTATGTCCTCTGGTGGTGTGTGCACTGTGACATTACAGACCTCTTGGGTGAGGAGATTACAGTATCTGTCCTGAGGAGATGTGTGCACTGTGTTAGGCCAGCCCTCGTTGGTGAAGGTACAATGCAGTGTGTGTCCTCAGGAGGTGTGTGCACTGTGACATTACAGTCCTCTTAGGGGAGGGGCTGTACAGTGTGTGTCCTCGGTAGGTGTGTGCACTGTGTTAGGTCAGCCCTCTTAGGTGTAGGGTACAATGCAGTGTGTGTCCTCAGGAGGTGTGTGCACTGTGACATTACAGACCTCTTTGGAGAGGGGCTGTATACTGTGGGTCCTCAGGAGGTGTGTGCACTGTGTATGTCCTCTGGTGGTGTGTGCACTGTGTATGTCCTCAGGTGGTATGTACACGGTGACATTACAGACCTCTTGGGTGAGGAGATTGCAGTATCTGTCCTGAGGAGGTGTGTGCACTGTGTTAGGTCAACCCTCTTAAGTGAAGGGTACAATACAGCGTGTGTCCTCAGGTGTGTGCACTGTGTTAGGTCAGACCTCTTAGGAGACGGGCAGTACAGTGTGTGTCCTCTGGAGGTGTGTGCACTGTGATAGGTCAGCCCTCTTAGGAGACGGGCAGTACAGTGTGTGTCCTCTGGAGATGTGTGCACTGTGTTAGGTCAGCCCTCTTGGGAGACGGGCAGTACAGCGTGTGTCCTCAGGTGTGTGCACTGTGTTAGGTCAGCCCTCTCAGGAGAAGGGTACAATGCAGTGTGTGTCTTCAGGTGTGTGTACTGTGTTAGGTCAGCCCTCTTAGGTGAAGGGTACAGTACAGTGTGTGTCCTCTGGAGGTGTGTGCACTGTGTTAGGTCAGACCTCTTAGGAGAAAGGCAGTACAGTGTGTGTCCTCAGGAGGTGTGGGCACTCTGTTAGGTCAGCCCTCTCAGGTGAAGGGTACAATGCAGTGTGTGTCCTCAGGTGTATGCACTGTGTTAGGTCAGCCCTCTTAGGTGAAGGGTACAATGCAGTGTGTGTCCTTAGGTGTGTGCACTGTTAGGTCAGCCCTCTTAGGTGAAGTGTACAATGCAGTGTGTGTCCTCAGGTGTGCACTGTGTTAGGTCAGCCCTCTTAGGAGAAAGGCAGTACAGTGTGTGTCCTCAGGAGGTGTGGGCACTCTGTTAGGTCAGCCCTCTCAGGTGAAGGGTACAATGCAGTGTGTGTCCTCAGGTGTATGCACTGTGTTAGGTCAGCCCTCTTAGGTGAAGGGTACAATGCAGTGTGTGTCCTTAGGTGTGTGCACTGTTAGGTCAGCCCTCTCAGGTGAAGGGTACAATGCAGTGTGTGTCCTCAGGTGTGCACTGTGTTAGGTCAGCCCTCTCAGGTGAAGGGTACAATGCAGTGTGTGTCCTCAGGTGTGCACTGCGTTAGATCAGCCCTCTCAGGTGAAGGGTACAATGCAGTGTGTGTCCTCAGGTGTGCACTGTGTTAGGTCAGCCCTCTCAGGTGATGGGTACAATGCAGTGTGTGTCCTCAGGACACTGCAGAAGGCTACTCATCTCATAACAAATAAGTGCAGGCGGTTGTACATTCGTGGTACACAACTCACTCCTGGGACCCCTACCCTCCTCACTGGAAGTCATAGACATGGAAAACCTTCTGCCCTTCAGGGCGCATTGCAGAAGCGCTGTATCATCCGGGGTGGCCCCGGGCGGCCGCCATCTTTGTTGTGTTAAGTACGAACAGCTCACGAATGTTTTCCTTCAGAAAATGCAGATTTGTTAGTTCCCTGTAGGTTCTGGACACAATCAAACTTCCCAAGGGATCACCGGCTGTTCTAAAATGTCTCTCAGGTTTCCTTTCCGTCAGGTTTTCTCTCTCTAACGTTAGGCAGAGCGCGCAAAGGCCCCCGCAGGGACACGCGCGAAGCAATGGCTGTCAGGGGCTGTACTCGAGCAGCACCAATGGCGATGGGGGAATGGTTCCTTTCCATCTCAGCCACTAGTAATCAGTGCAGCCCAGTCCATCGTGTTTAGCGGTCTGTGCCCTCTCTGTAGTGACAGAGGGCATCTACAAACGATGGCATGGAATGTGGCCCAGGGTAATCACCGGTGACTGGAACTGAAGCAAATGCTAGGACAACAAGGTGATGGGTGGAATGCTTGAGTTAACCTCAGTCACTGGCAAGCCCTGGGGTCCATCCTTTTCCACCCACTGTGCCACCCCAGTATGGAGCCAGTCATATGAAAATCAGCCTTAACCCGGCTCCCCATGGGAACAGCCCAGCACGAGCTGCCAGGCCAGGTCCTCCCTGGACAGGAAACCAGCATCCCAGCGTTTACAGAGCATCTGTGGGATGAAGGATGTTATCTGATGGTCCAGAGTAACTTTGAAATGTAAAACAGTCCTTAAAGCATCGCGCTGCGAGTACTCCAGAGGAAGTGAAATGATTATAGTTTGAAGCGAGAGAAAGATGCACTCTGGGTGGAGAAGAGTCCAATCTATTTATATTTTAGAAAACTGGTAACAATAGGCCCCGCAGACAGGTACACTGTTAAACCAGAACTAAAGGTAGGTTGCAGCACCCTTATCAACAGAGATTGTCAGCACTGTGTTCAGGCTGAGTTACTAATGTGCTCTGATGGCAGCTCAGCAGGCTGGACCAAGAGGCTGGCCCCTCCCTAGAGAGTCAGTGAGGGAAACCCATATGTACTCAGTCACTGAGGGCCAGATGAAGGTAATGAGAGACGTGTTTCAGATCAGTGCACCAGACCTTCTAAATACACCTGGGTAACACCCCAATGCAGACGTGCGACACACCAATCCAAATTCATAACAACATTAAAACAAAGGCTCCCCGTTTTCCGTTTTTACTGATTTTTACAGGTAAAGACAGACAGAAACACATGTTTTTTCTGTCTGCGTTTTGTTCTAAAAATGGAAAAATACACAACATGTTTTTTTTTCAGTGACTTTTCATACTGTCTTTCATCAATTCCAGGCTACCAGTTGTGAAGATAGATGGTGTGTGTAGTTAAAAAAAACTGGGTGAGATTTCCTTAAATAATAACACGTCAGCATCTAATTATAGTATAATGCTAATATTTACCTCTGGGTGTATTGTTATGTTATGTTTGGTTACTTTGTTTGCTAGAAGCATCATCGGCGTCACAGTAAGAGTTCACGTTTATTAGTTAAATAAATGTGGAAATCTACCATTTTAGAACTTCATTTATTCACAGAGCACAAAGTCAGTATGGCTAAATACTGACAAAATGGCTAAAAAAAAAAATATGGATAAATACAGATGGAAATGTTAAAAAAATAAATACCATAAAACTGGGATCCCTGATTAAAACCAACAAATACAGCAAATGGCATCACAACAACCCGATAATTAGCAGCAGAGCATGAGCACAGGGGGGCGCTCCCAGTCTTCCTTGAGCTGCAGACCCCAAGCCCTCTCCATCATGGGGCCGATGCCCACTGTGCCCCCAGTGAGCAGTGGCCCCTTTGAACCAAAGGGGTTCAGTGCCCTGGCACCACCACTGCATTCACCCACAGCAGCGTGTCACCCCTCCCTGTGGATGTGGCATGCACCTGTGTGCGCTTAGAGGCGTGCACACTCTCCTGGGCTTAGGAAAGCTGTGCCAGGAAGAGAGATGTTTGTCAGAGGAAGATACACTGCCCTCAGGACACACAGAGAGTGACTCAGGAGAGGTGGGTGCGAGGTTGGTGCAGGAGCTCTGCCGCAAAGAGGACAAAGGAAGGTACGACCACCCCTTGTGCATTCACCCGGGCATTATAGATATCAGCTTTTGGGAATGAAAGGCAGAAAGAGTAACAGTGGAGAGAGTCATTCCAACATTGAGAAAAAAGCTTATGGGGGGCCCTGGCCCAAAAGTGATAGGAGTTCAGCTTTTTGGCCAAACAAAAAGATGCCAGTCTTTGAAGTGCACAGCAATGCCAACTTTAGCTACTGAGACACTGGTCAGATGTTTGAAGGACTGAGTGCTGCACCATCAGATGAGTGAGTCTCCAAGGGAGAGTCCTTTGTGAAGCAATCCTAGGGAACCCCACACTTTAAGCTATCCACTACAGGTGGAGAAGACCTAACCTACCTCCTTTGTCTCTTCAAAAGGAGCAGGGGTGTTCCCTGTTATTGGATACTGAGTGACATGGGGTACCAGGGCCACCCTGTCTCAAGGAGCGGCAATTCTCCAGCTGCAAGTAGTGCAGGAAACCTGCAAATATTCCTTTATTGTGAGATGCGAGGTGTCAGCCCTGGGCGAAACTCGCAGTTTCGTTACACAGAATTCTGTGGAGTTACATAAAAACTCTGAGATTCTGCTAAATTCCAAGAGCAGAGGGAAAGCAGAGGGAATTAGGGCACATCGCTCTGCCAGCACTGATTTTTAGTGGTGGGAGCTTATTCCACTCTGTAAAATCAATGCAAATGACACTATACATTGTGCCAGTTGGCCTTGCTCCAATCTGCCACTCAAATAGATTTTGTACTTGAGAGGCGGCTTTCTCAACACGTATGGCCACTACCTGCCACGACTGCCCGCTTTGAGAATTCTTGCTGGGAGGCATTCTAGGGCCCAAAAATTGCACCAGAGGACGCAAATTCTCACTTGAGCTTGCCAACTTATTGTTGGCGTGCTGCACTCAAGAAAAACCTCCACCATGCGGCGGTTGGCGGAGTTTTGCCGGAATTCCGCCCTCTAAGATGAATACAGAGGGGCCAAAAGTCTGCAAACCCCACTGGCGGAGTGGAATTTTTCACCCACCGCTAGTCTCGGTAATGTGCCATCAGCAAAACCCAGATGTAACTGTAAATTGGCAGTGCCGGAGGACCACATAAGACTAGAGATGCTGGACCACGGTAGCAGATTCTCCGTGGCCTTCCTGATGAGAGGGGATGTACTTATCAGGCTATGATGGGTGAGATACCTGTCAGCAATGCGAAGGGTCAAATCTTATCAAGTAGTCAGAGAGCAGGGAAATATGGAAAGCAGGAGGATGGCGGGTGAAGAGTTAGGTTAGCGGTCTAGTCTGTCGCAACCCAGATTCTGTGTCCGCTACGTCCAGGTCAGCATTGGCCCACATGCATAACAAAGTCTGTAATCCCTTAACTTGTTGCCCGGCAGCTGTGTTGCTATCTCTATACTCTGTGCTTAATTTGAGACGGTGGTTGCCAGTGGGGGGTACTGGCACTCATTTGTCTGGGACCCGAACATATTTTTCCTCTATTAGACATTTCTTGAGAGCAGGAGAGGAAATGCACATAAATGGGAAAGATGAAGGAAGAGAAAGGTGGGAAAACTGTCCCGAAGGGAGCGAGCCGGAACCTGCAAGAGAAGATAAAGGGACAGAGAGGAGACTCTCGGGCAGGGGATTAAAGAGCCATGAGGTGGGTTCAGGATGTGAGCAGCGCGTTGGGCACTAGCCCTCAATATTTGACAAGTTAAGCACTGGCTATACTTCACCAGTGGCATACCTAGCACTTATGTTTGTGTTTGTTCCTTCCTCAGTGCCTCGTCTTTGGGTCCCTGCTCAGTTCTGCAGGATGTTCCGCAACAATCTCCTTTGCAAACACTTTAAAGAAAACAGGGGCTCCTTCCATCTAAGGGCCCAATTTAAGAAAGGTGGCGCTGCATCTAATGAAGCACAACCTTTCTTGTGCCCCTCCCCCCCAACGCCACCATGTGTGCGCCGTATTTATGACACGGCGCACCATGGCCGTATTAGGAACAATAGTGTCAATATTTTTTACCCTGTTGTGGTGCTTTGGTCCACTAGCGTCAAAGTACAAGGAGGCCCATGGATGAGAATGGGTGCGTCCTTTCAACGCCCGCTTTCAGCAGGCGTTAAAAATTAATCCAAAAACAGTGCAATTAAATCTTGTATATTGTTAATTGTGCCATTTTTGCGGGGGTCCTTGCGCTAGAACGCCCCCTTTGCATACATTATGCTTGGCGCATGTATAATTTGGCGCACACGGTTACAAAGTGGCGCCATGCATGCATTGCACCATTTTGTAAATATGGCGCAGGGAAAAGGCCACCTTAGCATTAAACAAATGATACTAAGATGGCGTAAAAGTGGCGCAAGGGGTTCTTAAATCTGCCCCTAAGTCTCTCTCTTTCTCTCCCTCCTGGTTTCCCTCTCCCTCTCTCTCTCTTATTTCACTCTCTCTCTCGCTCTCTAGATTTATATATATATATATATATTTATATATAAATACCACTATCCCTCCTTCTTTCCCTATTCTTCTTCTCGCGCTCTCTCTCCCCTCCCGCTTTCCCTCTTCTCCCTCTCTCTCTCACTCATCTCACTCTCTCTCTCTATATATATATATCCCTCTCTCCCTTCCTCTTTCCTTCTTCTTCTTCTCCTCCCCTCACTCTCTCTCCCTCTGTCCCTCTTCGCCCTCTCTCTCTCTCTATATATATATATATCACTCTCTCCCTCGTGCCCTCTCCCTTTCTTCTTCTCCCCTCACTCTCCCTCCCTCTCTCCCTCTTCTCCCTATCTCTCTCATCTCCCTGTCTCTCTCTCATCTCCCTTTCCCTCTTTGTCTCTTTCTCTCTCTCTCTCTCTCTCTCTCTCTCTCTCTCATCTCCCTTTCCCTCTTTGTCTCTTTCTCTCTCTCTCTCTCTCTCTCTATATATATATATCCCTCTCTGCCTCCCTCTTTCCCTCTTCTCCCTCACTCTCTCTCTCTCCTCTCCTCTCTCTGTCTCTGTCTGTCTCTCTCTCTCATCTCACTCTCTCTCTGTACTGTCTCTGTCTCTCTCGCTCTCTCTATATATATATCTCCCTTCCTCTTTCCCTCTTCTTCCTCTCTCTCTCTCTCTCTCTCTCTCTCTCCCTCTCTCTCTCTCTCTCATCTCACTCTCTCTCTGTACTGTCTCTGTCTCTCTCGCTCTCTCTATATATATCTCCCTTCCTCTTTCCCTCTTCTTCCTCTCTCTCTCTCTCTCTCTCTCTCCCTCTCTCTCTCTCTCTCATCTCACTCTCTCTCTGTACTGTCTCTGTCTCTCTCGCTCTCTCTATATATATCTCCCTTCCTCTTTCCCTCTTCTTCCTCTCTCTCTCTCTCTCTCTCTCTCTCTCCCTCTCTCTCTCTCTCTCATCTCACTCTCTCTCTCATCTCACTCTCTCTCTGTACCTTCTCTGTCTCTCTCGCTCTCTCTATATATATATCTCCCTTCCTCTTTCCCTCTTCTTCCTCTCTCTCTCTCTCTCTATATATATATATATAATCCCTCTCTCCCTCCCTCTTTCCCTCTCTCTCTCTCTTTATATATATATATATATACATCCCTCCCTCTCTCTCCCTTTCCTCTCTCTCTCCCTCTATATATATATATATCTCTCCCTCTCTCCCTCTCGCCCCCTCCCTCCTCAGAGACCGGACCCAGGCTCAGCTCGGTGGTCGGGGCTCCTGCAGCTGAGCAGATGAATGAATTCCCACGGGCCGCACAGAGACTTCCTCTGAGATGTGGGGTGAAGGGCGGCCCGAGCCGCAGCCCCGTAGGTCAAGGGTCACTGTCTCCGATTCTCCAAGGTTTGTGGCACACGGTACTTACACCTTCCTTCGCTGCTGCAAGGGGCCCTGTCATGAAACCTATGACCTTCACCACCCGGGACCAGCGCCGGCTCGGTTCCTTGTGCCCCTGGGCAGATCCAGAGAGCTGAAATCCAGGATCACTGCCTCCTTGCCCTGCCATCAAACCTGGGGTGACTCCCAGGACCCCAGTAAAAGAGCAGCACGTGGGGTCTGTGCTGTAGCTTTACAGCAGTGTACAAGGCTGACGTCACGGGGTCATGGGGTGGAAGTAGACGAGAGACTCAGTGGTCACACAGAACCAATATCAGGTGAACCAATGAAAGGAGGAAGTGAGCTTCCTTGTGTGTCCAAGCTGACATTGACACACACACACAAACACACACATACAAGCCTCCCTCCCACACACAACTCTGAAAAGACGCACACACTCTGAAAACACACACACACAAATACAAACATACAAGCCTCCCCCACACACACAACTCTGAAAACACACACACACAGTCTGAAAACACACACACACAAACACACACATACAAGCCTCCCTCACACACACACAACTCTGAAAACACACACACAGTCTGAAAAAGACACACACTCTGAAAACACACACAAACAGTTTGAAAACACACACACTCTCTCTCTCCCTCTCTCAGTTGAAGCTTGGTGAACGGAGGTTCAGAAGGTGTCAATCAAGGACACATAGTTGTGACAAGGATTGTCACACTGGGATGCCCATGAAGGGTTAGAGAATTGCCCCTCTGACAACTGGGGGCACTTGTTTCGAAGAGAACGAGTTTATTTGTAAACAAATCATTTCTACCAGAAACGTTATAGTAGCAGCAAGACATTATACGAGATAGTGGACACCAAGCGGGCAGATAGCAATGGAGGTCGCTGGAGGTGAATGGGGACATTAATGTGACAGAACACTCCCTCTGCACATCACACGTACTCAAAGCTTCAGCCACAGGGGATGAGGGATCTGCATGAAATAACGTATTTGTACTAATGCCAAACCAAGAATCCAAACTTGTGTCTTCATGTTTCCAGGAATGCAACTAAGCTGCTGGACTCTGATGAAGAGGGGATTAGATGCACCTCATTTCAAAGCATGTCTTTAATGAGAAATACCTTTACAGGGAAACCATTCCAGAGAAAACCTTCACTCTCACCATGAACCCACCCCTGCTCTAATGCTGGTGTCTAACCTGGCGGCAAACTATCACCCTGGCTGTATCGCCTATATGTGCCCGTGCCCTGCCCCTCGTGCCATCTTTAACCCCCTTACTTAAAGGGTATCTTCACTTCGTAAGAACAGAAACACTCTTCGGTGCTTCCTTCTCCTTCCAGCAATCTACAAATTATATTTGTGTAAAAAACTTTATCTGCAGTGGTTGTGATGCAAAATTATCTTTTAGTAATGTAGATTCTTAGAGGTTTCTCTGTAACAACTCCTATCTCTATCATCTCTTCTGTAGTGATTGTAGGAAAGTACCATCTTGCCTGGCATGTTACCCCCATATTTCACTGTATATATGTTGTTTTAGTTGTATGTGTCACTGGGACCCTGCCAGCCAGGGCCCCAGTGCTCATATGTGTGCCCTGTATGTGTTACCTGTGTGATATCTAACTGTCTCACTGAGGCTCTGCTAATCAGAACCTCAGTGGTTATGCTCTCTCATTTCTTTCAAATTGTCACTAACAGGCTAGTGACCAATTTTACCAATTCACATTGGCATACTAGAACACCCTTATAATTCCCTAGTATATGGTACTGAGGTACCCATGGTATTGGGGTTCCAGGAGATCCCTATGGGCTGCAGCATTTCTTTTGCCACCCATAGGGAGCTCTGACAATTCTTACACAGGCCTGCCACTGCAGCCTGAGTGAAATAACGTCCACGTTATTTCACAGCCATTTTACACTGCACTTAAGTAACTTATAAGTCACCTATATGTCTAACCTTTACCTGGTAAAGGTTGGGTGCTAAGTTACTTAGTGTGTGGGCACCATGGCACTAGCCAAGGTGCCCCCACATGGTTCAGTGCCAATTCCCCAGACTTTGTGAGTGCGGAGACACCATTACACGCGTGCACTACATATAGGTCACCACCTATGTGTAGCTTCACAATGGTAACTCCGAATATGGCCATGTAACATGTCTAAGATCATGGAATTGCCCCACCAATGCCATCCTGGTATTGGGGAGACAATCCCATGATTCCCCGGGTCTCTAGCACAAACCTGGGTACTGCCAAACTGCCTTTTCAGGGGTTTCACTGCAGCTGCTGCTGCTGCCAACCCCTCAGACAGGTTTCTGCCCTCCTGGGGTCCAGCCAGGCTTGGCCCAGGAAGGCAGAACAAAGGATTTCCTCAGAGAGAGGGTGTTACACCCTCTCCCTTTGGAATAAGGTGTTAAGGCAGGGGAGGAGTAGCCTCCCCCAGCCTCTGGAAATGCTTTCATGGGCACAGATGGTGCCCATTTCTGCATAAGCCAGTCTACACCGGTTCAGGGACCCCTCAACCCTGCTCTGGCGTGAAACTGGACAAAGGAAAGGGGAGTGACCACTCTCCTGACCTGCACCTCCCCTGGGAGGTGCCCAGAGCTCCTCCAGTGTGCTCCAGACCTCTGCCATCTTGGAAACAGAGGTGCTGCTGGCACACTGGACTGCTCTGAGTGGCCAGGGCCAGCAGGTGACGTCAGAGACTCCTTCTGATAGGCTCCTTCAGGTGTTGCTAGCCTATCCTCTCTCCTAAGTAGCCAAACCCTCTTTTCTGGCTATTTAGGATCTCTGCTTTGGGGAATTCCTTAGATAACGAATGCAAGAGCTCATCAGAGTTCCTCTGCATCTCTCTCTTCACCTTCTGCCAAGGAATCGACTGCTGACCGCACTGGAAGCCTGCAAAACTGCAACAAAGTAGCAACGACGACTACTGCGACACTGTAACGCTGATCCAGCCGCCTTCTCGACTGTTTTCCTGGTGGTGCATGCTGTGGGGGTAGTCTGCCTCCTCTCTGCACTAGAAGCTCCGAAGAAATCTCCTGTGGGTCGACAGAATCTTCCCCCTGCAACCACAGGCACCAAAGAACTGCATCGCCGGTCCTCTGGGTCTCCTCTCAGCACGACGAGGGAGGTCCCTTGAACTCAGCAACTCTGTCCAAGTGACTCCCACAGTCCAGTGACTCTTCAGTCCAAGTTTGGTGGAGGTAAGTCCTTGCCTCCCCACGCCAGACTGCATTGCTGGGAACCGCGTGTTTTGCAGCTACTCCGGCTCCTGTGCACTCCACGAAGATTTCCTTTGTGCACAGCCAAGCCTGGGTCCACGGCACTGTAACCTGCATTGCACAACCTCCTGAGTTGTCCTCCGTCGGCGTGGGACTCTCTTGTGCAACTTCGGGTGAGCACCATTTCACTCCATTTTGTAGTGCCTGTTCCGGCACTTCTGCGGGTGCTGCCTGCTTCTAAGAGGGCTCCTTGTCTTTCTGGGCGCCCCTCTGTCCCCTGACGCAATTGGCGACATCCTGGTCTCTCCTGGGCTACAGCAGCATCCGAAAACCCTAACCGCAAGCTTTGCAGCTAGCAAGGCTTGTTTGCGGTCTTTCTGCCGGAAAACACTTCTGCGCGACTCTTCACGACGTGGGACATCTATCCTCCAAAGGGGAAGTTTCTAGCCCTTGTCGTTCCTGCGGAATCCTCAGCTTCTACCTTCCAGTAGCAGCTTCATTGCACCCACAGCTGGCATTTACTGGGCATCTGCCCACTCTCGACTTGATCGTGACTTTTGGACTTGGTCCCCTTGTTCCACAGGTACCCTCGTCTGGAAATCCATTGTTCTTGCATTGCTGGTTTTGGTCTTTCCTGCAGAATTACCCTATCACGACTTCTGTGCTCTTTGGAGAACTTTAGTGCACTTTGCACTCACTTTTCAGGGTCTTGGGGTGGGCTATTTTTCTAACCCTCACTGTTTTCTTGCAGTCCCAGCGACCCTCTACAAGGTCACATAGGTTTGGGGTCCATTCGTGGTTCGCATTCCACTTTTGGAGTATATGGTTTGTGTTGCCCCTATCCCTATGTGCCCCCATTGCATCCTATTGTAACTATACATTGTTTGCACTGTTTTCTAATACTATACTGCATATTTTTGGTATTGTGTACATATATCTTGTGTATATTTGCTATCCTCATACTGAGGGTACTCAATGAGATACTTTGGCATATTGTCATAAAAATAAAGTACCTTTATTTTTAGTATATCTGTGTATTGTGTTTTCTTATGATATTGTGCATATGACACTAGTGGTACTGTAGGAGCTTCACTCGTCTCCTAGTTCAGCCTAAGCTGCTCTGCTAAGCTACCTTTTCTATCAGCCTAAGCTGCTAGACACCCTATACACTAATAAGGGATAACTGGGCCTGGTGCAAGGTGCAAGTACCCCTTGGTACTCACTACAAGCCAGTCCAGCCTCCTACAGTGGTTCTTCTGTTACAGTGCGTCTCTGTAACAACTCTTCTCTGTAGTGATTCTTCTGTTACAATGTGTCTGTGTAACAACTCTCCTCTGTAGTGGTTCTTCTGTTACAATGTGTCTGTGTAACAACTCTCCTCTGTAGTGATTCTTCTGTTACAATGTGTCTGTGTAACAACTCTCCTCTGTAGTGATTCTTCTGTTACAATGTGTCTCTGTAACAACTCTCCTCTGTAGTGATTCTTCTGTTTCAATGTGTCTGTGTAACAACTCTCCTCTGCAGTGGGTTTTCTTTTACAGTTTCTCTCTGTAACAACTCTCCTCTGTAGTGTTTTTTTTTCTGTTACAGTGTGTCTCTCTAACAACTATCCTCTGTACTGGTTTTTGTGTTACAGTGTGCCTCTGTAACAACTCTCTCTGATTTGTAGTGTTTTTTTTGGTACATTGTTTCTATGTTACATCTCTCCTCTGTGGTGGTTCTTCTGTACAGGTGCTTATGTGTATCAGCTCTCCTCTGTGGTGGTTCCTCTGTGCAGGTTCCTCTGTGCAGGTATTTCTTTGTTACAGCTCTCCTCTGTGGTGGTTCCTCTGTGCAGGTGTTTCTCTGTTACAGCTCTCCTCTGTGGTGGTTCCTCTGTGAAGGTGTTTCTTTGTTACAGCTCTCCTCTGTGGTGGTTCCTCTGTGCAGGTTCCTCTGTACAGGTGTTTCTGTGTTACAGCTCTCCTCTGTGGTGGTTCCTCTGTGCAGGTTCCTCTGTGCAGGTATTTCTTTGTTACAGCTCTCCTCCGTGGTGGTTCCTCTGTGCAGGTATTTCTTTGTTACAGCTCTCCTCTGTGGTGGTTCCTCTGTGCAGGTGTTTCTTTGTTACAGCTCTCCTCTGTGATGGTTCCTCTGTGCAGGTTTCTCTGTACAGGTGTTTCTGTGTTACAGCTCTCCTCTGTGGTGGTTCCTCTGTGCGGGTGTTTCTTTGTTACAGCTCTCCTCTGTGGTGGTTCCTCTGTGCGGGTGTGTCTGTGTTACAGCTCTCCTCTGTGGTGGTTCCTCTGTGCAGGTTCCTCTGTACAGGTGTTTCTGTGTTACAGCTCTCCTCTGTGGTGGTTCCTCTGTGCGGGTGTTTCTGTGTTACAGCTCTCCTCTGTGGTGGTTCCTCTGTACAGGTGTTTCTGTGTTACAGCTCTCCTCTGTGGTGGTTCCTCTGTGCAGGTATTTCTTTGTTACAGCTCTCCTCTATGGTGGTTCCTCTGTGCAGGTTTTTCTCTGTTACAGCTCTCCTCTGTGGTGGTTCCTCTGTGCAGGTGTTTCTTTGTTACAGCTCTCCTCTGTGGTGGTTCCTCTGTGCAGGTTCCTCTGTACAGGTGTTTCTGTGTTACAGCTCTCCTCTGTGGTGGTTCCTCTGTGCAGGTTCCTCTGTGGAGGTATTTCTTTGTTACAGCTCTCCTCCGTGGTGGTTCCTCTGTGCAGGTATTTCTTTGTTACAGCTCTCCTCTGTGGTGGTTCCTCTGTGCAGGTTTTTGTTTGTTACAGCTCAACTCTGTGATGGTTCCTCTGTGCAGGTTCCTCTGTACAGGTGTTTCTGTGTTACAGCTCTCCTCTGTGGTGGTTCCTCTCTGTAGGTGTTTCTTTGTTACAGCTCTCCTCTGTGGTGGTTCCTCTGTGCGGGTGTGTCTGTGTTACAGCTCTCCTCTGTGGTGGTTCCTCTGTGCAGGTTCCTCTGTACAGGTGTTTCTGTGTTACAGCTCTCCTCTGTGGTGGTTCCTTTGTGCAGGTGTTTCTTTGTTACAGCTCTCCTCTGTGGTGGTTCCTCTGTGCAGGTGTTTCTTTGTTACAGCTCTCCTCTGTGGTGGTTCCTCTGTACAGGTGTTTCTGTGTTACAGCTCTCCCCTGTGGTGGTTCCTCTGTGCATGTTCCTCTGTGCAGGTATTTCTTTGTTACAGCTCTCCTCTGTGGTGGTTCCTCTGCGCAGGTTTTTCTCTGTTACAGCTCTCCTCTGTAGTGGTTCCTCTGTGCAGGTGTTTCTTTGTTACAGCTCTCCTCTGTGGTGGTTCCTCTGTGCAGGTTCCTCTGTACAGGTGTTTCTGTGTTACAGCTCTCCTCTGTGGTGTTTCCTCTGTGCAGGTTCCTCTGTGGAGGTATTTCTTTGTTACAGCTCTCCTCCGTGGTGATTCCTCTGTGCAGGTATTTCTTTGTTACAGCTCTCCTCTGTGGTGGTTCCTCTGTGCAGGTGTTTCTTTGTTACAGCTCAACTCTGTGATGGTTCCTCTGTGCAGGTTCCTCTGTACAGGTGTTTCTGTGTTACAGCTCTCCTCTGTGTTGGTTCCTCTGTGTAGGTGTTTCTTTGTTACAGCTCCCCTCTGTGGTGGTTCCTCTGTGCGGGTGTGTCTGTGTTACAGCTCTCCTCTGTGGTGGTTCCTCTGTGCAGGTTCCTCTGTACAGGTGTTTCTGTGTTACAGCTCTACTCTGTGGTGGTTCCTTTGTGCAGGTATTTCTTTGTTACAGCTCTCCTCTGTGGTGGTTCCTCTGTGCAGGTGTTTCTTTGTTACAGCTCTCCTCTTTGGTGGTTCCTCTGTGCAGGTGTTTCTTTGTTACAGCTCTCCTCTGTGGTGGTTCCTCTGTACAGGTGTTACTGTGTTACAGCTCTCCTCTGTGGTGGTTCCTCTGTGCAGGTGTTTCTGTGTTACGGCTCTCCTCTGTGGTGGTTCCTCTGTGGTGGTTCCTCTGTGCAGGCAATTCTTTGTTACAGCTCTCCTCTGTGGTGGTTCCTCTGTGCAGGTGTTTCTGTGTTACAGCTCTCCTCTGTGGTGGTTCCTCTGTACAGGTGTTTCTGTGTTACAGCTCTCCTCTGTGGTGGTTCCTCTGTGCAGGTATTTCTTTGTTACAGCTCTCCTCTGTGGTGGTTCCTCTGTGCAGGTGTTTCTCTGTTACAGCTCTCCTCTGTGGTGGTTCCTCTGTGCAGGTGTTTCTTTGTTACAGCTCTCCTCTGTGGTGGTTCCTCTGTACAGGTGTTTCTGGGTTACAGCTCTCCTCTGTGGTGGTTCCTCTTTGCAGGTTCCTCTGTGCAGGTATTTCTTTGTTACAGCTCTCCTCGGTGGTGGTTCGTCTGTGCAGGTATTTCTTTGTTACAGCTCTCCTCTGTGGTGGTTCCTCTGTGCATGTGTTTCTTTGTTACAGCTCTCCTCTGTGATGATTCCTCTGTGGTGGTTCCTCTGTGTGGGTGTTTCTGTGTTACAGCTCTCCTCTGTGGTGGTTCCTCTGTGCAGGTTCCTCTGTACAGGTGTTTCTGTGTTACAGCTCTCCTCTGTGGTGGTTCCTCTGTGAAGGTATTTCTTTGTTACAGCTCTCCTCTGTGGTGGTTCCTCTGTGCAGGTGTTTCTTTGTTACAGCTCTCCTCTGTGGTGGTTCCTCTGTACAGGTATTTCTGTGTTACAGATCTCCTCTGTGGTGGTTCCTCTGTGCAGGTTCCTCTGTTCAGGTATTTCTTTGTTACAGCTCTACTCTGTGGTGGTTCCTCTGTGCAGGTGTTTCTCTGTTACAGCTCTCCTCTGTGGTGGTTCCTCTGTGCAGGTGTTTCTTTGTTACAGCTCTCCTCTGTGGTGGTTCCTCTGTGCAGGTTCCTCTGCACAGGTGTTTCTGTGTTACAGCTCTCCTCTGTCGTGGTTCCTCTGTGCAGGTTCCTCTGTGCAGGTATTTCTTTGTTACAGCTCTCCTCCGTGGTGGTTCCTCTGTGCAGGTATTTCTGTGTTACAGCTCTCATCTGTGCAGGTGTTTCTTTGTTACAACTCTCCTCTGTGATGGTTCCTCTGTGCAGCTTCCTCTGTACAGATGTTTCTGTGTTACAGCTCTCCTCTGTGGTGGTTCCTCTGTGCAGGTGTTTCTGTGTTACAGCTCTCCTCTGTGGTGGTTCCTCTGTGCAGGTGTTTCTGTGTTACAGCTCTCCTCTGTGGGGGTTCCTCTGTGCAGGTGTTTCTTTGTTACAGCTCTCCTCTGTGGTGGTTCCTCTGTGCAGGTTCCTCTGTACAGGTGTTTCTGTGTTACAGCTCTCCTCTGTGGTGGTTCCTCTGTGCAGGTGTTTCTTTGTTACAGCTCTCCTCTGTGCAGGTTCCTCTGTACAGGTTTATCTGTGTTACAGCTCTTCTCTGTGGTGGTTCGGCTGTGCAGGTGTTTCTGTGTTACAGCTCTCCTCTGTGGTGGTTCCTCTGTGCAGGTTTTTCTTTGTTACAGCTCTCCTCTGTGCAGGTTCCTCTGTGCAGGTGTTTCTTTCTTACAGGTCTCCTCTGTGGTGGTTCCTCTGTGCAGCTATTTCTCTGTTACAGCTCTCCTCTGTGGTGGTTCCTCTGTGCAGGTTCCTCTGTGCAGGTTCCTCTGTACAGGTGTTTCTGTGTTACAGCTCTCCTCTGTGGTGGCTCCTCTGTGCAGGTGTTTCTGTGTTACAACTCTCCTCGGTGGTGGTTCCTCTGTGCAGGTGTTTCTTTGTTACAGCTCTCCTCTGTGCAGGTTCCTCTGCACAGGTGTTTCTGTGTTACAGCTCTCCTCTGTGGTGGTTCCTCTGTGCAGGTGTTTCTGTGTTACAGCTCTCCTCTGTGGTGGTTCCTCTGTGCAGGTGTTTCTGTGTTACAGCTCTCCTTTGTGGTGGTTCCTCTGTGCAGGTGTTTCTTTGTTACAGCTCTCCTCTGTGCAGGTTCCTCTGTACAGGTGTTTCTGTGTTACAGCTCTTCTCTGTGGTGGTTCCTCTGTGCGGGTGTTTCTGTGTTACAGCTCTCCTCTGTGGTGGTTCCTCTGTGCAGGTGTTTCTTTGTTACAGCTCTCCTCTGTGCAGGTTCCTCTGTGCAGCTATTTCTCTGTTACAGCTCTCCTCTGTGGTGGTTCCTCTGTACAGGCGTTTCTCTGTTACAGCTCTCCTCTGTGGTGTTTCCTCTGTACAGGTGTTTCTGTGTTACTGCTCTCCTCTGTGGTGGTTCCTCTGTGCAGGTGTTTCTTTGTTACAGCTCTCCTCTGTGGTGGTTCCTCTGTGCAGGTTCCTCTGTACAGGTGTTTCTGTGTTACAGCTCTCCTCTGTGGTGGTTCCTCTGTGCATTTCTTTGTTACAGCTCTCCTCTGTGCAGGTTCCTCTGTGCAGGTGTTTCTTTGTTACAGCTCTCCTCTGTGGTGGTTCCTCTGTGCAGCTATTTCTCTGTTACAGCTCTCCTCTGTGGTGGTTCCTCTGTACAGGCGTTTCTCTGTTACAGCTCTCCTCTGTGGTGGTTCCTCTTTACAGGTGTTTCTCTGTTACTGCTCTCCTCTGTGGTGGTTCCTCTGTGCAGGTGTTTCTTTGTTACAGCTCTCCTCTGTGGTGGTTCCTCTGTGCAGGTTCCTCTGTACAGGTGTTTCTGTGTTACAGCTCTCCTCTGTGGTGGTTCCTCTGTGCAGGTGTTTCTTTGTTACAGCTCTCCTCTGTGGTGAGTCCTCTGTACAGGTGTTTCTATGTTACTGCTCTCCTCTGTGGTGGTTCCTCTGTACAGGAGTTTCTCTGTTACAGCTCTCCTCTGTGGTGGTTCCTCTGTGCAGGTTCCTCTGTACAGGTGTTTCTGTGTTACAGCTCTCCTCTGTGGTGGTTCCTCTGTGCAGGTGTTTCTTTGTTACAGCTCTCCTCTGTGGTGAGTCCTCTGTACGGGTGTTTCTCTGTTACAGCTCTCCTCTGTGGTGGTTCCTCTGTACAGGCGTTTCTCTGTTACAGCTCTCCTCTGTGGTGGTTCCTCTTTGCAGCTATTTCTCTGTTACAGCTCTCCTCTGTGGTGGTTCCTCTGTGCAGGTATTTCTCTGTTACAGCTCTCCTCTGTGGTGAGTCCTCTGTACAGGTGTTTCTGTGTTACTGCTCTCCTCTGTGGTGGTTCCTCTGTGCAGCTATTTCTCTGTTACAGCTCTCCTCTGTGGTGGTTCCTCTGTGCAGGTGTTTCTGTGTTACAGCTCTCCTCTGTGCTGGTTCCTCTGTGGCGGTTCCTCTGTGCAGGTATTTCTCTGTTACAGCTCTCCTCTGTGGAGGTTCCTCTGTGCAGGTATTTCTCTGTTACAACGCTTGTCTGTACTGGAATTACTCTGTAGCAATTTTTCTTTGTAACACATTTCCATTGTAGTTGTTTCTCTGTAATACAGTCTTCTGTTTACCTCCAAGGACATAAAGTCAGAGGGATTAGTAGCCAACACAGAAGTTGATCTGCCCAGGAAAGTCCCTGAAGGTGACACGGTGAGTTTGTTTCGCTTTTGAAGGGCAGAGGTGATCAGAGATTGCATTCTGATGGCTCTTGTTCCAAGGGTTGGTGAACACAGAAGTGTTACCTTTACATGACCTCATTTTCAGGAGTGACCTCACTTCTGATACTCAGTGCGCCTAGTAACTCCCTTCTACTAGCAACCGTTAGCAGAGCCAAGGGGTGATAACGTGATCAGACCTCTTGCCCATGCCAATGATGTTTAAGTGGATACCAGCTGACATCTTTTATGTGCTACCTTCAGATTGCCCTGAGGCCATATCATTATGGGTTGCGCCCGGCTCAGTGTGAGTCCAACACCTGCTTTATGTACATGCAGGGCGCAAAGTAAATTAATGTAATCCTATTTGTGTACAGTGTAATAGATTCTTTTAGACAACACAAGTCAGCAGAGACGTTTTAGTGCTTGGCAAAGTGGGCACTGGCCCGGGGCACGGCCTTCCAGGAGCCCCTGATAGAGCCAGCTCCGCCTTGCGCTGAGGACCTTGAATAATTCTTAAACAGATTGTTGTAAATTTTGGGGTTCCTTTCATTTTTTTTTTGCGAGTGAGAGTCCATTAAATGTAAACACATTTATAATTTGGACGAGTGTCTGTGGCTGTCAGTGTCCTGGCCAAAGAGGGCTTGAAAGGGCTGAAATTGGATCATAAATTCCAAACAGTTCCACGCAGGGTGCTCCAAAATACGTTTGGCCCCGGACCCCCAAAATCCTTAAAATGCCCTTGCAACTCAGTCCTGGAGAGAGGTGGATCCTGCTCACTCATTCCCCTGTCCTGCCTGTGAACCAGCCCCCGCAGAGCAATATTCGGTCAAAAAAATCACTTTACGCACCAGAGGCGCGCGCTTAACGCGGGCGCTCTGCTCTGCGCCAGCCGCCGTGATGCGCCTCGAAGCTGCACCTCAAATCATGGGAGCTGTGGCCTTCTCCTAATTATTCTAATTATAGGTTTAAAACCCCCCATAAGGATTGGCTCTGAAACATTATGCTGATGACAGGGCTTTGTTTTAAGCAGAAACACATGAGCAGCAGTGAACCCTCTGTAATGGGCCATCACTGACGTGTTTTGCCATTTGTGTCCAAGCTGGGACTATGTGTCAAAGGGGGTGGGGGGGGGGGGGGGAACTCCAAATACTCCTCAGAAACCCCGCCCTCACTTTTAATAATCACACTGTGCACATTTGTGCAGGTCAGTAAGGCCTGCCTGGTCAGAATTGTATGTCTGTCATCATGTATGTGATTCCATTTTTAAAACAGTAACATACCTTAACTGCAGACATATTTAAACACTGTCACATTAATTGGATAATTGTGAAAAATTAGCAGGGGGACCTGATACATTTTGTAACTTTCTGTGTCCCACAGGAAGGGGAGCTGCAATAAACAGTTTGAAGGCCACCAGTGTACTAACTCATGGAGAGGTAACGCGCGCTCTCATTTACAGGCAACGTGTTTTCTATCTAAATGTCCCCTACAGTGGCACAGACCAGAGCTTTACTGATAAAAACCACATGGCACACAGAGGATAATGTGGATTTGGGCTTCAGGGAATATGTATCATTCAGGCAGCACCAAGTAAAGTGTCTTGATTTGTTTGGATCCTGTTAAAATCCTTGTTTTCATCACACTTTTAAAGTGAGCCTCATATCTGCTCTTGTAAATGCTGAGATATTTTGTAATATCTGCGCAGTTCCTTTGCAGGAATTTACATCTGCATTTTAGAAAACATAGCACCTGAAGCATTTTGCTCCCCACTCGCTGTGTCCCATTGAGACTGTCAGAGTTCACTTTACAGTCAGAGATGGAAAAGTTAACATCAGACTCCATGTTACAAGGAAAAGCAGCATTCTGTCTCAAAACACAGCCTGGCATCTTCACTGCTCATTCACCCTCTGAACCCCAGTGTTGTTACTTTGGGGGTGCTGCACCACCCCTACTTCTAGTGTCGATGGCTCAGGGGCACTCTACTGTCAGCCCGGGCGCACGGATGAAATTCGGAGCTCCGGGTGGGGAGCGCAGCCTTCAGCATGAAATTAAGGGTGACATTCGGATATCGAGGGAAGTCTGCATTCAGCCTGGAACCGTGGATGAAATTCGTAGCTGTGATGAGCTCTGCTTTCAGTATCAAAATGTGCATGAAATACAGAGCTCCGTTGAACTCTGACTTCAGTGTCAAAACATGGAAGAAATTCAGAGATCTGGGTAACCCTGCCTTCATCATCACAATATAGATGAAAAGAGGAGATCTTAGGAACTCTGACTTCACCGTCAAAATATGGGTAAAATTCGGAGGCCCAGGAAAGCCTGGCTTCGGCCTTGAACCACGGATGACACCCACGAAAGTTCACTTGGTTTATCTTAGGAAACAAATCCCCCCTTGTTATCTCTCCTTTTCTGCCATCGCCTGTCTGTCCCCCATCACATCTAGTGTTTGTTTTACTTTTTATTTCGATTCAAAGTCTCTCTGATCGTCCTTGGTCAGGGCCCAGCCCCCCCCCTCCCCCCCGCCTCCTGCAGCGGCAGTAAAGTGAGAGTGACCTGCACTTGTCATGTTGACGTTGTATTTTACTGCCCGGGCTGTCTTAGCAAAGTGCACCAAGCAGTGGGGTGGGGGGGGGGGGGCGGGGGGAGAGAGAGGGTTGTGGGCAGTTCAGAGAGAGGTTGACAAAACAGGGAAAGAATCCTCAGCTCTCGGGTGAAACTGCGTGTGGAGTGTCAGACCTTCATGATAAACCCTGTCACCTGACCCCAGGCATGTTTCACATGTTTACATTGCTCCTAGGTGACCTCATGTTGTGTATAACATGTCTACCTAGCTGTCAAGTGACCCCCAGCCATGGGTGACAACTTCACATAGTTACCTGGTGACCTCATCTTGCATGTGACAGCTTCACACACCTGTCACATGACCCAGGTCATGTATGACTTGTAGCTGTCAAGTGACCCCAAGCCATATCTGACAACTTCACATAGTTGGTACCTGGTGACCTCATCTTGCATGTGACAGCTTCACACACCTGTCAACTCACCCAGGTCATATATGACTTTATCACATAGCTGCCAAGTGACCCCAGACCATGTCTGACAAATTTACACAGTTTCCTGGTGACCTCATGATGGTTGACATCTTCACATAGCTCCCAAGTAAACTCAGGCCACGTATGACAACTCCACATAACTCCCTGGTGACCTCATGTTGTGTGTGACATCTTCACACAGCTGACAAGTGGCCGGAGGCCACATGTGTCAACGTCAAATGCCTTCCAAGTGCCACAGGCCATGTCCGATAAATTCGCACCTTCCTGGTGACCTCATATTGTGTGGCCATATTAATCTAGCTGTCAAGTGACCCCAGGCCACGTATGACAACTCCACATAGGTCCGAAGTGACCCCGGGCCATGCATGACATCTTACATAGCTGCCAAGTGACAACGGGCCATGCATGACATCTTCACACAGCTGCCAAGTGACCACCGGCCATGTGTGACATCTTCACATAGCTCCAATGTGACTCCAGGCCATTTGTGACATCTTCAGATAGCTGCCAAGTGAACTCAGGGCATGCGTGACATCTTCACATAGCTCCCAAGTGACCACAGGCCATGCGTGACATCTTTGCATAGTTCTCAAGTGACCCCAGGCCAAGCGTGACATCTTCACATAGCTCCCAAGTGACCCTGAGCCATGCATGAAATCTCCACATAGCTCTCAAGTGACCCCAGGCCATGCGTGACATCTTCTTATAGCTCCCAAGTGACCCTAGGCAGTACCTGACATCTTCACATCGCTCCCAAGTGACCTTGGGCCATGCATGACATCTTCACTTAGCTCCCAAGTGACCCTGGGCCATACCTGACAGCTTCACATAGCTCCCAAGTGACCCCAGGCCATGCATGACATCTTCACATAGCTCCCAAGGGACCCCAGGACATGTGTGACATCTTCACATAGCTCTCAAGTGACCCCAGGACATGCATGACATCTTCACATAGCCCTCAAGTGAAGCTGGGCCATGCATGACATCTTCACAGAGCTCCCAAGTGACCCCGGGCCATGCGTGACATCTTCACATAGCTTCCAAGTGACCTTGGGCCATGCATGACATCTTCACATAGCTCCCAAGTGAACCTGGGCCATGCATGATTTCTTCACATAGCTCTCAAGTGAACCTGGGCCATGCATGATTTCTTCACATAGCTCTCAAGTGACCCTGGGCCATGCGTGACATCTTCACATAGCTTCCAAGTGACCCCAGGCCATGCGTGACATCTTCACATAGCTCCCAAGTGGCCCCAAGCCAAGCGTGACATCTTCACGTAGCTCTCAAGTGACCCCAGGCCACATGTGACATCTTCACGTAGCGCCCAAGTGACCCCAGGCCATGCATGACATCTTCACATAGCAAGTGACACCAGGCCATGCATGACATCTTCACATAGCTCCCAAGTGACCCCACATCAAGCGTGACATCTTCACATAGCTCCCAAGTGACCCCCAGCCATGCATGACATTTTCACATAGCAAGTGACCCCAGGACATGCATGACTTCTTCACATAGCTCCCAAGTGACACCAGGCCATGCATGACATCTTCACATAGCTCCCAAGTGACCCCAGGCCAAGCGTGACATCTTCACATAGCTCCCAGGTGACCCCAGGCCATGCGTAACATCTTCACACAGCTCCCAAGTGACTCCAGGCCAAGCGTGACATCTTCACATAGCTCCCAAGTGACCCCAGGCCATGCATGACATCTTCACATAGCAAGTGACCCCAGGCCATGCATGACATCTTCACATAGCTCCCAAGTGACCCCACATCAAGCGTGACATCTTCAGATAGCTCCCAAGTGACCCCCAGCCATGCATGACATTTTCACATAGCAAGTGACCCCAGGACATGCATGACTTCTTCACATAGCTCCCAAGTGACACCAGGCCATGCATGACATCTTCACATAGCTCCCAAGTGATCCCAGGCCAAGCGTGACATCTTCACATAGCTCCCAGGTGACCCCAGGCCATGCATGACATCTTCACATAGCTCCCAAGTGATCCCAGGCCAAGCGTGACATCTTCACATAGCTCCCAGGTGACCCCAGGCCATGCATGACATCTTCACAAAGTTCCCAAGTGACACTGGGCCATGCATGACAACTTCACGTAGCTCTCAAGTGACCCAAGGACATGCATGACATCTTCACACAGATGTCAAATGGTCACATAGGAACCGTGATCCTAGGGCACATTTACATGCACAAATAGCTGCAAAGTGGTGCAAGACGTGTAACACCTTAATCGATTCTTGGCTTTTAAGCCCGCAGCTCTTTGTATTTTGGGATATTTCATGTTCTTTTACGCATTCATTACAGCTTTGTTCTTGAAATGTCACCCTTCAAAGCGCTGTTAGTTAAGACTTTGTGCCACTTGCCAGGCTTGCCACCAGCCAGCTCTACATTTTTGCCTATATAATTGCGCATGCTTATTTCTATAGGCATATGTGTCCTCAGAACTACAAATCCCAGAATGCAAAGAGTTGTTAGGTAAAACGGAAGGAGTGGTTGGAGGCGTCACATAATAAGAGATGGAGCCTCGTGGTAGCCCTATTGATTTGACCCTCATCTTATGTTGATGACAGAGCGCGGCCCCAATTGGGGAAGCATGGCGTTTAGAACCCGGGGCCACTGTGGCCCGGGCCCTGTAAGCTGGTCCTGCGTTGCTGGCCAACAGACTTCCGCCCTCTTGCCTCGCGAGGCGGAAGAGTTTGAATTCTGGGGGTCGCGCGGGAGACGCGTCACTTCCGGCTGGCGCTTCATTCCTGTTGGCCGGCCACTGCGTTTCTCGTGGATGTGGCGCAGGCGGCCTTAGGCGCTGACTGTCATTTTTGAAGTGCTCGGGCCATCCGTCGCCGCTCTCAAGCACCTTCGTCGGAGCCCGAGTCCGGAGCCCCTGTCTTTCTCCTCTGTGCGGCGCAAGTTCAAGTCCACGTTTGGGCTCTCTGGCGGAACCCGCGCAGTCCTTGGGGCCCAGCGTCCTTCTCCCGGCACCCGTGACGCCACGCTCACTCAGCCACCTGCATTTAAAGCCGCGAGCCTGTGTTGAGTTACCCAGCCCCCGCCCCCTTTCTTTTTGTATTGTGGTAGCCCTTTTGATTTGACCCTCACCTTATGTTTAAAGTATCCCGGGCCAGATTTACTATGTGTTAGTGCTGCGTTCATGCACCGCTAAGGATGCTGCAGTCTGCGGAATAGAGCAGCAGCGGTATCAATCAACTTCCTGCTGCAAAAAGGGTTTTCAATCAATCAATCAGTCAATAATATTTATAAAGTGCGCTACTCACCCGTGAGGGTCTCAAGGTGCTAGGGTGGGGGTTACTGCTGCTCGAAGAGCCAGGTCTTGAGCTGCCTCCGGAATGCGAGGTGGTCCTGAGGTTGGCGGGGAGGGAGTTCCATGTTTTGGGCGCCAGGTAGGAGAAGGATTTCCCACCTGCCGTGGTGCGGCAGATGCGAGGGACGGCGGCGAGTGCGAGGCTGGCGGAGAGAAGTTGACGGGTGGGCGTGTAGAAACTGAGGCGACGGTTGAGGTATTCGGGTCCCTTGTTGTGGAGGGCTTTGTGTGCGTGGGTGAGGAGCCTAAAGGTGATCCTTTTGTTGACGGGTACCCAGTGCAGGTGTCTCAGGTGAACGGAGATGTGGCTGTGGCGGGGTATGTCGAGGATGAGGCGTGCGGAGGCGTTTTGTATTAGCTGAAGACGTTTCTGGATTTTTGCGGTGGTTCCTGCGTATAGGGTGTTTCCGTAGTCCAAGCGGCTTGTGACGAGAGCGTGGGTCACGTTTTTTCTCGTGTCGGCGGGGATCCAGCGGAAGATCTTTCTGAGCATGCGGAGAGTGAGGAAGCAGGAAGACGAGTCAGCGTTGACTTGTTTTCTCATGGTGAGAAGCGGGTCCAGGATGAATCCGAGGTTGCGTGCGTGTTCTGAGGGGGTTGGTGCGAGCGATGTCGGCGAGGGGGCTCATGTAGACATTGAAGAGAGTTGGGCTGAGCGAGGAGCCCTGTGGGATGCCGCAGATGATCTCGGTGGGGTCCGAGTGGAACGGCGGGAGGTAGACTCTTTGGGAGCGGTTAGAGAGGAAAGAGGTGATCCAGTTCAGGGCCTGTCCTTGGATACCGGTGGAGCGGAGGCGGGATGTTAGGGTGCGGTGGCAGACAGTGTCGAAGGCAGCCGAGAGGTCGAGGAGGATGAGGGCAGCTATTTCTCCGTTGTCCAGCAGAGTTCTGATGTCATCGGTGACTGCGATGAGGGCGGTTTCCGTGCTGTGGTTGGCTCGGAATCCGGACTGGGAGGGGTCGAGTAGGTTGTTGTCTTCAAGGAATTTGGTCAGTTGCTTGTTGATGGTCTTCTCGATGACTTTGGCAGGGAAGGGGAGGAGCGATTGATTGATTGATTGAATGTATGGCTTCCTGGAGTAAAGGTACTCTTATTCCAGCGCTGGTCACAGCCCTGGAAATTGATGCAAACACAAGTCTGAAAGAATTTGGGCCACATGTTTCCAGCATTTTGCAGAATTGGCCCATTTGCGACTGGAAAAATGCTTTTTGGGTTATACAAAGCCCACATTGCAATTCAGTAACTTGTTACCCAATCGCAATCTTGCTTTTGCAATTCGGTATTGGAAAGGATGTGTTGAGGGTGTCCGTTCCTAATATCAAATTGCAGTGGTATGCGTGAATGTTTTGAGACAGAAGTGCGGTTGCAAACATTCATAATTTTCCTATAAGGAAATCGGGCTGCATCTAAAAAAGAAAAAAAATGCTTTATTTAAAAGCAGTCCTAGGCATAGTGGTCTGCTGACCTCAGCAGGCCACTATCCCTGTGATTTTTGCGCTTCTCAATGGGTCACAAAGCGAGACCAATCTCATGAATATAAATGAGATAGTTCTATTTGCGGCAAATCGCAAATGAAACTCAAAAGAGTTTCATACATTTGAAATTGCAATTTTCATGAAATTGCAATTAGGAAATCACAATTTCAAATCTTAGTACATGTAGCCCTTTGTGTTGTGAAAGACCAAACTCTAATAACTGCTGCAAAGAGGGTTGGAACAGAGCAAGACGAGTGTTCCACGCAAACCCAGACCAACTATAGTCAGGGCTACTGAAATCATCCAGCACTCCAGCATCAAATTATGAGGGGAGGGTGCACTAAATTATGCTGCAAGAAAAGAGGAATTATGCGGCATAATCGGGCACACATTTTAGTAGTATTGCTTCATTATTTTGTAATTTAACTCATGGTAATACTATCTGGGGAACAATTTCACCTCATTAGTACCAGTTTAACAACCAAATACCAAAACAATCAAGTGAAAGGTGACCAGTTACCTTTGCAAAGGGCCTTTCACTGCGACACGTTGCAATATTTTTAGTAACTTTTGACCTGTTTGCGCTCGAAACCATTTTTTGTGTTAAAATCTGCAGATTATTCATCAGATGATGGATTATGAATGAATGAATGAAATATGCTTATGTAGCGCACCACTACTCACAGAGTGCCCCGGGGCTCAGGTAAGATCAAAGGCGAGGAACAGCAACCCGGGCCTGTTCACTCAGGCTTAAACAGGAAAGTCTTCAGTTCTTTCCTAAATTTCCCCCGAGAGGATGTTGATATAATATGAAAATGAAGCTGGTTCCATGCCTTGGCAGCAAGGACTGAGAAGGAAGAACCTCCTCTTCACTGTGTTTTAAAGCGCGGGACCACCAGTAAACCCGCAGTACTAGAGCGAGGAGGTCGAGCCGGGCGGTATTCCATCATCCTCTCGTTCAGGTACTTCGGCCCTTGCTTGTAAAGACCCTTATGGACCAAAGTCAATGCCCTAAACATAATGCATTGCAGCACAGGTAGGCAGTGAAATTATTCTCGAGACGGAGATACCCTAGCGCACCGAGGAATTTTAAACAGAAGGGAAAGGCCAAATTCTGTATAACCTGTATTCGGTTCATCAGATAGTCTGGCAAACCCAGATAAAGAACATTGGAATAGTCCAGTCTGGGGAGAATCAATGGTCTCACTACTGTCAACTGAGCTTCACGTGGGAGATGTGTAGAAACCTCTTCAACATCCGCAAAATCGGGCAGCAGGCCATCACTACCACTGATACCTGAGCCTCAAATGAGAATTGTGAGTCAAACATGATCCCTAAATTTGTAGCTGTCAACTTGGGAGGAGGATGGGGTGGGGCTGACTGAGGCCAGGCTTCCACGATCCTGGTGACGTATCGTGACCAAATAATAGAACCTCCGTCTTGTCTGGGTTACACTGAAGTTTATTAACTTTCAGCCAATCCAACGTCACCACCACACAGCTAGAAAAAGCTGCTTTAGCCTCAGCAGAATCTCCATCAATCGTGAACAGAAGTTGAGTGTCATCCGCATACGAGATGAATCTGATGTTAAAGGGTTTCACCAACACCGCCAAGGGGACCATATAGATATTAAAAAGAGTGGAACTAAGGTAAGAGCCCTGCGGCCCTCCCCATCTCAGGCCCTCGACCTCAGAAACAAAAGGCTTCTTCCAAACTACCTGCTCCTGGTGAGCCAGAAAAGAACTTATCTGGCCAAGAGCCATGCCAATCACCCCCAGGTGCTCTAGCCGGAGCAGGAAGATGTCACCATCGACCGCGTCAAATGCTGCTGATGGGTCCAATAGCACCAGGGCAACATAAAGGCCTGGGTCCAGAATACATTTAAATGGACTCAGAGATTTCAAGTAAGGCTGACTCGAGGCTGTGTTGGGCTCTAAACTCCGATTGCGAGGCGTGAAGCAAGTTGTTCTCATCCAGGAAAGTGTAAAGCTGTAGATTCACCAGTCTTTGCAGGATCTTAGCCACAGCTGGCAATAAGTAAACAGGTCTAAAGTTTGATAGTGAGTCATGGTCGGCATTTTAAAGAAGAGGAATTACACTAGCCTTCTGGAAAGTACCTTCCCGAAGAGAGGCCTCACAAAGCTGATGATAAACCGGGCCAATAATGCTACAGATTTCAGCATATGATGGTCAATGGGGGGTGCATTACGTGGAAAATTCTTAAAAATAGGAAAAAGCTGTGGCCGCAGAATTGCATAATTTCAGTGGCTCTCACTATCATATTAGGACCAGGGTTTGTGCGGAATGTAAACGCAGACTGTAGACAGGCACACGTATTGGCCAAAAGAAAAATCATTTAGGGCCTGATTACGAGTTTGGCAATCAGAAAACCCGACCGCCAGACCCGTGGTGAGGAGACCGACGCGGACCTGGTGGTCTCCCCACCAGCTCCACTACAAGTTTTCCACAGATCTGAGCGGCGGAAACCAAGATTTTTGATGGTCATTCCTGTGGAAAACGTGCGGCGGCATAGCACTCAGCTCAGCGTAGAGTTGAGTCCAATGCCGTTGCACAGGAGGCCTCCCCAGCACCCTTGAAACGCGCGCTGCCCCCCAACACTTGTTCTCCACCAGCCATTTTATGAACTGCCAGGAAAAGGCTGGCCGAGAACATGGTTGTAATCAACACGACGGGCTGACGTCAGTGCCACTGTGGCTGATTACAACTATGACCTCTGTCATCCTGTCAGGATCAGAGATCCTAGTGGAAACGGCGGTCTTTTGGTGGATCCGACTGCCACTGTGGCAGTCGAACTGCCACAGCGGTCCAACCTCCACTGCGAGTCTGGCGGTCTTTGGACGGCCAGACTCGTAATCGGGCAATTCATTTCCAATTGAAAATAATTGTAAAGTCTGCAAAATTAAGCATATTAGGTGATTTCACTTGAACAGCTGTTTGCATGTAGCGGTTTGTGCACAAGAGTGTTTCGTTTACACATTTTACGCACCACCCTCTCTCCCCTTTACCTGCAGCTTTTTTAACACATATGGCCCAAAACAGCGTGAAAAATAGTAAACATGGGGCTGCCCTGGTTATTGGTGTCTGTCCAGCACAAGCTGCAGATTCACATTCCACAGATCTAGGAAATCTTGGCTACAGGCTCGAGCTGTGGCTCCCAGAATATTCCCCCAGTCTAATGCTCTCCAGTGGGAAGTTAAAGCTGGACCAGTCTTCAATGGCAGGGATTTGTGTGATATATATATTTTTTTTTACGTACAACAGATACCTAGAAGCAAACTTACCTTCTAACTGGAGCCCACAAGCAAAACAATACTCAGATCCCACAACCTGTGTATATAATTCATAGTCATTTAATCACAATATGCACTCCCATCACATCTCCCTCTGCTTTCTCCCTCTACCATTTTGGGATCTCCCCTCATCACTCTCTCTTCCACCAGCACATCTGAACCACAAGACTAGCTCTAGACCTGTTTCTAAAGTGCAACACGAGCCCCTCCCCTTATCCTCAAATGCCCGCCCTCCCCCATGAAGCTCTGCCCTCTTTATTACATCTCAGGAAGAAAACTGACAACTTGCACAAGCATTCTCTCTGTTTATCGATTCTTATACAATTCAGAAATGCTGGTACAACAGACTCAACATGTTTCACAGAACAATAGACCACAACCGATCAGCACCCCCAGGGAGAACTACTTCACTAGACCCAAACAGGCGTAGTCTCCCCTCAATTAAAAAAAAAAAAACACCTATGCAACCTTGTGGAAAGTTAAAAAAAAACACAAAACCCTCCAACATTCAGCCACCTATCCAAGTGCAAGCCCACCCACTCATTCCCACCATCAACACGAGCCAGAGTAACCTGACCTACTTCACAACCACTCAAAACCCCACAATCTCATCCACCCCAAATCACTGGAATCTTATCCAAGTGTCCATGGCAAACCCGGGATTCAAACTTGAAGCCGCCAATATTGACCATGTGGAGGGACCCACCCAATGGGTGTCCCCCATCATCATTACTCAAAAGCCTAAACAGCCCTCTGAGGTGTGCATTTGTGTCGACTTGGGCCACTAATCTGGCCAGTGAGATCGTCACCTCACATCTACAGTGGATATCCTGATGGCCGAAGTGTATGCAGTCTGCTGGTTTCCAAAAGACAAACAACTCTGGCTGCTGTCAACTCCTGTTTACTCAAAGCCCAGGTAGGTCACAACATTCTCACAACATTCTCAACCCACCTCAACCTTCGGAGGTACAAGAGACTCAACCTTTGGATCTCCAGTGCAGCAGAGGTTTTTCAAAACACCATTCTGAAAGTTGAAGGTTGGACGGACAAGGCTTATAAATGCTAGCAGTGACATTCAGGTACAGAAGAAACTCTACGAGTACAACTCTTGACTGCAATGTGTCCTGCAGACGTTCAACGACTGGGGGCTGACTCTCACCTGCCAAAAGGAAGCCACGCGTCCTTTCTTTGGATATTGCTGCTTGGCTGAGGGGAGCTCCAGACCCATTTCAAGTAGAGGATATCAAATTGGCACTCCCACCGACATCGATTTCTGAATTTAGAAGTTTTGTTTCTTTGGGTACTTACTGCTGAAGGCTCATCAAGGATTTAACGTCTCTCACCGGGCCTCTACAAGAACTCACGTAAGTCACACATGGACAGCAGAAAGCATTCCGAGATACAACAGATGCGTTTTTAGCATAAATGATGTGCGATTACTTTGACCCATCCAAAGGTTCTAAATTAGTGGTAGATGCCAATAAATGATGTGCGACTACTTTGACCCATCCAAAGGTTCTAAATTAGTGGTAGATGCCAGTCCGGCTGAGGCTGGACTCGGAGAAGTACTCACTGTCCTAGAAGCAGCCGTGTGGATAGTGGGTGCCAGTTGCATATACAGCAGGGCACTAACACCTAGAGCGAGGGGATACTTGCATATTGAAACCGAGAGAGCGCTATTCTACACATGTGGACACTCATTTCAAGTCACTTCTGATAATTAGGTAGCGGTCCCCTGTTCCCAGGGTCTGATTCAAAACACCCGCCAGGATGGAAAAGTGGATCCTTTAGCTGCAGGAATACTCCCAGTTTTACCAGCCAGGATCCTAAATCCTGGCTAATACCTGTCATGACACCCCGGACTAGCCATGTCAGCCCAGATGCGTACTGCATTGAAGACTGAGGAATAACTTTGGCTAATCGTTGAACTAACTCATCCCCTTGCCACGTACTTCAAAGACCTTCAAAAACCAATTCTTAAGAGACTGTCTGCAACTGGCCATCCGAGCAATTCATAATGGGATCCCGGAAGCGCATCTGGGGTGGTATCATGAAGAGCTGCGCCGGCTCAGGTTAAATCCAAGCACCTGTGATTTGCTATTGAGGTGCTTAAAGCTCATTCTTATAATTCAGGATCTCTCTGACTTAACACAAGAAACTTTAACCAGTGGTAAACTAAGAGACACTCCCTGCTCACTGTTTCGAATGCACTTCATACAATAATTCAGAGAAATTGCAAATTGTTTTGATTAATTGTGTATACCTCAAATGCAAACAAAAGCCAACAACACACACAGTTGCTCAGCTGTGCGCTGAGCCAGCAGCGGTGTCAATGATACAGCCTGTGATCTGTATGTCTAATAATGTAAGACATGAGCTGTCTTTGTCCCCGGAGGGGTATCTGGAAGGTGGAACATGTCTTGTAATTCACCAACCTCTCAGCATGAGTACTGTGGAGCTCAGTCTCTCAGGGCATCAGTGCATGGTCACCATGAAGAACTGACTTCTCAGCAAGGTCTGGTTTCCAAGGCTGGGTGAACTTCTTGAAACAACCATCATGATGCAAAGTAGGAAAAGTGATAAACTGCGATAACAAAACCACAAAATGTGGATTGAGAATTGATCTCAGCCACAGTTAGTTTCTCTGGGCTGTTAAACTGCTATAACCACAGGAAGTTGGGCAGACACCCTTTTTAGTTGAGGGACAGAATGCAACAGAACAGTGGCCTGTTTTAGGACCACTGTGGACACAAACAACTTCATATTTTGCTACATTTAAAAAAAAATCATCAAATACTGTGCTGCACAGCAGATTCTCTGGCTGATGTGTTCTTCTGGGTCATTTCGGGAACCACAGCATTTTTGGAAAACGTCAGCCACGAACTTGCACAGATGTCAAAGACTTAAACTTTCCTGGACTTCCAGCATAGAGACCTGTGCTTTCCTGTTTGCAACTTTTGTAAAAATGTTTAGTAAAATCAATCTTGTGCAGGAGTAGGGAGGCTAAATAAATGAATTATCCTGGCCATAGTTGCTCACGGCTAACACTTCACACATTTTGCATTGAAAACACAACAGGTAACTGACAATGTGTGCTCACTGTGGCAATTTTCTATTCTCAGTGTGTGTCATAATTCACCCAGACAGGCCCTGTTTTTTCAGGGAGTTTCCGGGCAGTTTGCTAGATTCCGGTTACCCAGCCAACACACACCTGTTATGTTATGCAGATTTGTAGAGCGCACTTTCACCTGGGAGTGTATACCAGCGCTGAGCAAGGGCGCTGAGCAAGGGCGAGTCTAGCCAATCCGAGGGCCTGGTGGGACCACTCGAAAACCAGATCTTCAGCTTCTTGCAGAATTCAAGCAGTGTGGAGGAGGCTCTTATGTAGCAGCAGGTCATAGCAGGCCCTAGGAGAAGGCTTCACTGCTGGATCTGGTTTCCCGTATGCGTGGGTTGTGTGCAAGTAGGAGTCCAGACGAGCAGAGGTGCCTGGGAGGTTTGTGAAAGCAGATGAGATTGTTGAGGTACGCTGGGCCAGTGTAATGTAGTGCCTTGAAAGTGTGGGTGAGCACACGTGCAGCAAAGCACTCACCTGTAACCAGTTCTGTGAAAGACAACTGAAATCATGTGCAGTTGCGCTGGTGGGATGCTATTAAAGCACAGGTTGGGGTTGTCCTGAGAGCATGAAAAATATTGTTTATTGCATTGTGTCATGGATATGCCACATGCATCTGAAGACCGCAGTGCACCAAAACCCACACGGATCAAGAAGTCATTGATAACATTACGACAAACAGACACCACTGCAGTGACTCTTGCACTTCACACACACACCGGGTGCTTATAAACATGACATGAACCACTGGTAGAAGTGGGTGAACAACCCTGGATGGCTCTGGAGAGTAGAAGGTGGCACAGAGTCAATTTAGAAAGTTTGTGAGGAGTCCTGTAGTCAAAATGCTTTAGGCAGGGAGCTCTAATAGTAGGGTTCTTAAAAATATCATACACGCCCTCCAGACCGCTAGTGGTCATTTACAACCTGGGGCAGGCGATGCTACAGATGGAAGATCTCTGCTTTCTGACTGATAAAGAGGGCTAGTCGCAGACAGATGTGACTGTGTCAAGTCAGCGCAGTCTCCTCCACCTGCTTCCACACCATGCGCAGGCTCCGGAAAATCTGCAAATGGATCCCTACCCAATCCAAAAGAACAGTCACCCAGACCCTCATCAGCAGCCACCTGGACTACGGCAACGCAGTCTACGCCGGACCCACCACCAAGGTACAGAAGAGACTGCAACGCTTCCAGAACGCCTCCGCCCATCTCATCAAGAACCCCCCCAAACACACCACACCTCTGCCCTACTGAGACACTTGAACTGGCTCCCAGTAGACAAGAGAATCACCTTCAAGCTTCTCACACACGCCTACAAAGCCCTCCACAACGCCGGGCCAGTATACCTTAACCAGAGACTCCACTTCTACACGCCCACCAGGCACCTCCGCTCCGCTGACCTCGTCCTCGCCGCTGTCCCTTGCATCTGGATCCTCCTCAGAAGATCTCCCACTCTATCACTATTCAGAAAAGCCCTAAAAACTTGGCCGTTCACCTGATCCCCTCTGTTCTTTGATGACCACTTACTTACTGAACCCCCCAGAGCATAAGACCCGAGCGGGTGACTAGCCGCGCTTTACAAGTGCACTGATTGATTGAATATGTCATAACTCAACCCAACCCTCACCTTTCGGGAGCGATGACCGGCGGGGCATTATAACCATTCCTCAACATCACAGTTTGAATCTCATTGATGTGAAGGGCTCTTTTCAGTGGGTCTTTCTCTTTCTGTATTGGTCACTTGGGCGACTATGGCACACAGCTGGAGAGGATGTTCCTGCTCCTTAAGTGCTGAACAGGGCTCATCGCAGCATGTGTGATATCTTTGTTCTTTCCCTTCGCCCCCAGTGATTTATCTTTAGCCGTCAATCTCCTAGACCAGGGGTGTCCACTGTCATTCAAGAATGGCCAGATTGTCAGTATATCCACATGGTATACATTTATAATCCAGTGTTTTAAACAGGAATAATTGATATAAATCAATGTCTATGATGAAAATCTGGCTGGACGGTTCTTGCCCTTGTTGGCCAGCATCGTCTACCCCTTCACGGGGCACTGCCAAGGACCCAGTGCTGCCCAATCAGAAAATGACATATAAGAAGGCCTAAGAGTTACTCCATCCCAGAATTAAGGGCAGTGAGAGAAGTCTTCCAAGAATACCCATTGCCCCTTGTCCACCTAAAGCTCACAGAGGTTTCCTGTAAAGACATTTGTGAATCAAGGAAGGCGTCAAGCAGGACCCAATAGAAAGCTAGTGCTTGAGTTGAGGTTTAACCTCTAGGCACTAGACAAAAGATATCTTCAGTTGACAGTTGTGGCCTGTTAGTCATTACTTGATGAGAAAAGGCTTTCTAGGATCACAATGTCTAGAATCTTCCTCCAGATACCTGGTGCATGATGAGTAATGGGAACTTTAAAATATCTCTCTGTCTAATTCAGACCTGTGGCTGGTGCTATGTCACATGTACATCTTCTCTTATCATCTTAAGGTGATCTTCATAGGCTTTCTATCTATGTTGCATGTATTATTGAGGCTGTTTCTTGTAACAATAATCTTTGTCTGCAGGTTTTGTGGAATTATCTAAAATGGCTGCCTCCAGATATGCTTGAGTTGTCTTTTTGAATTGCCTTGTTTTCTGTCATTTTCTGCCTTGACAAAGGTTTTACGTATGACTTATCACCAATATTGGTTAAAGTTGTAGCTACAGAATGGATGACCTCACTAGCACAGGCTCATGATTCTCTTCGTCCAGGCTCCAAAAAAGGAACCAACCAAAGTCAATTCTTAAAAGTCAAGAGTCATGCAATTTGAGGCGTTGCTACCAGCACATGCAGGCATCTTTTTACCATTTGTTTGGTCTCACAGCACTTTTAGAATCTGACTGCTCTTCTCGTGGTTCTAGGATTTTGCAGCAAAGACCCTTGCAAGCAGTAACCAGCCTGGCCTCATCTGTACAAACAGGAGGCTCGTTTGTTTACTCATCAGGTTAGGTGCTGCAAACGTTGGGTTGGGTGGCATCTTACAGATTCATAGAGCACAAGAAGCATGCACTTTCTTTCCTACTGGGCTTCAGGTCCCACCTGGTGTGACTGCCAGAAAGGCACACCCAGTGGCACAGCACCATCCTATGCAGCCTTCTAGCCAGGGTGGAGCAGGAACACAGAACACAGGGACAGCAAGAGCCAAGACAGTTCCCTTCTTTGGAAGCAAAGCGAACAGGTGAGAAGTCCCTGGACTGAGGTGTGACGGCACAAACAAGGTGGCTTGACTTTGGGAGCAACACAGAACACCTACAGCACTCTACAGAGCCAAGAACCGAGAGAGGTTACCACATCCACATAACAAGGCAGGCAAACCCCACCCTGGATCTTAACACAACACCAAACCCCTCTCTGTCGCATCCCGAGCAGGAGGTTTGGTGGTCACCCTCTGCTGTCAGCAGGTGTACCACCCAGACTAAAGGGCGGCGGTGGAGTTTGGTGGACAGGATACTCTATCACAAATGCGACAGAGCGCCATATCTGCAAGCGCTCAGTCCGCTCAGCTCATTTACAGGTGGGTGGAGCCCCTGTTAACTTCATCGTCGGAAAGCGTACTTCGATCGCCCGACAGAGTAATGTCACTGTCAGGAAATATTGGTGGTCCGGGACAGAAAAAATTATTATGAGCACTCTAACACCATGGTTAGATAAAAGTTTGGTGACCCAGGGTCAAAACCGATGGCAGATGTCCAAAAAACGTCTTGTACCATGGAAGAAACCTCTGTGGCAACAGTTTCTTTTAAAATACAGAGATGACCGCTGGGCCGACAGTTCTCTCTGTTTCAACGACGCAATACCATCAGAATGTGGTCTTAATGTCCTCCACCATCCTGATAAACACAAATTCAGGCCCCAACACTCCAAGTCCCACGCAATGTTTTGTGCAAACACAAAATAGTTGTTGTGGAGCAGGGATGTAGCCCACAGAGGAAGCAAGAGGCAGCATACTTCTCACCACCAGCAGTCATGGTGGCTTGGTGTCATTGTGCTTTGTCAGTGGAACGAAGATCAGAGCACTCATCGTGCCATGATGTGCATGGGTGTGTGTACTCGAGGACCTTGCACCATACTTTGTACAGTGAGCTGGACGGTAAACCATTGGTCTTAAAGTTATGCACTGTATGCTGGTTACACCCAGTAACTTCTGGCTGTGCTGAAGGGCATTTTTATGAGGATTTGGCGTAGGGCTGCGCTGTTCTATGCCAACGTGAAAGGGCAGGAATGCGCTGTATTTATGCAGTAAGGTGCATTCCTGTCCTTATAAGCCTGGTGCTGGTGCTGTTTTGGCAGCCTACCGCCAATGAAGGCACCCTTGCACCCTTGTGCAAGGGTGCCTCCTTTGTATGCAGGCTTGGTTATGTACAGGAAGGGGCACCTTCCTGCACAAAAAAACCTGGGAGGCGTGTTCCTCTTTCTGTGTGTGCTGCAGAATGCATGTATGATGCAGAATGCAACACTCATAGAAAGAGGAAAAGGCAAGGAGAAATAAAAATATTTCTCCGTGTTACGCCTCACCTCGGGAGGCGTAAGATTTTGGCGCTTCCTCAGGTTCACATGATTTTGTAAATCTGGGGCAGCGTCAAAATCCATGTGTGTTGCATGGGAAAACCCACCGCAACGCCTCCCTGGAGCAGAGAAAGGCAACGCAATGACTTGCACTGCCTTACTCTATATCTATGAGACCATTCAAAGCCACGCACAGTGGCGTTGCGTGGCCTCATAGATATGATTATGTAGTCTGCTCCACCAGAGAGTCAAAAAAGTGAGGCCTGGGGCTCATAGACATGCCCCTGAGTGTCTGCATGTCTCATGCTTTACCAGCCTGTGTGATGGTCATTTCAGGTGAGGTTGTGGGAGGAGAGGGTGGTGCTGTTGGGATGGCAACGCTGAGCCAGCTACGCAAACATAAGTGAATATTAATGCACAGAAAGAGGGAGAAAGAGAGGGAGAGAGCGGCTCAGAGGCCTCCTCGGGTTCCCCGATGATGAATTGCAAGATTGAAAGACAAACACAATGGGAGAAAGAAAATATTCAGTTGGAAAACGGATCCAACCAATTAGGCGCTGGCAGCGGCGCTGAGCGGCCACACTCAATCTCCAGGGCAAATATTTGCTTCACGAGTTTTCAAAAGCCCCTTTCGGTGTCTTTGTCAGCTTCCTGGAACCCTCCACACTTTGTAAAGCTATTCAACGAACACCTGAGAAGTAGGGATGCCGGCTGGCATGTGCCCAGTGCCACCCAGCATCTCCATCGCCCAGGCCTTCTCAGATGGGGAAGTATTTTGCACTCAGAGGCTTTAGAAAGCTGCGTCCATTGGATCTGAGTCACATAAATGGGTACCTGCCAGGTGTGAATGGTTTTACTGCTGCATACGTAGACCCCAAGACTGCGTACAGTTACGCAGGAGTAAGCCCAATGCAGGAGTCAGAAGTGGATGGATCATAGCTTGGTTTGCCTTAGGAGTACAACGGAGCCTACACAACGAGTGACTTGTAGGCATTCGTCAATCAGTCATTTACCGGCTTGTAGAGCGCACTACTCACTCATAGAGTCTCAAGGCACTGAGGAGTGACCTCAGAGATCAGTTGAAGAGGAGCCAGGGCTTGAGGTCCTTCCTGAACTGAGGGAGCGGTGGAGATTGTCTGAGGTGAGGTGGTAAGGTGCTCCAGCCTTGTAGGCATTCATAAACACCTCTGATTCCCTCTGGCCCTAGAAAGGGTTTGGGATTTAAACCAGCTAAAGGCTGGTGCGACCCCTCATCCAGGGTGGCAGAATGTACTCTGGAGCACCTCCAAACTTGGCAAAGGTGTGGGGAAAGGTTTTTCTCCCAGCGGAAAACATTTTCCTATGGAGAATAAAAACAGAAAAAGAAAATACATGTGAATTTGCACAACAGGAATAATTTTGCTAATGTAGATTTTAGTCTCCATATAATGGTGATTTGCACAGTAGGCTGCATTTTCCCAAGTCACAGTTTACCCTCCGTTTTGTGGTGATTTGCACAGCAGGCTGCATTTCACCAGTGCACAGTTCACCCTCCGTTTTGTGGTGATTTGCACAGCAGGCTGCATTTCCCCAGTGCACAGTTCACCCTCCGTTTTGTGGTGATTTGCACAGCAGGCTGCATTTCACCAGTGCACAGTTCACCCTCCGTTTTGTGGTGATTTGCACAGCAGGCTGCATTTCACCAGTGCACAGTTCACCCTCCGTTTTGTGGTGATTTGCACATCAAGCTGCATTTCCCCAGTGCACAGTTTACCCTCCGTTTTGCGGTGATTTACACAACAGGCTGCATTTCCTCAGTGCACTGTTCACCCTCCGTTTTGTGCTGATTTGCCCAACAGGCTGCATTTCACCAGTGCACAGTTCACCCTCCGTTTTGTGGTGATTTGCACCACAGGCTGCATTTCACCAGTGCACAGTTTACCCTCCGTTTTGCGGTGATTTACACAACAGGCTGCATTTCCTCAGTGCACTGTTCACCCTCCGTTTTGTGCTGATTTGCCCAACAGGCTGCATTTCCCCAGTACACAGTTCACCCTCCGTTTTGTGTTGATTTGCACCACAGGCTGCATTTCACCAGTGCACAGTTCACCCTCCGTTTTGTGCTGATTTGCACAACAAGCTGCATTTCACCAGTGCACAGTTTACCCTCCGTTTTGTGCTGATTTGCACATCAAGCTGCATTTCCCCAGTGCACAGTTTACCCTCCGTTTTGTGGTGATTTGCACAGCAGGCTGCATTTCCTCAGTGCACTGTTCACCCTCCGTTTTGTGCTGATTTGCACAGCAGGCTGCATTTCACCAGTGCACAGTTCACCCTCCGTTTTGTGCTGATTTACACAGCAGGCTGCATTTCACCAGTGCATAGTTCACCCTCCGTTTTGTGGTGATTTGCACAGCAGGCTGCATTTCCCCAGTGCACAGTTCACCCTCCGTTTTGTGCTGATTTGCACAACAAGCTGCATTTCACCAGTGCACAGTTCACCCTCCGTTTTGTGGTGATTTGCACCACAGGCTGCATTTCACCAGTGCACTGTTCACCCTCCGTTTTGCAGTGATTTACACAACAGGCTGCATTTCCTCAGTGCACTGTTCACCCTCCGTTTTGTGCTGATTTGCCCAACAGGCTGCATTTCACCAGTGCACAGTTTACCCTCCGTTTTGTGGTGATTTGCACAGCAGGCTGCATTTCCCCAGTACACAGTTTACCCTCCGTTTTGTGGTGATTTGCACAGCAGGCTGCATTTCCCCAGTGCACAGTTTACCCTCCGTATTGTGCTGATTTGCCCAACAGGCTGCATTTCACCAGTGCACTGTTCACCCTCCGTTTTGCGATAATTTGCACAGCAGGCTGCATTTCACCAGTGCACAGTTCACCCTCCGTTTTGTGGTAATTTACACAGCAGGCTGCATTTCACCAGTGCACAGTTCACCCTCCGTTTTGTGGTGATTTGCACAGCAGGCTGCATTTCCTCAGTGCACTGTTCACCCTCCGTTTTGTGCTGATTTGCACAGCAGGCTGAATTTCATCAGTGCCCAGTTTACCCTCCTTTTTGCGATAATTTGCACAGCAGGCTGCATTTCCCCAGTGCACAGTTCACCCTCCGTTTTGTGGTGATTTGCACCACAGGCTGCATTTCACCAGTGCACTGTTCACCCTCCGTTTTGTGCTGATTTGCACAGCAGGCTGCATTTCATCAGTGCACAGTTTACCCTCCGTTTTGCGATGATTTGCACAGCAGGCTGCATTTCCCCAGTACACAGTTTACCCTCCGTTTTGTGGTGATTTGCACAGCAGGCTGCATTTCCCCAGTGCACAGTTTACCCTCCGTATTGTGCTGATTTGCAGAGCAGGCTGCATTTCCCCAGTGCACAGCTCACCCTCCGTTTTGTGGTGATTTGCACAGCACGCTGCATTTCACCATTGCACAGTTCACCCTCTGTTTTGTGGTGATTTGTATAGCAGGCTGCATTTCACCAAAGCAGAGTTTACCCTCCGTATAATGCAGCATTGCCGGAACTCTATGGCATTCCCAGTAGTGCACCTGGAAATCCTTGACCTGTGCAACTTTGCACACACAGTACTATCAATATTTGTAAATTCCCAAACATTGTACATCTACAGCTCTGTATAGCAGGATGTGTACGGGTTCTGCTTTTGTGAATCAGGTCCATTGTCTTTGATCAACAGAAATCATAAGGTTTGTCCCACAGTCGAGGAACAGTTACCCGGGTGGACTTTCCATGAAGAGAAATCGCAAGAAAACCTGGGCGTGGCCTGAACCGACCCAGGAAAACCTCACTCGAGCATCACCCCAGGTGCCCTTTAGCAATTAAGAGGGCCTGTTCTTTTTTCAAGATAATCAATCTTCTAGCAAAGGTTGTAGAAAGGTGGTGGAGAAATTGAGATAACCAGATGGGCGGTAATTTTGTGAAGATGGTAACACTGGGATGGAGATGGGGGTACCTCATTTAAACCTGACATATGACTGGCTCTTTGTAGTGTCTTGGAACTGTTCATGTTAGGACCCTGTGACTAGGGGTGGACTTATGAAGGAAATTATGTAATTGATGTGGGAGGTGTCAGGGTGTGGTCCTAACGGTTATTGGGATATTGAGGGTATGCCTGGGCGGAGTGAATGGAGTCCGGCTTCGCGGAATTCCATGGAGTTGAAAAAAACTGTGTGGAATGCCATGAAGCTGGAGTTCCGTGCCCACAGGGTCCTTCTGAATGTGCCCATCTCGGGAGCGCTAAGCAGGGTCAGGTCTGGTCAGCCAGGCCCAACCCTGCTCTGCGCTTCCGAGATGGGTGCATTCAGGAGGGCCGTTGGCAGTGAAAGCTGCTGTTTCAGGCTTCTAGTGGACCAGCCTGTCCCGTCTGCAGTGCACACAGGACAGGCCGGTGCACAAGAGGCCTGATACTGCAGCTTTCTTTTGCTGCCTACAGCCTTAGCCTGAATTCAGGCCCAGGCAAGTCCTCATCTCTTTGGTTGTCGTTGTTTGTGCACACTGGTGCACAAACAAGGACTGAAATGGCAGCTTTCGCTGCCTACAGCCGTGGCCTGAATTCACATGCACATGGGACAGGCCAGGGCCGTAGGCAGCGAAAGCTGCCATTTCAGTCCTTGTTTGTGCACCAGCGTGCACAAACAATGACAACCAAAGAGACGAGGACTTATCTGAGTCTTCCTGGGGGTCCTCCTCGTCGTCCGATGGCAACCACGGACTGCCTCTCTCCTGTGCTCCAGTGCGCTGTTCAGCCTAGTTATAACTTCACGCTCCATGTGGAGCGCAGAGTTCCAAAGATTCTGTTAGCTCCACCGGCAGAGCAGAGCTTCCCGCACACTCCTAATTGAGAGTTAGCTACATGCTGTACGCTGATAAGTAAAGATGTTAACTACGAGCTCTCTGTGTGGTGTGTTCTTGGACATGCTACTGGGCTGGGGAGGATGAGACGCTCCTCAACAGACCCACTGATGTTTTAGCATCTGGGAACGTCCTGACTTCTCAGTAGGCGATTCCACCTCTTGCAAGTGTTCAGCCTTTGGTTCATCTCAGATGTCAATTTAATTTTCTTGGTCAGATATTATACAGCCCTATTGATTTGCAAAACCTTGTAGCATCTACTGCAGTCGGAGAGGTTCCAGAATCCCTGCTGTAGGGTAAAGAGCACCAGCACAGACTCAGCTCTGTTGCAGATGTGTAGGAGCCAACAGCAGTGGATGCCAAATTGCAGAAAATTACACTTTGATGGACGGTAAAGTGTCGCTGAGCCAAAGGAGGCAAAAAATATTTTACACCAGCCTGGCCCAAATGTTTCTGGGTCATTTTGAGTTATAGGTGCTGCAACCATTTTGCAAATTGATTTTAACATTGCATTTAGAGCCTTGTTCACTGATCAACTGATTCCTGCTCACCCCTTACTTTACTCTCCTAATGACTTCCTTTTTGCAGAGCACTTTTAGGGAGTCAAGGCCAATACCGTAGCACTGTTCCCACCGGGCAGCCTAGTGGTGAAAGCGTACTACAATGTTCCCGCCGGTCAGTCCAGCGGGAACACTGTAATACGCTTTGTGGGGGCATCACTGCCATGGCGGTGGCATCCTCCCTGCAAGTTTGGAGGTCCCCCCGGTCGGACCGCCAAACTTAGAATGAGGCCCTTGGATTGGCAGACTCCATCGCTCCAGGCACAGACGTCAACCTAAATTCTAAATAACATGGTGGAATGTCTATGACAGCACCTTGGCAGAGGAAACCAAAAGAAACAATGCAGTGGAAGAAGGGCACAATGCCTTCCTATTCACACTATACAGGACTCAACCTACACTCTATACATTTATAGAAGAATTAAAAAAAAGTAAAGCTACCAACAATTATGAATGGAGAAATCTGTAACCCAAATTGCACCTAAATTTAAATGAAATTAAAAAAAGACTATCTCCCCATATAAACGAATGGGAAATAAATTAAAAAGAAATTAAAAATGCCGAATGTATTAAAAAATATTTTAACATTATTAAACATAAAAAAGCAAAAAAATAAAAAAACTTGTGAAGTATAAATTTAATAATGGCATAAAAATATATAATCATTTAATTTATACTGAAATATGATTTACATTTCTTATTTAATAGAAATGTATTAAAATTGATTTCTTTATCTATTTAAAAATGTAAAAGTATACATTGAATAAACTTTGAACACATAAATAAAAACTGAAAAATGTTATACATCTTCTATAAAAAATGTAATTAATAATATTATTCATTACAAATAAACAACTAATCAAACCTTTATTAAATTTCTAAACACCAGCAATACTAATTAAATAACAGAAACTATTTCTACAAGATACAAATACAATTTAGACAAAGGATTTCACACTAAAGTAATTAAATTTAATAATTAAATAATCACACTCCCACATAAACCACTGCAAAGAACGTTTTGGACACTAAAGGGGTACCTTACAATTCCCACTAAATTCTAAACCAATTTGGGGAAGGGGTTGGACACTAAAGGGATGGCATTTACTATTCCCACTCCAACCTAGAACAATTTAGGGAAGGTGTTGGACACTAAAGGGGTAACATTTGCTATTTTCACTACAATCAATCTAAAACATTTTATGCACGGTACAACACACTAAAAAGTGTATGTACACACAATTAATACTCCATACTAACACATCATTTTTGATCTGTAAAATAACCTAAAATTTACTAAGAAAGCAAACGAACAAAAACTACAAAACTATATAGTCATAATTTAACATTAACATCTAAAACAATATTTTATCACTATTAATAGTTATTACATTTTAATAAATATGTACTTCCATTCCTATTCGTTAAACCATAAATTAAAAAATACAATCATTGTCCAAAATTAAAATTCATAAAATCAAAAATTAACCCCAATTTTAATAAATATGTTTTGGTAAATAAATGAAAATTAATACATTTGAGATATTATGGTGGACTCGCAGTGGTGGTCAGAGCGCCACATTATGAACACGGTGGTCATATCACGGTCAGACCGCCAGCACCACTAGGATTAGTGATCCAGAGCAGCGACCTCATTCTCCGCGAGTGATTTCATGGTGGTAGCACCGCCATGAAAAGGCTGGTGGAGAACGGTTGCAGGGAGCCCCCAGCCAGCACCCCCGCAATGTTCAGTGCCTGCTTTGCAGATAGTGAACATTGTGAGGGTGCTGGTGCACCCTGCATCCTACAGCATTGCTGCCGGCTCGATTATGAGCCAGAGACAATGTTGTATTGTGTTTCCCTGATAGGCTAAGTTTCCACCAGCGGGAAACTCGTAATGGGCCCGGTGTGAAGGTAGCCACTATGGCGGCAACCTCCCCATCGGAACATCGGCGGATGGGCAAAACCTTCCATCGATCTTGTAATCAGGCCCTATATTCTCAAAAAGAAAACATATTAAAAAATTAAACATATTAAAATTTCTGAAAATTAAATTATTGTTCCCCAATTTTTTCATTAATAAACCAATAACGTAAAAATATACAACAAAATATAAATGTCTACATCATAAATAATACATATATGTTATACTTGCATAATAAAAGAAATGTAAATATAGAAAACAAACATTCATTACAACATGTTTTTGCAATGGTATAATTTCAAACATAAGACATCATTAAAATATTTTAATTGTGGTACATTGTTTAACAAAATATTAAAATTAAACGTTTTGATTTATTTTTTAAATTATTTTACTGTATTAAATTTAATTTGTACACTTTTATTTAAAACTAATTGTAGTTTACACATCTTATTTTAAGATTTACAATATTTCTTTCATTTAATATAATTAATATATTCAGATTAATTATAGATCATTTATACAAATTATTAATGTACTGAAATATTTTACAAAAATTACAATAATATTGTGCATGACATCAAAATAATTAACATTAAGTTTACATTAAAATATCCACTTTTTCAAACTCTCCTCAACCTCGTCCTGCAAAAACTTATATCCTGTTGCTGAAGAATTATAAATCCATTATTTTTAGACATTATTATAACTAAAATGACAACTTTCAACAGTTTTATTGTTCATAAATTATCTTGCTAAAAATACGATAAAAAAATAATAAACACATACAATCAAATTACAACAAATTACATATAAAATAACACAAATAATATTACATACAACAATATTTTCTAAATTGATATTTTTTACAATGATATTAAAAACAACATTTAAAACGATATTCTTACCTTTCATATTCCCCTCAATAATATTTTTGACATCCCGATATTCTTGAGACAATATTATTTTACCACAATATTTTTTATTCAAGTTTTTTTTTGTCCAAGCACCCCTGTGAACTATGAATATTTTTCAACTGTGGGAGCGAGGAGGCATGACCTCAGAAGAGGCAGGCCCTGGAGAGAGGACAGGATTTTTTAGGGCACCACAGCTTGAGCAGCCAGGAAGGAACATTGTAGGGGGTGTGTCCTTAAGAGGGTGGAGCTTTGTGTTTGAGGACTACTACTCTGTTCAAAAACACTAACAAAAAAGGCTTTGGAAACAACTTCCTGTGTACCGGCGAGATTGCAAAACACATAATGAATATGAATTGTGCAGAGGCTCCACACATTGGGGCCGATTACGAGACTGGAAGTCTTAAGACCACCAGCCCCGCGGTGGCGGTCAGGGCCGTCGCTGCTGTGGTGGTCCGACCGCCACATTAAGATCCTGGTGGTCAGACTGCCAGGCTTCTGCCGCCTCTGCCGGGATTGGTGAACCCGACGGGTTGGAGGCAGGCGGAGGTTATAATCCGCCAGTGTAGTGCTGCATGCAGTGCTGCCCTGCGTATCACGACCTCGTTCTCCGCTAGCCTTTTCATGGAGGTTTCACCGCCATGGAAAGGCTGTCGGAGAACAGGTATAGAGGGGGGGACGGGGGGGGGCCTGCACTGCCCATTCACTTGCCATGGGCAGTGCAGGGGTCCCCCTGCCCAGTACCGACACAGTGTTCACTGTCTGCTGTTCAAAAAGTAAACATTGCGGGGCGCTGGTGCACCCTACAAGTGACAGTATTGCTGCCGCTCAATTATGAAGCGGAGACAATGCTGCCACCTGTTTCCTGCTAGGCTGTCGGGAGGAAACCGAGGTTTCCGCCCGCCGGCCTAGCAGAAAGCACCTAATAGGTCTGGTGGGGTGGTCACCATGAAGGCGGCGGCCACCCTGTCGGGAGTTTGACAGACAGGCTTTCCCGTCCATCAAACTCATAATAAGGCCCATTGTCTTAAAACTCACCCTGTGAAGGGATTTCAGCTCACCTTCTGTTGCACCATGTGATCTCAGCTCTTCAGTGACCTTGTGAATGGATACGGTATTGTGTGACAGTCAGTGGTGTGGGTTGGCAGGTCTGCCCTGTCATTCATGCACTTTCAGCTTTAGGAAAATATGCTCATTTTAGCAATATATGAATGACCCATAACTTTTGAAAACTTTTACTACAAAAGACATTGCATAAATGCTGATCATATTTAACTGTACTTTATGTTTAATCAAACGTTTTTCATAATGACATCTATTTCTTTCATGTCACAATTCGTTTGTTGTCATTTCACTAACATAGAATCGACTTCCTCCTTTCCAAAATAAATAAATAGATAAAGTGAAGGTATTAGTCTGGTAGAAATAAGATTTTCTTGTGATTTTCGCCCAGGAAAATGTTTACTTCATGCCACAGCAACAGTCTGGTATTATGAGTCCCAGAGACAATGCTTGATTAAAGGAGTCAAAGGAGGGCTTTGCGAGGGTAGTGGAGGGAGGATAATCCACCGAGGTTAGATGCCCTATGACCTTTCACCCAAACAAAGGATGTGGCAGCCCTTGGTCCTGGGGCAGACTGTGCTGGCTCTGAGACCAGCTTCTTGTATCTCCTGTCCTGTTCAGGAGACGAGAAGCAAGTGCTGGGCCCACGAGGAAGAGATTCCACTGTCCTGGCCGCATAATCTTTTTAACGTGAATACACAGAACTTAAGTTTCTCCACAAACTTTAGATCTGTGTTGATGCAAGAAGAGCTTGTGGTTCTCTTTATTATATTAAAAGTTTCCCCTTCCAGATTATGAAACTCGTTTGAAAGACTTAAAGACTGTACTCACAAAACTCTTCCAAAAGAAGCCACACATGGCATGCGTGAAGTCTGACAGTAATCATGCCTGTCAGCTTAATACCCCTCCTTGACTTCCAAATAACAAAACCGAAAAACCACAATCCATAACTCTCACAGCAGCCATGCAAACCACAACTCGCACAGCAAATGCAAAGCCCTTGGCCTCACCCTTCATGAAAAAAATGGAAATACAAATAATGGATGTGGGTGGCCAATGACTGCTATCACTTATTTAAGTTCTTCACCTGAACTTTTTTTTGCTTTGTAAAACTTTTTAATAAAGCTAATGCCTGTTTCCAAAACTTTTTTTTAACTGCTAACTTTTTCTTAACAGGAGCATAAAAGTCTTTGGGGTCAAATATGAGTTTGGCGGACGGGAACACCTGTCTGCCAGGCTCCCGATAGGGTGGTCGCTGCCATGCTGGCGACCTCCCCACTGGCCCCAATACAACGTTCCCACTGGGCGGACCGATGGAAACCAAGGTTTCCGCTGGTCAGGCCAGTGGGAAAGTGGCTGCAGCATTTCTGCCGGCAATTCATAGAGTCGGCGCACGAAGAGGACACCAGCAGTGAGTGCGCATTTCAAGAGTGCTTGGCAAGGGGCCATAGGCATGGGCAGTGCAGGGCCCCCGTGGCCCCCTGCACTTGCTCTTCCAGCCTTTTTATGGCCGTTGAACCACCATGAAAAGACTGGCGGAGAACAAGGTTGCAATCAGCATGGCGCGATTTCGATTTCAACACACAGGCTATCCATCACCGTTGTGACAGAGTAACCCGTCCGTCGAGTTCTACATCAGGCCCTTCGTTTTTTTAAACTTTATATTTTAAATGTACACTTTTTTTTAAAAAACAAAAAAAATCATGGCATGTTACTTTCAAAGCCTTTTGTACCCAAAGTGGAGGGAGACTGTGCTGCTGGAGTTACTTGCACTTAGCGGAGGATCACCATTAGTTGCTCCATGGGCGGGAGCAGGAGAAAGGAGCTCACCGGCGTCCGTGTTCCCGCGAGGTGGTGACGTCATCTGAGGCGCTGAGGCCGAGCGCTTGAAAGCACAGCAGGCCAGGGGTGCTACCTTTTCCCTTGACTACCTGGCTGTGTGCACCTCCAGAGGACTTGGACTTCTGGCAGGGCCACATCTGGTGCTTGATAGAAAATGGGGAATCTATACTGCTTAATTTGAACCAGTGGTTTCTGGTGCTCTGCACTTATGTATCAGCACCGGCACTTGTGACAGCTACCAGACTGTGGTGATGTTTGTGTTTTTTAGAGATGAGTTGTTTATTATTTCAAGAAACATAAGAAACAACTAATATCTGTTGCCCAGGCCATACATAGCTCTGTGGCCTCGAACAGTCGGAACTGTCAGACTTGTACCAGTGTGCTGGTTAGTGGTTGTGTTGGTTCTGTCGTTGGCAGCGCTGGCAGGGGCAATGGGTGGTGCGAGCTCCGGTAGCCTCCTGGCGAGGGCTCTGGCACTTATTTTTTTTGTAAATTAAGCACTTGGAATCTATTTCTTAAGGATGGGCCCTGGAGGACCGGCAGGGCTGGGACACAGTCAGTCACATGTTGGGTGCTCTTTACACATGACGTTTGCTGCTCCTCCCTGTTAGAAATGGGCTTCTGCTTGGCTAGGGTACAGGGGTGGCTCCTCGGCAAAGGAGGAGGAGCGTCGCCCCACTGGATTGCAGAAAAAGGTAAAATAAAATAATAATAACAGCATGTTATTATCATTTTATTTTTCCTGGGAGTAAGGGTGTGGGCGGGGCTAAACTGGAGAGGGTCAAAGGAGGGCTGGAGGAGGGGTATGTGCACCACAAATTGCTCATGTCTGTTTTGTCAGGCCGTGGTGGGCCGGCCAAACTGACATGCGCACTTTGCATGTTCTCTACCCAGTGGTATTGCACAGCCGAGTGGAGAACATGCACAGGCTCCCAGTCTGAGCGGCGAAGCAAGCCGCTCAGACCAATCACAACGCTGCTGTCATGCTGGTGACAGCAGCGTCGTGATTGGCTGACAGCCTGTGTGGAGCCAGAAGAGGAAGAGGACGAGGAAACATTTAAAAAACACTTACCTGTGAGGGGAGATGCGTTTGTCTCCCCTCACAGGTAAGTGCTTTTTAAATTTTTTTGTTAACCCCACCACCCCGTTCCACCCAGCCGTTCAGGGGCAGCTGTCACTGCTAGGGAATGTGCCTTAGCCAAGCAGAATCCACTCACTCTAGTCAGGGGGAGTTAGAAACACAACTCAGACTAACCTGTGCTCACCCTCTGGTAGCTTGTCGCAGAGCAGGCAGGCTAAACTTAGAAGGCAGTGTGTAAAGTATTTGTGCAATTACCCCCACAGTCACCCAATGTACACACCACAAAAAGGACTCCACACGGGTGTATAATAAAAATTATTTGAATATTTATCTTCTCAGGTATATGCAAAAACTGATGATCCATTCAACAATATATGATTTGATTCACTCAGGCTGTACCTTAAGTAATGTGAAGTGGTAAGAGTTTAGATAGCAGTGCTCCGGGATATGCACCGCGGTAGGCTTTACTCAGGCACAAATGTGGGGTATTGGGTGTCCAGCACAACCTGGAAGTGCCACGATTCAGTTCCTTTCTGTGGGGGTGAGGCGTAAGAGTGAAATAAATGTGAGTGCCCCTCACTTCAGATAACTACAGTATGTTAACTCTTCCAGATGCACTGTCAACAGGCAAGCGGCCGGAGATGGTGTCGCTGGTGCGGTGTGCGGCCTCTCCTCACAGACAGGGACGCAGTTGTGGGTGAGATGGGAGGTGGTGGGGACCGGTCAAGGAGCTCCTCGAATCGAGCCTGGTCCTTGGTGACAGGGGAGTGCGGCACAAGGGGGGTGACCACGCAGTGTGGTTGGGGCTCCGAGCCTGGCGAGCACACCCTCCGACGGGAGGTGTTGCTGCTGGCTCGGGGGATGGCCACTGCTTTGGTTGTAGCCCTGGACCCGGACTTGGAATCATGACATCCCCGGGCAGCAGACACCAGACGAAACAGTGATCTTGGTGTGGTCTCCTGACCACTGCGCCATCTCTCTCCAGGGGAGCCGCTTTGGTTGCAGCTGTGGGCCGGTTTCGAAATCTTGGCGTCCCCAAGTGGTAGGCTCCGGGGGAAACAGAGCTCTTGAATTGAGGCGAAACATAAATCTTGAATTGAGGCGGGCAAGCTGATCTAAAATTGTGCATTTTGGCGGCCCTTGGTGGCGATCATTCGGAGCTGGTGCAGACCTCGCCGATCACAGTCCTTGGGGAAGAGAGGGCGCACCATGCAGGCCCTGGAATCACTCTGGTGTTGCCTCAGTGAAACCTTTTCACGGGGCAGGGCAGAGATCAGCAGGGCAGCACAGCAGGTCAGAGGCAGGAACCGTCAGGTCTGGCAGAGTGGCGATCCTGGCACCAGCAGTCTTTGCTCCAGCATGATCTTGTGAGGTTCAGAGGTGTGCTACTGAGTGGGTCAAGGGGCTCACTATTGATACAGAAAAGTGCCTTTGATGTGGGGGATGACTAACAAAGAAGGCTTGTGAAGTACTCAGGACCCCTTTCAAGGTGTCTGTAGGGAATGCACAGGTGTAGCTGTCACCCCACCCAAGCCAGACGGCTCACAGGGCAGTGAGTGCAGAGAAGCGTCCGCTTTCTAAAAATTGTATTTTTTCTGGACTAGTAGTAATAAATCCACCCTTACCAGTAAAAAGGATTTATTAATACCATTCCAATGGTACTAAACATGACCCATCCACTCCTCTCCGATCAGGAATTGCAACTTAAGGTTATTATAAGGAATTCCTAATGTTGGCCTGTCAGAGGGGTAGGCCTCACAATAATGAAAAAGCACTTGAGGGGGGTTTCATTGCCAGGACAAGGGAACGGCGAGGTGCATGTCCTGCCTTTCTACTTACATGGCACCCTGCCCCATGGGCTCCCTAGGGTCCCTAGGGCCTACTCTAGGGGTGACTTAGATGTAAGCAAAAGTGGAGTGTCAGCCTTGGCAAGGGGTTTAGAGTGCCAAGTTGGAGTGGCAGTGGGGCTGTGCGCACTGGCTCTGCAGTGGCAGGCCTGAGACAGGTTTACAGGGCTAATTAAGTGACTGGCACAATCAGTGCTGCAGGCCCACTAGTAGCATTTAATTTACAGGCCCTTGGGGGTATGATTTACAACTCTACAAGGGAATTACAGGTAAATTAAATGTGCCAATTGTGAAAATTCCAATGTTACCATATTTGTATGGGAGAATCACGTGCACTGTAGCACAGGTTAGCAGTGAAGTGCTCAGAGTCCTAAGGCCAACAAAAAGATACAGCAAAAAACAGGAGGGAGCGGCAAAAAGTCTGGCTAAGACCCCCCTAAGGATGCCAGGTCTAATACTCCCAAAGCAGCTTCATGGGACGCCAGCATGCTGAGGACAACGCCATTTTGCACCAGTATCCACGTCTCTTACACAAACCTGTGTGGTGGGTTTTACTTTTGACGGGTGTTTACCTTTGTGGCGATGAGCATCTCTCTCCTTGGGTCCTGTTCCTCCTCTGCTCTCAGTCCCCGTGTTGTGGTCTCTTCAGCCTTTCTTTTTGGCTGTAAATCATTGGCTGCTCCCACATATTATCAGCACATCAGTGCTGCGGCCTGGCTCCCCCATTGTTCTGGTGCAAAGCTCTGCAGGTGACACATCAATGGGCTGCAGGATCAATAAATGGTGCAATAAGGGGGGTGAAAGGAGCCGGCAGGGCCTTGCACGCAGCCCAGGTATGCGCAGCTCTGAATGTCAAGGCGCTCTCATGGAGAGACAACACGCCCCCAGGGCGGGTCCTCTGTGTATCTTGGCGCTCTTTCCCACAGCTATTTTAAGCCTTGACACAAAGAAAACGTGTTTACAAAAGTCCATTTGTTCACTCAGCCAGGCCCCAGCCTTTTAACTTTGGCAAATGTTTACAGCAGTTAGTCAGGGCGGCTTATCCAAGAGAGGGCCCGCGCGGCCTCCACTCCTGCCCATGCAGGGGAGCTCCGCCTTTATTTTTAGGGTTGAGGGCACAAGCGCTCCATCCCTGTTGTAATCTCTCTTTGGGCTTGGGTGAATGTTACACTTTCATCCGCTGGAAACCAATCGTGGTTCCGCGGATCCCACGCCAGCCTGCAAAGTGGCCATTTTGGCAGCCATTTTGGATTGGGTGATCCCAGAGAGGGACGAACTGGGAGAACGGGTTGGCCACTGATGCTTCGAGTGGTTGGCGCTTAACGACCACGAAGCTCTTTGCTTCGCACTGAGGACAACGGGACAACTCATTGCACACTTCCCTGAGTGCCTAGAACCACTGCAAGAACATACAGCGTTTGTAAAAATGAGGAATTACATTGCTAGTGGCCTAGGAATGAGCAGTGACTGTGAATTACATCGAGGGAGTGTGTGTGAATATATCAATAAACCTTCTAGAGTCAGTGTGGGCGCTTGGTGAAGGTAGGTGTTTGGTGGCTTAACAGAACGAGACGAAGAATGTAGTCGAGTCATGTACCCGTTGTGCAAGAATGAGCAATTTGAAAGTAAAAGGGATTCATCGAAAAAAAAATGATTAGGTAACAGGGAGAGAAACTAGAACAACAGTGGTGCGCCTAGAGGAATTATTGCTACTTTCATGAAGTAAGGAGACAAGAACCTCGCAAGGTATTTTAGTGAAAGAGTAGATTGTGATGTCGTAGAAAACCTAGGATGTGTTACCCACAGCAGTGCGGACCGACAAGGGTCACTCCTGTAGGACAAAACCGAGGATTCCTTTGAATAACCGAGCAGCACAGTGGAGGGGTGAGCCTGTGGTGTAGGAGGCCTCTGAGCAGCACAGTGGAGGGGTGAGCCTGGAGAGTAGAGAGGCCTCTGAGCAGCAGAGTGGAGGGGTGAGCCTGTGGTGTAGGAGGCCTCTGAGTAGCTCAGTGGAGGGGTGAGCCTGGAGAGCAGAGAGGCCTCTGAGCAACACAGTGGAGGGGTGAGCCTGGCGTGTAGGAGGTCTCTGAGCAGCTCAGTGCAGGGGTGAGCCTGAGGTGTAGGAGCCCTCTGAGCAGCACAGGGGAGGGGTGAGCCTGGGGTGTAGGAGGTCTCTGAGCAGCACAGTGGAGGGGTGAGCCTTAGGTGTAGGAGGCCTCTGAGCAGCACAGTGGAGGGGTGAGCCTGGGGTGTAGGAGGCCTCTGAGCAGCACAGTGGAGGGGTGAGCTTGGAGAGTAGAGAGGCCTCTGAGCAGCACAGTGCAGGGGTGAGCCTGGAGAGTAGAGAGGCCTCTGAGCAGCTCAGTGGAGGGGTGAGCCTGGGGTGTAGGAGGCCTCTGAGCAGCTCAGTGCAGGGGTGAGCCTGGGGTGTAGGAGGCCTCTGAGCAGCACAGTGCAGGGGTGAGCCTGAGGTGTAGGAGGCCTCTGAGTAGCTCAATGGAGGGGTGAGCCTGGAGAGTAGAGAGGCCTCTGAGCAGCACAGTGAAGGGGTGACCCTGAGGTGTAGGAGGCCTCTGAGTAGCTCAATGGAGGGGTAAGCCTGAGGTGTAGGAGGTCTCTGAGCAGCTCAGTGCAGGGGTGAGCCTGGGGTGTAGGAGGCCTCTGAGTAGCTCAATGGAGGGGTGAGCCTGGAGAGTAGAGAGGCCTCTGAGCAGCACAGTGAAGCGGTGAGCCTGAGGTGTAGGAGGCCTCTGAGTAGCTCAATGGAGGCGTGAGCCTGAGGTGTAGGAGGCCTCTGAGTAGCTCAGTGTAGGGGTGAGCCTGGAGAGTACAGAGGCCTCTGAGCAGCACAGTGGAGGCGTGAGCCTGGGGTGTAGGAGGTCTCTGAGCAGCTCAGTGGAGGGGTGAGCCTGGGGTGTAGGAGGCCTCTGAGTAGCGCAGTGCAGGGGTGAGCCTGGGGTGTAGCGAGGCCTCTGAGCAGCACAGTGGAGGGGTGAACCTGTGGTGTAGGAGGCCTCTGAGCAGCTCAGTGCAGGGGGAGCCTGGAGAGTAGGAGGCCTCTTAGTAGGACAGTGGAGGGGTGAACCTGGGGTGTAGGAGGCCTCTGGGCAGCTCAGTGGAGGGGTGATCCTGGGGTGTAGCGAGGCCTCTGAGCAGCACAGTGGAGGGGTGAGCCTGGAGTATAGCGAGGCCTCTGAGCAGCACAGTGTTGGGGTGAGCCTGGGGAGTAGGAGGCCTCTGAGCAGCACAGAGGAGGGGTGAGCCTGGAGTATAGCGAGGCCTCTGAGCAGCTCAGTGGAGGGGTGAGCCAGGGGTGTAGGAGGCCTCTGAGCAGCACAGTGGAGGGGTGAGCCTGTGGTGTAGGAGGCCTCTGAGTAGCTCAGTGGAGGGGTGATCTCCTGAGGTGTAGGAGGTCTCTGAGCAGCACAGTGGAGGGGTGAGCCTGGAGACTAGAGAGGCCTCTGAGCAGCACAGTGGAGGGGTGAGCCTGGGGTGTAGGAGGTCTCTGAGCAGCTCAGTGCAGGGGTGAGCCTGGAGAGAAGAGAGGCCTCTGAGCAGCACAGTGGAGGGGTGAGCCTGTGGTGTAGGAGGCCTCTGAGTAGCTCAGTGGAGGGGTGAGCCTGGGGTGTAGGAGGCCTCTGAGCCGCACAGTGGAGGGGTGAGCCTGGGGTGTAGGAGGTCTCTGAGCAGCACAGTGGAGGGGTGAGCCTTAGGTGTAGGAGGCCTCTGAGCAGCACAGTGGAGGGGTGAGCCTGGGGTGTAGGAGGCCTCTGAGCAGCACAGTGGAGGGGTGAGCTCGGAGAGTAGAGAGGCCTCTGAGCAGCACAGTGGAGGGGTGAGCCTGGAGAGTAGAGAGGCCTCTGAGCAGCTCAGTGGAGGGGTGAGCCTGGGGAGTAGGAGGCCTCTGAGCAGCACAGTGGAGGGGTGAGCCTGGAGAGTAGAGAGGCCTCTGAGCAGCTCAGTGGAGGGGTGAACCTGGGGTGTAGGAGGCCTCTGAGCCGCACAGTGGAGGGGTGAGCCTGGAGAGTAGAGAGGCCTCTGAGCAGCTCAGTGGAGGGGTGAGCCTGGGGAGTAGGAGGCCTCTGAGCAGCACATTGGAGGGGTGAGCCTGGAGAGTAGAGAGCCCTCTGAGCAGCAGAGTGGAGGGGTGAGCCTGTGGTGTAGGAGGCCTCTGAGTAGCTCAGTGGAGGGGTGAGCCTGGAGAGCAGAGAGGCCTCTGAGCAGCAGCACAGTGGAGGGGTGAGCCTGGCGTGTAGGAGGTCTCTGAGCAGCTCAGTGCAGGGGTGAGCCTGGGGTGTAGGAGGCCTCTGAGCAGCACAGTGCAGGGGTGAGCCTGAGGTGTAGGAGGCCTCTGAGTAGCTCAATGGAGGGGTGAGCCTGGAGAGTAGAGAGGCCTCTGAGCAGCACAGTGAAGGGGTGACCCTGAGGTGTAGGAGGCCTCTGAGTAGCTCAATGGAGGGGTAAGCCTGAGGTGTAGGAGGTCTCTGAGCAGCTCAGTGCAGGGGTGAGCCTGGGGTGTAGGAGGCCTCTGAGTAGCTCAATGGAGGGGTGAGCCTGGAGAGTAGAGAGGCCTCTGAGCAGCACAGTGAAGCGGTGAGCCTGAGGTGTAGGAGGCCTCTGAGTAGCTCAATGGAGGCGTGAGCCTGAGGTGTAGGAGGCCTCTGAGTAGCTCAGTGTAGGGGTGAGCCTGGAGAGTACAGAGGCCTCTGAGCAGCACAGTGGAGGCGTGAGCCTGGGGTGTAGGAGGTCTCTGAGCAGCTCAGTGGAGGGGTGAGCCTGGGGTGTAGGAGGCCTCTGAGTAGCGCAGTGCAGGGGTGAGCCTGGGGTGTAGCGAGGCCTCTGAGCAGCACAGTGGAGGGGTGAACCTGTGGTGTAGGAGGCCTCTGAGCAGCTCAGTGCAGGGGGAGCCTGGAGAGTAGGAGGCCTCTTAGTAGGACAGTGGAGGGGTGAACCTGGGGTGTAGGAGGCCTCTGGGCAGCTCAGTGGAGGGGTGATCCTGGGGTGTAGCGAGGCCTCTGAGCAGCACAGTGGAGGGGTGAGCCTGGAGTATAGCGAGGCCTCTGAGCAGCACAGTGTTGGGGTGAGCCTGGGGAGTAGGAGGCCTCTGAGTAGCACAGAGGAGGGGTGAGCCTGGAGTATAGCGAGGCCTCTGAGCAGCTCAGTGGAGGGGTGAGCCAGGGGTGTAGGAGGCCTCTGAGCAGCACAGTGGAGGGGTGAGCCTGTGGTGTAGGAGGCCTCTGAGTAGCTCAGTGGAGGGGTGATCTCCTGAGGTGTAGGAGGTCTCTGAGCAGCACAGTGGAGGGGTGAGCCTGGAGACTAGAGAGGCCTCTGAGCAGCACAGTGGAGGGGTGAGCCTGGGGTGTAGGAGGTCTCTGAGCAGCTCAGTGCAGGGGTGAGCCTGGAGAGAAGAGAGGCCTCTGAGCAGCACAGTGGAGGGGTGAGCCTGTGGTGTAGGAGGCCTCTGAGTAGCTCAGTGGAGGGGTGAGCCTGGGGTGTAGGAGGCCTCTGAGCCGCACAGTGGAGGGGTGAGCCTGGGGTGTAGGAGGTCTCTGAGCAGCACAGTGGAGGGGTGAGCCTTAGGTGTAGGAGGCCTCTGAGCAGCACAGTGGAGGGGTGAGCCTGGGGTGTAGGAGGCCTCTGAGCAGCACAGTGGAGGGGTGAGCTCGGAGAGTAGAGAGGCCTCTGAGCAGCACAGTGGAGGGGTGAGCCTGGAGAGTAGAGAGGCCTCTGAGCAGCTCAGTGGAGGGGTGAGCCTGGGGAGTAGGAGGCCTCTGAGCAGCACAGTGGAGGGGTGAGCCTGGAGAGTAGAGAGGCCTCTGAGCAGCTCAGTGGAGGGGTGAACCTGGGGTGTAGGAGGCCTCTGAGCCGCACAGTGGAGGGGTGAGCCTGGAGAGTAGAGAGGCCTCTGAGCAGCTCAGTGGAGGGGTGAGCCTGGGGAGTAGGAGGCCTCTGAGCAGCACATTGGAGGGGTGAGCCTGGAGAGTAGAGAGCCCTCTGAGCAGCAGAGTGGAGGGGTGAGCCTGTGGTGTAGGAGGCCTCTGAGTAGCTCAGTGGAGGGGTGAGCCTGGAGAGCAGAGAGGCCTCTGAGCAGCAGCACAGTGGAGGGGTGAGCCTGGCGTGTAGGAGGTCTCTGAGCAGCTCAGTGCAGGGGTGAGCCTGATGTGTAGGAGCCCTCTGAGCAGCACAGGGGAGGGGTGAGCCTGGGGTGTAGGAGGTCTCTGAGCAGCACAGTGGAGGGGTGAGCCTTAGGTGTAGGAGGCCTCTGAGCAGCACAGTGGAGGGGTGAGCCTGGGGTGTAGGAGGCCTCTGAGCAGCACAGTGGAGGGGTGAGCTCGGAGAGTAGAGAGGCCTCTGAGCAGCTCAGTGGAGGGGTGAGCCTGGGGTGTAGGAGGCCTCTGAGCAGCTCAGTGCAGGGGTGAGCCTGGGGTGTAGGAGGCCTCTGAGCAGCACAGTGCAGGGGTGAGCCTGAGGTGTAGGAGGCCTCTGAGTAGCTCAATGGAGGGGTGAGCCTGGAGAGTAGAGAGGCCTCTGAGCAGCACAGTGAAGGGGTGACCCTGAGGTGTAGGAGGCCTCTGAGTAGCTCAATGGAGGGGTGAGCCTGAGGTGTAGGAGGTCTCTGAGCAGCTCAGTGCAGGGGTGAGCCTGGGGTGTAGGAGGCCTCTGAGTAGCTCAATGGAGGGGTGAGCCTGGAGAGTAGAGAGGCCTCTGAGCAGCACAGTGAAGCGGTGAGACTGAGGTGTAGGAGGCCTCTGAGTAGCTCAGTGGAGGGGTGAGCTCCTGAGGTGTAGGAGGTCTCTGAGCAGCACAGTGGAGGGGTGAGCCTGGAGACTAGAGAGGCCTCTGAGCAGCAAAGTGGAGGGGTGAGCCTGTGGTGTAGGAGGCCTCTGAGTAGCTCAGTGGAGGGGTGAGCTCCTGAGGTGTAGGAGGTCTCTGAGCAGCACAGTGGAGGGGTGAGCCTGGAGACTAGAGAGGCCTCTGAGCAGCACAGTGGAGGGGTGAGCCTGGGGTGTAGGAGGTCTCTGAGCAGCTCAGTGCAGGGGTGAGCCTGGAGAGAAGAGAGGCCTCTGAGCAGCACAGTGGAGGGGTGAGCCTGTGGTGTAGGAGGTCTCTGAGCAGCTCAGTGGAGGGGTGAGCCTGGGGTGTAGGAGGCCTCTGAGTAGCGCAGTGCAGGGGTGAGCCTGGGGTGTAGCGAGGCCTCTGAGCAGCACAGTGGAGGGGTGAACCTGTGGTGTAGGAGGCCTCTGAGCAGCTCAGTGCAGGGGGAGCCTGGAGAGTAGGAGGCCTCTTAGTAGGACAGTGGAGGGGTGAACCTGGGGTGTAGGAGGCCTCTGGGCAGCTCAGTGGAGGGGTGATCCTGGGGTGTAGCGAGGCCTCTGAGCAGCACAGTGGAGGGGTGAGCCTGGAGTATAGCGAGGCCTCTGAGCAGCACAGTGTTGGGGTGAGCCTGGGGAGTAGGAGGCCTCTGAGCAGCACAGAGGAGGGGTGAGCCTGGAGTATAGCGAGGCCTCTGAGCAGCTCAGTGGAGGGGTGAGCCAGGGGTGTAGGAGGCCTCTGAGCAGCACAGTGGAGGGGTGAGCCTGTGGTGTAGGAGGCCTCTGAGTAGCTCAGTGGAGGGGTGATCTCCTGAGGTGTAGGAGGTCTCTGAGCAGCACAGTGGAGGGGTGAGCCTGGAGACTAGAGAGGCCTCTGAGCAGCACAGTGGAGGGGTGAGCCTGGGGTGTAGGAGGTCTCTGAGCAGCTCAGTGCAGGGGTGAGCCTGGAGAGAAGAGAGGCCTCTGAGCAGCACAGTGGAGGGGTGAGCCTGTGGTGTAGGAGGCCTCTGAGTAGCTCAGTGGAGGGGTGAGCCTGGAGAGCAGAGAGGCCTCTGAGCAGCAGCACAGTGGAGGGGTGAGCCTGGCGTGTAGGAGGTCTCTGAGCAGCTCAGTGCAGGGGTGAGCCTGATGTGTAGGAGCCCTCTGAGCAGCACAGGGGAGGGGTGAGCCTGGGGTGTAGGAGGTCTCTGAGCAGCACAGTGGAGGGGTGAGCCTTAGGTGTAGGAGGCCTCTGAGCAGCACAGTGGAGGGGTGAGCCTGGGGTGTAGGAGGCCTCTGAGCAGCACAGTGGAGGGGTGAGCTCGGAGAGTAGAGAGGCCTCTGAGCAGCACAATGGAGGGGTGAGCCTGGAGAGTAGAGAGGCCTCTGAGCAGCTCAGTGGAGGGGTGAGCCTGGGGTGTAGGAGGCCTCTGAGCAGCTCAGTGCAGGGGTGAGCCTGGGGTGTAGGAGGCCTCTGAGCAGCACAGTGCAGGGGTGAGCCTGAGGTGTAGGAGGCCTCTGAGTAGCTCAATGGAGGGGTGAGCCTGGAGAGTAGAGAGGCCTCTGAGCAGCACAGTGAAGGGGTGACCCTGAGGTGTAGGAGGCCTCTGAGTAGCTCAATGGAGGGGTGAGCCTGAGGTGTAGGAGGTCTCTGAGCAGCTCAGTGCAGGGGTGAGCCTGGGGTGTAGGAGGCCTCTGAGTAGCTCAATGGAGGGGTGAGCCTGGAGAGTAGAGAGGCCTCTGAGCAGCACAGTGAAGCGGTGAGACTGAGGTGTAGGAGGCCTCTGAGTAGCTCAGTGGAGGGGTGAGCTCCTGAGGTGTAGGAGGTCTCTGAGCAGCACAGTGGAGGGGTGAGCCTGGAGACTAGAGAGGCCTCTGAGCAGCAAAGTGGAGGGGTGAGCCTGTGGTGTAGGAGGCCTCTGAGTAGCTCAGTGGAGGGGTGAGCTCCTGAGGTGTAGGAGGTCTCTGAGCAGCACAGTGGAGGGGTGAGCCTGGAGACTAGAGAGGCCTCTGAGCAGCACAGTGGAGGGGTGAGCCTGGGGTGTAGGAGGTCTCTGAGCAGCTCAGTGCAGGGGTGAGCCTGGAGAGAAGAGAGGCCTCTGAGCAGCACAGTGGAGGGGTGAGCCTGTGGTGTAGGAGGCCTCTGAGTAGCTCAGTGGAGGGGTGAGCCTGGGGTGTAGGAGGCCTCTGAGCCGCACAGTGGAGGGGTGAGCCTGGGTTGTAGGAGGTCTCTGAGCAGCACAGTGGAGGGGTGAGCCTTAGGTGTAGGAGGCCTCTGAGCAGCACAGTGGAGGGGTGAGCCTGGGGTGTAGGAGGCCTCTGAGCAGCACAGTGGAGGGGTGAGCTCGGAGAGTAGAGAGGCCTCTGAGCAGCACAGTGGAGGGGTGAGCCTGGAGAGTAGAGAGGCCTCTGAGCAGCTCAGTGGAGGGGTGAGCCTGGGGAGTAGGAGGCCTCTGAGCAGCACAGTGGAGGGGTGAGCCTGGAGAGTAGAGAGGCCTCTGAGCAGCTCAGTGGAGGGGTGAGCCTGGGGTGTAGGAGGCCTCTGAGCCGCACAGTGGAGGGGTGAGCCTGGAGAGTAGAGAGGCCTCTGAGCAGCTCAGTGCAGGGGTGAGCCTGGGGAGTAGGAGGCCTCTGAGCAGCACATTGGAGGGGTGAGCCTGGAGAGTAGAGAGCCCTCTGAGCAGCAGAGTGGAGGGGTGAGCCTGTGGTGTAGGAGGCCTCTGAGTAGCTCAGTGGAGGGGTGAGCCTGGAGAGCAGAGAGGCCTCTGAGCAGCAGCACAGTGGAGGGGTGAGCCTGGCGTGTAGGAGGTCTCTGAGCAGCTCAGTGCAGGGGTGAGCCTGATGTGTAGGAGCCCTCTGAGCAGCACAGGGGAGGGGTGAGCCTGGGGTGTAGGAGGTCTCTGAGCAGCACAGTGGAGGGGTGAGCCTTAGGTGTAGGAGGCCTCTGAGCAGCACAGTGGAGGGGTGAGCCTGGGGTGTAGGAGGCCTCTGAGCAGCACAGTGGAGGGGTGAGCTCGGAGAGTAGAGAGGCCTCTGAGCAGCACAATGGAGGGGTGAGCCTGGAGAGTAGAGAGGCCTCTGAGCAGCTCAGTGGAGGGGTGAGCCTGGGGTGTAGGAGGCCTCTGAGCAGCTCAGTGCAGGGGTGAGCCTGGGGTGTAGGAGGCCTCTGAGCAGCACAGTGCAGGGGTGAGCCTGAGGTGTAGGAGGCCTCTGAGTAGCTCAATGGAGGGGTGAGCCTGGAGAGTAGAGAGGCCTCTGAGCAGCACAGTGGAGGGGTGAGCCTTAGGTGTAGGAGGCCTCTGAGCAGCACAGTGGAGGGGTGAGCCTGGGGTGTAGGAGGCCTCTGAGCAGCACAGTGGAGGGGTGAGCTCGGAGAGTAGAGAGGCCTCTGAGCAGCACAATGGAGGGGTGAGCATGGAGAGTAGAGAGGCCTCTGAGCAGCTCAGTGGAGGGGTGAGCCTGGGGTGTAGGAGGCCTCTGAGCAGCTCAGTGCAGGGGTGAGCCTGGGGTGTAGGAGGCCTCTGAGCAGCACAGTGCAGGGGTGAGCCTGAGGTGTAGGAGGCCTCTGAGTAGCTCAATGGAGGGGTGAGCCTGGAGAGTAGAGAGGCCTCTGAGCAGCACAGTGAAGGGGTGAACCTGAGGTGTAGGAGGCCTCTGAGTAGCTCAATGGAGGGGTGAGCCTGAGGTGTAGGAGGTCTCTGAGCAGCTCAGTGCAGGGGTGAGCCTGGGGTGTAGGAGGCCTCTGAGTAGCTCAATGGAGGGGTGAGCCTGGAGAGTAGAGAGGCCTCTGAGCAGCACAGTGAAGCGGTGAGACTGAGGTGTAGGAGGCCTCTGAGTAGCTCAGTGGAGGGGTGAGCTCCTGAGGTGTAGGAGGTCTCTGAGCAGCACAGTGGAGGGGTGAGCCTGGAGACTAGAGAGGTCTCTGAGCAGCACAGTGGAGGGGTGAGCCTTAGGTGTAGGAGGCCTCTGAGCAGCACAGTGGAGGGGTGAGCCTGGGGTGTAGGAGGCCTCTGAGCAGCAGAGTGGAGGGGTGAGCTCGGAGAGTAGAGAGGCCTCTGAGCAGCACAGTGGAGGGGTGAGCCTGGAGAGTAGAGAGGCCTCTGAGCAGCTCAGTGGAGGGGTGAGCCTGGGGAGTAGGAGGCCTCTGAGCAGCACAGTGGAGGGGTGAGCCTGGAGAGTAGAGAGGCCTCTGAGCAACTCAGTGGAGGGGTGAGCCTGGGGTGTAGGAGGCCTCTGAGCCGCACAGTGGAGGGGTGAGCCTGGAGAGTAGAGAGGCCTCTGAGCAGCTCAGTGGAGGGGTGAGCCTGGGGAGTAGGAGGCCTCTGAGCAGCACATTGGAGGGGTGAGCCTGGAGAGTAGAGAGCCCTCTGAGCAGCAGAGTGGAGGGGTAAGCCTGTGGTGTAGGAGGCCTCTTAGTAGCTCAGTGGAGGGGTGAGCCTGGAGAGCATAGAGGCCTCTGAGCAGCAGCACAGTGGAGGGGTGAGCCTGGCGTGTAGGAGGTCTCTGAGCAGCTCAGTGCAGGGGTGAGCCTGATGTGTAGGAGCCCTCTGAGCAGCACAGGGGAGGGGTGAGCCTGGGGTGTAGGAGGTCTCTGAGCAGCACAGTGGAGGGGTGAGCCTTAGGTGTAGGAGGCCTCTGAGCAGCACAGTGGAGGGGTGAGCCTGGGGTGTAGGAGGCCTCTGAGCAGCACAGTGGAGGGGTGAGCTCGGAGAGTAGAGAGGCCTCTGAGCAGCACAATGGAGGGGTGAGCCTGGAGAGTAGAGAGGCCTCTGAGCAGCTCAGTGGAGGGGTGAGCCTGGGGTGTAGGAGGCCTCTGAGCAGCTCAGTGCAGGGGTGAGCCTGGGGTGTAGGAGGCCTCTGAGCAGCACAGTGCAGGGGTGAGCCTGAGGTGTAGGAGGCCTCTGAGTAGCTCAATGGAGGGGTGAGCCTGGAGAGTAGAGAGGCCTCTGAGCAGCACAGTGGAGGGGTGAGCCTTAGGTGTAGGAGGCCTCTGAGCAGCACAGTGGAGGGGTGAGCCTGGGGTGTAGGAGGCCTCTGAGCAGCACAGTGGAGGGGTGAGCTCGGAGAGTAGAGAGGCCTCTGAGCAGCACAATGGAGGGGTGAGCCTGGAGAGTAGAGAGGCCTCTGAGCAGCTCAGTGGAGGGGTGAGCCTGGGGTGTAGGAGGCCTCTGAGCAGCTCAGTGCAGGGGTGAGCCTGGGGTGTAGGAGGCCTCTGAGCAGCACAGTGCAGGGGTGAGCCTGAGGTGTAGGAGGCCTCTGAGTAGCTCAATGGAGGGGTGAGCCTGGAGAGTAGAGAGGCCTCTGAGCAGCACAGTGGAGGGGTGAGCCTTAGGTGTAGGAGGCCTCTGAGCAGCACAGTGGAGGGGTGAGCCTGGGGTGTAGGAGGCCTCTGAGCAGCACAGTGGAGGGGTGAGCTCGGAGAGTAGAGAGGCCTCTGAGCAGCACAATGGAGGGGTGAGCCTGGAGAGTAGAGAGGCCTCTGAGCAGCACAGTGAAGGGGTGACCCTGAGGTGTAGGAGGCCTCTGAGTAGCTCAATGGAGGGGTGAGCCTGAGGTGTAGGAGGTCTCTGAGCAGCTCAGTGCAGGGGTGAGCCTGGGGTGTAGGAGGCCTCTGAGTAGCTCAATGGAGGGGTGAGCCTGGAGAGTAGAGAGGCCTCTGAGCAGCACAGTGAAGCGGTGAGACTGAGGTGTAGGAGGCCTCTGAGTAGCTCAGTGGAGGGGTGAGCTCCTGAGGTGTAGGAGGTCTCTGAGCAGCACAGTGGAGGGGTGAGCCTGGAGACTAGAGAAGCCTCTGAGCAGCACAGTGGAGGGGTGAGCCTGTGGTGTAGGAGGCCTCTGAGTAGCTCAGTGGAGGGGTGAGCTCCTGAGGTGTAGGAGGTCTCTGAGCAGCACAGTGGAGGGGTGAGCCTGGAGACTAGAGAGGCCTCTGAGCAGCACAGTGGAGGGGTGAGCCTGGGGTGTAGGAGGTCTCTGAGCAGCTCAGTGCAGGGGTGAGCCTGGAGAGAAGAGAGGCCTCTGAGCAGCACAGTGGAGGGGTGAGCCTGTGGTGTAGGAGGCCTCTGAGTAGCTCAGTGGAGGGGTGAGCCTGGGGTGTAGGAGGCCTCTGAGCCGCACAGTGGAGGGGTGAGCCTGGGGTGTAGGAGGTCTCTGAGCAGCACAGTGGAGGGGTGAGCCTTAGGTGTAGGAGGCCTCTGAGCAGCACAGTGGAGGGGTGAGCCTGGGGTGTAGGAGGCCTCTGAGCAGCACAGTGGAGGGGTGAGCTCGGAGAGTAGAGAGGCCTCTGAGCAGCACAGTGGAGGGGTGAGCCTGGAGAGTAGAGAGGCCTCTGAGCAGCTCAGTGGAGGGGTGAGCCTGGGGAGTAGGAGGCCTCTGAGCAGCACAGTGGAGGGGTGAGCCTGGAGAGTAGAGGCCTCTGAGCAGCTCAGTGGAGGGGTGAGCCTGGGTTGTAGGAGGTCTCTGAGCAGCACAGTGGAGGGGTGAGCCTTAGGTGTAGGAGGCCTCTGAGCAGCACAGTGGAGGGGTGAGCCTGGGGTGTAGGAGGCCTCTGAGCAGCACAGTGGAGGGGTGAGCTCGGAGAGTAGAGAGGCCTCTGAGCAGCACAGTGGAGGGGTGAGCCTGGAGAGTAGAGAGGCCTCTGAGCAGCTCAGTGGAGGGGTGAGCCTGGGGAGTAGGAGGCCTCTGAGCAGCACAGTGGAGGGGTGAGCCTGGAGAGTAGAGAGGCCTCTGAGCAGCTCAGTGGAGGGGTGAGCCTGGGGTGTAGGAGGCCTCTGAGCCGCACAGTGGAGGGGTGAGCCTGGAGAGTAGAGAGGCCTCTGAGCAGCTCAGTGCAGGGGTGAGCCTGGGGAGTAGGAGGCCTCTGAGCAGCACATTGGAGGGGTGAGCCTGGAGAGTAGAGAGCCCTCTGAGCAGCAGAGTGGAGGGGTGAGCCTGGGGTGTAGGAGGCCTCTGAGTAGCTCAGTGGAGGGGTGAGCCTGGAGAGCAGAGAGGCCTCTGAGCAGCAGCACAGTGGAGGGGTGAGCCTGGCGTGTAGGAGGTCTCTGAGCAGCTCAGTGCAGGGGTGAGCCTGATGTGTAGGAGCCCTCTGAGCAGCACAGGGGAGGGGTGAGCCTGGGGTGTAGGAGGTCTCTGAGCAGCACAGTGGAGGGGTGAGCCTTAGGTGTAGGAGGCCTCTGAGCAGCACAGTGGAGGGGTGAGCCTGGGGTGTAGGAGGCCTCTGAGCAGCACAGTGGAGGGGTGAGCTCGGAGAGTAGAGAGGCCTCTGAGCAGCACAATGGAGGGGTGAGCCTGGAGAGTAGAGAGGCCTCTGAGCAGCTCAGTGGAGGGGTGAGCCTGGGGTGTAGGAGGCCTCTGAGCAGCTCAGTGCAGGGGTGAGCCTGGGGTGTAGGAGGCCTCTGAGCAGCACAGTGCAGGGGTGAGCCTGAGGTGTAGGAGGCCTCTGAGTAGCTCAATGGAGGGGTGAGCCTGGAGAGTAGAGAGGCCTCTGAGCAGCACAGTGGAGGGGTGAGCCTTAGGTGTAGGAGGCCTCTGAGCAGCACAGTGGAGGGGTGAGCCTGGGGTGTAGGAGGCCTCTGAGCAGCACAGTGGAGGGGTGAGCTCGGAGAGTAGAGAGGCCTCTGAGCAGCACAATGGAGGGGTGAGCATGGAGAGTAGAGAGGCCTCTGAGCAGCTCAGTGGAGGGGTGAGCCTGGGGTGTAGGAGGCCTCTGAGCAGCTCAGTGCAGGGGTGAGCCTGGGGTGTAGGAGGCCTCTGAGCAGCACAGTGCAGGGGTGAGCCTGAGGTGTAGGAGGCCTCTGAGTAGCTCAATGGAGGGGTGAGCCTGGAGAGTAGAGAGGCCTCTGAGCAGCACAGTGAAGGGGTGACCCTGAGGTGTAGGAGGCCTCTGAGTAGCTCAATGGAGGGGTGAGCCTGAGGTGTAGGAGGTCTCTGAGCAGCTCAGTGCAGGGGTGAGCCTGGGGTGTAGGAGGCCTCTGAGTAGCTCAATGGAGGGGTGAGCCTGGAGAGTAGAGAGGCCTCTGAGCAGCACAGTGAAGCGGTGAGACTGAGGTGTAGGAGGCCTCTGAGTAGCTCAGTGGAGGGGTGAGCTCCTGAGGTGTAGGAGGTCTCTGAGCAGCACAGTGGAGGGGTGAGCCTGGAGACTAGAGAGGTCTCTGAGCAGCACAGTGGAGGGGTGAGCCTTAGGTGTAGGAGGCCTCTGAGCAGCACAGTGGAGGGGTGAGCCTGGGGTGTAGGAGGCCTCTGAGCAGCACAGTGGAGGGGTGAGCTCGGAGAGTAGAGAGGCCTCTGAGCAGCACAGTGGAGGGGTGAGCCTGGAGAGTAGAGAGGCCTCTGAGCAGCTCAGTGGAGGGGTGAGCCTGGGGAGTAGGAGGCCTCTGAGCAGCACAGTGGAGGGGTGAGCCTGGAGAGTAGAGAGGCCTCTGAGCAGCTCAGTGGAGGGGTGAGCCTGGGGTGTAGGAGGCCTCTGAGCCGCACAGTGGAGGGGTGAGCCTGGAGAGTAGAGAGGCCTCTGAGCAGCTCAGTGGAGGGGTGAGCCTGGGGAGTAGGAGGCCTCTGAGCAGCACATTGGAGGGGTGAGCCTGGAGAGTAGAGAGCCCTCTGAGCAGCAGAGTGGAGGGGTGAGCCTGTGGTGTAGGAGGCCTCTTAGTAGCTCAGTGGAGGGGTGAGCCTGGAGAGCAGAGAGGCCTCTGAGCAGCAGCACAGTGGAGGGGTGAGCCTGGCGTGTAGGAGGTCTCTGAGCAGCTCAGTGCAGGGGTGAGCCTGATGTGTAGGAGCCCTCTGAGCAGCACAGGGGAGGGGTGAGCCTGGGGTGTAGGAGGTCTCTGAGCAGCACAGTGGAGGGGTGAGCCTTAGGTGTAGGAGGCCTCTGAGCAGCACAGTGGAGGGGTGAGCCTGGGGTGTAGGAGGCCTCTGAGCAGCACAGTGGAGGGGTGAGCTCGGAGAGTAGAGAGGCCTCTGAGCAGCACAATGGAGGGGTGAGCCTGGAGAGTAGAGAGGCCTCTGAGCAGCTCAGTGGAGGGGTGAGCCTGGGGTGTAGGAGGCCTCTGAACAGCTCAGTGCAGGGGTGAGCCTGGGGTGTAGGAGGCCTCTGAGCAGCACATTGGAGGGGTGAGCCTGGAGAGTAGAGAGCCCTCTGAGCAGCAGAGTGGAGGGGTGAGCCTGTGGTGTAGGAGGCCTCTTAGTAGCTCAGTGGAGGGGTGAGCCTGGAGAGCAGAGAGGCCTCTGAGCAGCAGCACAGTGGAGGGGTGAGCCTGGCGTGTAGGAGGTCTCTGAGCAGCTCAGTGCAGGGGTGAGCCTGATGTGTAGGAGCCCTCTGAGCAGCACAGGGGAGGGGTGAGCCTGGGGTGTAGGAGGTCTCTGAGCAGCACAGTGGAGGGGTGAGCCTTAGGTGTAGGAGGCCTCTGAGCAGCACAGTGGAGGGGTGAGCCTGGGGTGTAGGAGGCCTCTGAGCAGCACAGTGGAGGGGTGAGCTCGGAGAGTAGAGAGGCCTCTGAGCAGCACAATGGAGGGGTGAGCCTGGAGAGTAGAGAGGCCTCTGAGCAGCTCAGTGGAGGGGTGAGCCTGGGGTGTAGGAGGCCTCTGAACAGCTCAGTGCAGGGGTGAGCCTGGGGTGTAGGAGGCCTCTGAGCAGCACAGTGCAGGGGTGAGCCTGAGGTGTAGGAGGCCTCTGAGTAGCTCAATGGAGGGGTGAGCCTGGAGAGTAGAGAGGCCTCTGAGCAGCACAGTGGAGGGGTGAGCCTTAGGTGTAGGAGGCCTCTGAGCAGCACAGTGGAGGGGTGAGCCTGGGGTGTAGGAGCCTCTGAGCAGCACAGTGGAGGGGTGAGCTCGGAGAGTAGAGAGGCCTCTGAGCAGCACAATGGAGGGGTGAGCCTGGAGAGTAGAGAGGCCTCTGAGCAGCTCAGTGGAGGGGTGAGCCTGGGGTGTAGGAGGCCTCTGAGCAGCTCAGTGCAGGGGTGAGCCTGGGGTGTAGGAAGGCTCTGAGCAGCAAAGTGCAGGGGTGAGCCTGAGGTGTAGGAGGCCTCTGAGTAGCTCAATGGAGGGGTGAGCCTGGAGAGTAGAGAGGCCTCTGAGCAGCACAGTGAAGGGGTGACCCTGAGGTGTAGGAGGCCTCTGAGTAGCTCAATGGAGGGGTGAGCCTGAGGTGTAGGAGGTCTCTGAGCAGCTCAGTGCAGGGGTGAGCCTGGGGTGTAGGAGGCCTCTGAGTAGCTCAATGGAGGGGTGAGCCTGGAGAGTAGAGAGGCCTCTGAGCAGCACAGTGAAGCGGTGAGACTGAGGTGTAGGAGGCCTCTGAGTAGCTCAGTGGAGGGGTGAGCTCCTGAGGTGTAGGAGGTCTCTGAGCAGCACAGTGGAGGGGTGAGCCTGGAGACTAGAGAAGCCTCTGAGCAGCACAGTGGAGGGGTGAGCCTGTGGTGTAGGAGGCCTCTGAGTAGCTCAGTGGAGGGGTGAGCTCCTGAGGTGTAGGAGGTCTCTGAGCAGCACAGTGGAGGGGTGACCTGGAGACTAGAGAGGCCTCTGAGCAGCACAGTGGAGGGGTGAGCCTGGGGTGTAGGAGGTCTCTGAGCAGCTCAGTGCAGGGGTGAGCCTGGAGAGAAGAGAGGCCTCTGAGCAGCACAGTGGAGGGGTGAGCCTGTGGTGTAGGAGGCCTCTGAGTAGCTCAGTGGAGGGGTGAGCCTGGGGTGTAGGAGGCCTCTGAGCCGCACAGTGGAGGGTTGAGCCTGGGGTGTAGGAGGTCTCTGAGCAGCACAGTGGAGGGGTGAGCCTTAGGTGTAGGAGGCCTCTGAGTAGCTCAATGGAGGGGTGAGCCTGGAGAGTAGAGAGGCCTCTGAGCAGCACAGTGAAGCGGTGAGACTGAGGTGTAGGAGGCCTCTGAGTAGCTCAGTGGAGGGGTGAGCTCCTGAGGTGTAGGAGGTCTCTGAGCAGCACAGTGGAGGGGTGAGCCTGGAGACTAGAGAGGTCTCTGAGCAGCACAGTGGAGGGGTGAGCCTTAGGTGTAGGAGGCCTCTGAGCAGCACAGTGGAGGGGTGAGCCTGGGGTGTAGGAGGCCTCTGAGCAGCACAGTGGAGGGGTGAGCTCGGAGAGTAGAGAGGCCTCTGAGCAGCACAGTGGAGGGGTGAGCCTGGAGAGTAGAGAGGCCTCTGAGCAGCTCAGTGGAGGGGTGAGCCTGGGGAGTAGGAGGCCTCTGAGCAGCACAGTGGAGGGGTGAGCCTGGAGAGTAGAGAGGCCTCTGAGCAGCTCAGTGGAGGGGTGAGCCTGGGGTGTAGGAGGCCTCTGAGCCGCACAGTGGAGGGGTGAGCCTGGAGAGTAGAGAGGCCTCTGAGCAGCTCAGTGGAGGGGTGAGCCTGGGGAGTAGGAGGCCTCTGAGCAGCACATTGGAGGGGTGAGCCTGGAGAGTAGAGAGCCCTCTGAGCAGCAGAGTGGAGGGGTGAGCCTGTGGTGTAGGAGGCCTCTTAGTAGCTCAGTGGAGGGGTGAGCCTGGAGAGCAGAGAGGCCTCTGAGCAGCAGCACAGTGGAGGGGTGAGCCTGGCGTGTAGGAGGTCTCTGAGCAGCTCAGTGCAGGGGTGAGCCTGATGTGTAGGAGCCCTCTGAGCAGCACAGGGGAGGGGTGAGCCTGGGGTGTAGGAGGTCTCTGAGCAGCACAGTGGAGGGGTGAGCCTTAGGTGTAGGAGGCCTCTGAGCAGCACAGTGGAGGGGTGAGCCTGGGGTGTAGGAGGCCTCTGAGCAGCACAGTGGAGGGGTGAGCTCGGAGAGTAGAGAGGCCTCTGAGCAGCACAATGGAGGGGTGAGCCTGGAGAGTAGAGAGGCCTCTGAGCAGCTCAGTGGAGGGGTGAGCCTGGGGTGTAGGAGGCCTCTGAACAGCTCAGTGCAGGGGTGAGCCTGGGGTGTAGGAGGCCTCTGAGCAGCACATTGGAGGGGTGAGCCTGGAGAGTAGAGAGCCCTCTGAGCAGCAGAGTGGAGGGGTGAGCCTGTGGTGTAGGAGGCCTCTTAGTAGCTCAGTGGAGGGGTGAGCCTGGAGAGCAGAGAGGCCTCTGAGCAGCAGCACAGTGGAGGGGTGAGCCTGGCGTGTAGGAGGTCTCTGAGCAGCTCAGTGCAGGGGTGAGCCTGATGTGTAGGAGCCCTCTGAGCAGCACAGGGGAGGGGTGAGCCTGGGGTGTAGGAGGTCTCTGAGCAGCACAGTGGAGGGGTGAGCCTTAGGTGTAGGAGGCCTCTGAGCAGCACAGTGGAGGGGTGAGCCTGGGGTGTAGGAGGCCTCTGAGCAGCACAGTGGAGGGGTGAGCTCGGAGAGTAGAGAGGCCTCTGAGCAGCACAATGGAGGGGTGAGCCTGGAGAGTAGAGAGGCCTCTGAGCAGCTCAGTGGAGGGGTGAGCCTGGGGTGTAGGAGGCCTCTGAACAGCTCAGTGCAGGGGTGAGCCTGGGGTGTAGGAGGCCTCTGAGCAGCACAGTGCAGGGGTGAGCCTGAGGTGTAGGAGGCCTCTGAGTAGCTCAATGGAGGGGTGAGCCTGGAGAGTAGAGAGGCCTCTGAGCAGCACAGTGGAGGGGTGAGCCTTAGGTGTAGGAGGCCTCTGAGCAGCACAGTGGAGGGGTGAGCCTGGGGTGTAGGAGCCTCTGAGCAGCACAGTGGAGGGGTGAGCTCGGAGAGTAGAGAGGCCTCTGAGCAGCACAATGGAGGGGTGAGCCTGGAGAGTAGAGAGGCCTCTGAGCAGCTCAGTGGAGGGGTGAGCCTGGGGTGTAGGAGGCCTCTGAGCAGCTCAGTGCAGGGGTGAGCCTGGGGTGTAGGAAGGCTCTGAGCAGCAAAGTGCAGGGGTGAGCCTGAGGTGTAGGAGGCCTCTGAGTAGCTCAATGGAGGGGTGAGCCTGGAGAGTAGAGAGGCCTCTGAGCAGCACAGTGAAGGGGTGACCCTGAGGTGTAGGAGGCCTCTGAGTAGCTCAATGGAGGGGTGAGCCTGAGGTGTAGGAGGTCTCTGAGCAGCTCAGTGCAGGGGTGGGCCTGGGGTGTAGGAGGCCTCTGAGTAGCTCAATGGAGGGGTGAGCCTGGAGAGTAGAGAGGCCTCTGAGCAGCACAGTGAAGCGGTGAGACTGAGGTGTAGGAGGCCTCTGAGTAGCTCAGTGGAGGGGTGAGCTCCTGAGGTGTAGGAGGTCTCTGAGCAGCACAGTGGAGGGGTGAGCCTGGAGACTAGAGAAGCCTCTGAGCAGCACAGTGGAGGGGTGAGCCTGTGGTGTAGGAGGCCTCTGAGTAGCTCAGTGGAGGGGTGAGCTCCTGAGGTGTAGGAGGTCTCTGAGCAGCACAGTGGAGGGGTGACCTGGAGACTAGAGAGGCCTCTGAGCAGCACAGTGGAGGGGTGAGCCTGGGGTGTAGGAGGTCTCTGAGCAGCTCAGTGCAGGGGTGAGCCTGGAGAGAAGAGAGGCCTCTGAGCAGCACAGTGGAGGGGTGAGCCTGTGGTGTAGGAGGCCTCTGAGTAGCTCAGTGGAGGGGTGAGCCTGGGGTGTAGGAGGCCTCTGAGCCGCACAGTGGAGGGTTGAGCCTGGGGTGTAGGAGGTCTCTGAGCAGCACAGTGGAGGGGTGAGCCTTAGGTGTAGGAGGCCTCTGAGCAGCACAGTGGAGGGGTGAGCCTGGGGTGTAGGAGGCCTCTGAGCAGCACAGTGGAGGGGTGAGCTCGGAGAGTAGAGAGGCCTCTGAGCAGCACAGTGGAGGGGTGAGCCTGGAGAGTAGAGAGGCCTCTGAGCAGCTCAGTGGAGGGGTGAGCCTGGGGAGTAGGAGGCCTCTGAGCAGCACAGTGGAGGGGTGAGCCTGGAGAGTAGAGAGGCCTCTGAGCAGCTCAGTGGAGGGGTGAGCCTGGGGTGTAGGAGGCCTCTGAGCCGCACAGTGGAGGGGTGAGCCTGGAGAGTAGAGAGGCCTCTGAGCAGCTCAGTGGAGGGGTGAGCCTGGGGAGTAGGAGGCCTCTGAGCAGCACATTGGAGGGGTGAGCCTGGAGAGTAGAGAGCCCTCTGAGCAGCAGAGTGGAGGGGTGAGCCTGTGGTGTAGGAGGCCTCTGAGTAGCTCAGTGGAGGGGTGAGCCTGGAGAGCAGAGAGGCCTCTGAGCAGCAGCACAGTGGAGGGGTGAGCCTGGCGTGTAGGAGGTCTCTGAGCAGCTCAGTGCAGGGGTGAGCCTGATGTGTAGGAGCCCTCTGAGCAGCACAGGGGAGGGGTGAGCCTGGGGTGTAGGAGGTCTCTGAGCAGCACAGTGGAGGGGTGAGCCTTAGGTGTAGGAGGCCTCTGAGCAGCACAGTGGAGGGGTGAGCCTGGGGTGTAGGAGGCCTCTGAGCAGCACAGTGGAGGGGTGAGCCTGAGGTGTAGGAGGCCTCTGAGTAGCTCAATGGAGGGGTGAGCCTGGAGAGTAGAGAGGCCTCTGAGCAGCACAGTGGAGGGGTGAGCCTTAGGTGTAGGAGGCCTCTGAGCAGCACAGTGGAGGGGTGAGCCTGGGGTGTAGGAGGCCTCTGAGCAGCACAGTGGAGGGGTGAGCTCGGAGAGTAGAGAGGCCTCTGAGCAGCACAATGGAGGGGTGAGCCTGGAGAGTAGAGAGGCCTCTGAGCAGCTCAGTGGAGGGGTGAGCCTGGGGTGTAGGAGGCCTCTGAGCAGCTCAGTGCAGGGGTGAGCCTGGGGTGTAGGAAGGCTCTGAGCAGCACAGTGCAGGGGTGAGCCTGAGGTGTAGGAGGCCTCTGAGTAGCTCAATGGAGGGGTGAGCCTGGAGAGTAGAGAGGCCTCTGAGCAGCACAGTGAAGGGGTGACCCTGAGGTGTAGGAGGCCTCTGAGTAGCTCAATGGAGGGGTGAGCCTGAGGTGTAGGAGGTCTCTGAGCAGCTCAGTGCAGGGGTGAGCCTGGGGTGTAGGAGGCCTCTGAGTAGCTCAATGGAGGGGTGAGCCTGGAGAGTAGAGAGGCCTCTGAGCAGCACAGTGAAGCGGTGAGACTGAGGTGTAGGAGGCCTCTGAGTAGCTCAGTGGAGGGGTGAGCTCCTGAGGTGTAGGCGGTCTCTGAGCAGCACAGTGGAGGGGTGAGCCTGGAGACTAGAGAAGCCTCTGAGCAGCACAGTGGAGGGGTGAGCCTGTGGTGTAGGAGGCCTCTGAGTAGCTCAGTGGAGGGGTGAGCTCCTGAGGTGTAGGAGGTCTCTGAGCAGCACAGTGGAGGGGTGAGCCTGGAGACTAGAGAGGCCTCTGAGCAGCACAGTGGAGGGGTGAGCCTGGGGTGTAGGAGGTCTCTGAGCAGCTCAGTGCAGGGGTGAGCCTGGAGAGAAGAGAGGCCTCTGAGCAGCACAGTGGAGGGGTGAGCCTGTGGTGTAGGAGGCCTCTGAGTAGCTCAGTGGAGGGGTGAGCCTGGAGTGTAGGAGGCCTCTGAGCCGCACAGTGGAGGGTTGAGCCTGGGGTGTAGGAGGTCTCTGAGCAGCACAGTGGAGGGGTGAGCCTTAGGTGTAGGAGGCCTCTGAGCAGCACAGTGGAGGGGTGAGCCTGGGGTGTAGGAGGCCTCTGAGCAGCACAGTGGAGGGGTGAGCTCGGAGAGTAGAGAGGCCTCTGAGCAGCACAGTGGAGGGGTGAGCCTGGAGAGTAGAGAGGCCTCTGAGCAGCTCAGTGGAGGGGTGAGCCTGGGGAGTAGGAGGCCTCTGAGCAGCACAGTGGAGGGGTGAGCCTGGAGAGTAGAGAGGCCTCTGAGCAGCTCAGTGGAGGGGTGAGCCTGGGGTGTAGGAGGCCTCTGAGCCGCACAGTGGAGGGGTGAGCCTGGAGAGTAGAGAGGCCTCTGAGCAGCTCAGTGGAGGGGTGAGCCTGGGGAGTAGGAGGCCTCTGAGCAGCACATTGGAGGGGTGAGCCTGGAGAGTAGAGAGCCCTCTGAGCAGCAGAGTGGAGGGGTGAGCCTGTGGTGTAGGAGGCCTCTGAGTAGCTCAGTGGAGGGGTGAGCCTGGAGAGCAGAGAGGCCTCTGAGCAGCAGCACAGTGGAGGGGTGAGCCTGGCGTGTAGGAGGTCTCTGAGCAGCTCAGTGCAGGGGTGAGCCTGATGTGTAGGAGCCCTCTGAGCAGCACAGGGGAGGGGTGAGCCTGGGGTGTAGGAGGTCTCTGAGCAGCACAGTGGAGGGGTGAGCCTTAGGTGTAGGAGGCCTCTGAGCAGCACAGTGGAGGGGTGAGCCTGGGGTGTAGGAGGCCTCTGAGCAGCACAGTGGAGGGGTGAGCTCGGAGAGTAGAGAGGCCTCTGAGCAGCACAATGGAGGGGTGAGCCTGGAGAGTAGAGAGGCCTCTGAGCAGCTCAGTGGAGGGGTGAGCCTGGGGTGTAGGAGGCCTCTGAGCAGCTCAGTGCAGGGGTGAGCCTGGGGTGTAGGAGGCCTCTGAGCAGCACAGTGCAGGGGTGAGCCTGAGGTGTAGGAGGCCTCTGAGTAGCTCAATGGAGGGGTGAGCCTGGAGAGTAGAGAGGCCTCTGAGCAGCACAGTGAAGGGGTGACCCTGAGGTGTAGGAGGCCTCTGAGTAGCTCAATGGAGGGGTGAGCCTGAGGTGTAGGAGGTCTCTGAGCAGCTCAGTGCAGGGGTGAGCCTGGGGTGTAGGAGGCCTCTGAGTAGCTCAATGGAGGGGTGAGCCTGGAGAGTAGAGAGGCCTCTGAGCAGCACAGTGAAGCGGTGAGACTGAGGTGTAGGAGGCCTCTGAGTAGCTCAATGGAGGCGTGAGCCTGACGTGTAGGAGGCCTCTGAGTAGCTCAGTGGAGGGGTGAGCCTGGAGAGTAGAGAGGCCTCTGAGCAGCACAGTGGAGGGGTGAGCCTGGGGTGTAGGAGGTCTCTGAGCAGCTCAGTGGAGGGGTGAGCCTGGGGTGTAGGAGGCCTCTGAGTAGCGCAGTGCAGGGGTGAGCCTGGGGTGTAGCGAGGCCTCTGAGCAGCACAGTGAGGGGTGAACCTGTGGTGTAGGAGGCCTCTGAGCAGCTCAGTGCAGGGGGAGCCTGGAGAGTAGGAGGCCTCTTAGTAGGACAGTGGAGGGGTGAACCTGGGGTGTAGGAGGCCTCTGGGCAGCTCAGTGGAGGGGTGAGCCTGGGGTGTAGCGTGGCCTCTGAGCAGCACAGTGGAGGGGTGAGCCTGGAGTATAGCGAGGCCTCTGAGCAGCACAGTGTTGGGGTGAGCCTGGGGAGTAGGAGCCCTCTGAGCAGCACAGTGGAGGGGTGAGCCTGGGGTGTAGGAGGCCTCTGAGCAGCTCAGTGGAGGGGTGAGCCTGGGGTGTAGGGGGTCTCTGAGCAGCACAGTGGAGGGGTGAGCCTGAGGTGTAGGAGGCCTCTGAGTAGCACAGTGCAGGGGTGAGCCTGAGGTGTTGGAGGCCTCTGAGCAGCTCAGTGGAGGGGTGAGCCTGAGGTGTAGGAGGCCTCTGAGTAGCACAGTGGAGGGGTGAGCCTGGGGTGTAGGAGGCCTCTGAGCAGCACAGTGCAGGGGTGAGCCTGGGGTGTAGGAGGCCTCTTAGCAGCACAGTGGAGGGGTGAGCCTGTGGTGTAGAAGGCCTCTGAGCAGCTCAGTGGAGGGGTGAGCCTGGAGAGTAGAGAGGCCTCTGAGCAGCACAGTGGAGGGGTGAGCCTGGGGTGTAGGGGGTCTCTGAGCAGCTCAGTGCAGGGGTGAGCCTGGGGTGTAGGAGGCCTCTGAGCAGCACAGTGCAGGGGTGAGCCTGAAGTGTAGGAGGCCTCTGAGCGGCTCAGTGGAGGGGTGAGCCTGGGGTGTAGGAGGTCTCTGAGCAGCTCAGTGGAGGGGTGAGCCTGTGGTGTAGGAGGCCTCTGAGCAGCTCAGTGGAGGGGTGAGCCTGGCGTGTAGGAGGCCTCTGAGTAGCTCAGTGCAGGGGTGAGCCTGGGGTGTAGGCGGCATCTGAGTAGCTCAGTGCAGGGGTGAGCCTGGGATGTAGGAGGCCTCTGAGCAGCACAGTGGAGGGGTGAACCTGAGGTGTAGGAGGCCTCTGAGCAGATCAGTGCAGGGGTGAACCTGGAGAGTAGAGAGGCCTCTGAGCAGCACAGTGGAGGGGTGAGCCTGGGGTGTAGGCGGCCTCTGAGCAGCTCAGTGCAGGGGTGAGCCTGGGGTGTAGGAGGCCTCTGAGCAGCACAGTGGAGGGATGAACCTGTGGTGTAGGAGGCCTCTGAGCAGCTCAGTGGAGGGGTGAGCCTGGAGAGTAGAGAGGCCTCTGAGCAGCTCAGTGGAGGGGTGAGCCTGGAGTATAGCGTGGCCTCTGAGCAGCTCAGTGGAGGGGTGAGCCTGGAGTGTAGGAGGCCTCTGAGCAGCTCAGTGGAGGGGTGAACCTGTGGTGTAGGAGGCCTCTGAGCAGCTCAGTGGAGGGGTGAGCCTGGAGAGTAGAGAGGCCTCTGAGCAGCACAGTGGAGGGGTGAGCCTGTGGTGTAGAAGGCCTCTGAGCAGCACAGTGTTGGGGTGAGCCTGAGGTGTAGGAGCCCTCTGAGCAGCACAGTGGAGGGGTGAGCCTGGAGTATAGCGAGGCCTCTGAGCAGCTCAGTGGAGGGGTGAGCCTGGAGAGTAGAGAGGCCTCTGAGCAGCACAGTGGAGGGGTGAGCCTGTGGTGTAGGAAGCCTCTGAGCAGCACAGTGGAGGAGTGAGCCTGGAGAGTAGAGAAGCCTCTTAGCAGCACAGTGGAGGGGTGAACCTGTGGTGTAGGAGGTCTCTGAGCAGCTCAGTGCAGGGGTGAGCTTGGGGTGTAGGCGGCCTCTGAGCAGCACAGTGGAGGGGTGAGCCTGTGGTGTAGGAGGCCTCTGGGCAGCTCAGTGCAGGGGTGAGCCTGTGGTGTAGGAGGCCTCTGAGTAGCTCAGTGGAGGGGTGAGCCTGGGGTGTAGGAGACCTCTTAGCAGCTCAGTGGAGGGGTGAGCCTGGGGTGTAGGAGGCCTCTGAGTAGCTCAGTGCAGGGGTGAGCCTGGGGTGTAGGCGGCCTCTGAGCAGCTCAGTGCAGGGGTGAGCCTGGGGTGTAGGAGGCCTCTGAGCAGCACAGTGGAGGGGTGAACCTGAGGTGTAGGAGGCCTCTGAGCAGCTCAGTGCAGGGGTGAACCTGGAGAGTAGAGAGGGCTCTGAGCAGCACAGTGGAGGGGTGAGCCTGGGGTGTAGGCGGCCTCTGAGCAGCTCAGTGCAGGGGTGAGCCTGGGGTGTAGGAGGCCTCTGAGCAGCACAGTGGAGGGGTGAACCTGTGGTGTAGGAGGCCTCTGAGCAGCTCAGTGGAGGGGTGAGCCTGGAGAGTAGAGAGGCCTCTGAGCAGCTCAGTGGAGGGGTGAGCCTGGAGTATAGCGAGGCCTCTGAGCATCTCAGTGGAGGGGTGAGCCTGGAGTGTAGGAGGCCTCTGAGCAGCTCAGTGGAGGGGTGAACCTGTGGTGTAGGAGGCCTCTGAGCAGCTCAGTGGAGGGGTGAGCCTGGAGAGTAGAGAGGCCTCTGAGCAGCACAGTGGAGGGGTGAGACTGTGGTGTAGAAGGCCTCTGAGCAGCACAGCGTTGGGGTGAGCCTGAGGTGTAGGAGCCCTCTGAGCAGCACAGTGGATGGGTGAGCCTGGAGTATAGCGAGGCCCCTGAGCAGCTCAGTGGAGGGGTGAGCCTGGAGAGTAGAGAGGCCTCTGAGCAGCACAGTGGAGGGGTGAGCCTGTGGTGTAGGAAGCCTCTGAGCAGCACAGTGGAGGAGTGAGCCTGGAGAGTAGAGAAGCCTCTTAGCAGCACAGTGGAGGGGTGAACCTGTGGTGTAGGAGATCTCTGAGCAGCTCAGTGCAGGGGTGAGCTTGGAGTGTAGGCGGCCTCTGAGCAGCACAGTGGAGGGGTGAGCCTGTGGTGTACGAGGCCTCTGGGCAGCTCAGTGCAGGGGTGAGCCTGTGGTGTAGGAGGCCTCTGAGTAGCTCAGTGGAGGGGTGAGCCTGGGGTGTAGGAGACCTCTTAGCAGCTCAGTGGAGGGGTGAGCCTGGTGTGTAGCGAGTCCTCTGAGCAGCACAGTGGAGAGGTGAGCCTGGGGTGTAGGAGGCCTCTGAGCAGCACAGTGGAGGGGTGAGCCTGAGGTGTAGGAGGCCTCTGAACAGCTCAGTGGAGGGGTGAGCCTGTAGTGTAGGAGGCCTCTGAGCAGCTCAGTGGAGGGGTGAGCCTGGGGTGTAGGAGGCCTCTGAGCAGCTCAGTGGAGGGGTGAGCCTGAGGTGTAGGAGGCCTCTGAGCAGCACAGTGGAGGGGTGAGCCTGGAGTATAGCGAGGCCTCTGAGTAGCACAGTGGAGGGGTGAGCCTGAGGTGTAGGAGGCCTCTGAGCAGCACAGTGCAGGGGTGAACCTGGAGAGTAGAGAGGCCTCTGAGCAGCTCAGTGCAGGGGTGAGCCTGGAGAGTAGAGAGGCCTCTGAGCAGCACAGTGGAGGGGTGAGCCTGGGGTGTAGGCGGCCTCTGAGCAGCTCAGTGCAGGGGTGAGCCTGGGGTGTAGGAGGCCTCTGAGCAGCACAGTGGAGGGGTGAACCTGGGGTGTAGGAGGCCTATGGGCAGCGCAGTGGAGGGGTGAGCCTGGGGTGTAGGAGGCCTCTTAGCCGCACAGTGGAGGGGTGAGCCTGGGGTGTAGGAGGTCTCTGAGCAGCTCAGTGCAGGGGTGAGCTTGGGGTGTAGGCGGCCTCTGAGCAGCTCGGTTGAGGGGTGAGCCTGTGGTGTAGGAGGCCTCTGAGTAGCTCAGTGGAAGGGTGAGCCTGGGGTGTAGGAGGCCTCTGAGCAGCTCAGTGGAGGGGTGAGCCTGGTGTGTAGCGAGGCCTCTGAGCAGCACAGTGGAGGGGTGAGCCTGGGGTGTAGGAGGCCTCTGAGCAGCACAGTGGAGGGGTGAACCTGTGGTGTAGGAGGTCTCTGAGCAGCTCAGTGCAGGGGTGAGCCTGGGGTGTAGGAGGCCTCTGAGCAGCTCAGTGCAGGGGTGAGCCTGTGGTGTAGGAGGCCTCTGAGTAGCTCAGTGGAGGGGTGAGCCTGGGGTGTAGGAGACCTCTTAGCAGCTCAGTGGAGGGGTGAGCCTGGTGTGTAGCGAGTCCTCTGAGCAGCACAGTGGAGAGGTGAGCCTGGGGTGTAGGAGGCCTCTGAGCAGCACAGTGGAGGGGTGAGCCTGAGGTGTAGGAGGCCTCTGAACAGCTCAGTGGAGGGGTGAGCCTGTAGTGTAGGAGGCCTCTGAGCAGCTCAGTGGAGGGGTGAGCCTGGGGTGTAGGAGGCCTCTGAGCAGCTCAGTGGAGGGGTGAGCCTGAGGTGTAGGAGGCCTCTGAGCAGCACAGTGGAGGGGTGAGCCTGGAGTATAGCGAGGCCTCTGAGTAGCACAGTGGAGGGGTGAGCCTGAGGTGTAGGAGGCCTCTGAGCAGCACAGTGCAGGGGTGAACCTGGAGAGTAGAGAGGCCTCTGAGCAGCTCAGTGCAGGGGTGAGCCTGGAGAGTAGAGAGGCCTCTGAGCAGCACAGTGGAGGGGTGAGCCTGGGGTGTAGGCGGCCTCTGAGCAGCTCAGTGCAGGGGTGAGCCTGGGGTGTAGGAGGCCTCTGAGCAGCACAGTGGAGGGGTGAACCTGGGGTGTAGGAGGCCTATGGGCAGCGCAGTGGAGGGGTGAGCCTGGGGTGTAGGAGGCCTCTTAGCCGCACAGTGGAGGGGTGAGCCTGGGGTGTAGGAGGTCTCTGAGCAGCTCAGTGCAGGGGTGAGCTTGGGGTGTAGGCGGCCTCTGAGCAGCTCGGTTGAGGGGTGAGCCTGTGGTGTAGGAGGCCTCTGAGTAGCTCAGTGGAAGGGTGAGCCTGGGGTGTAGGAGGCCTCTGAGCAGCTCAGTGGAGGGGTGAGCCTGGTGTGTAGCGAGGCCTCTGAGCAGCACAGTGGAGGGGTGAGCCTGGGGTGTAGGAGGCCTCTGAGCAGCACAGTGGAGGGGTGAACCTGTGGTGTAGGAGGTCTCTGAGCAGCTCAGTGCAGGGGTGAGCCTGGGGTGTAGGAGGCCTCTGAGCAGCTCAGTGGAGGGGTGAGCCTGGAGAGTAGAGAGGCCTCTGAGCAGCTCAGTGGAGGGGTGAGCCTGTGGTGTAGGAGGCCTCTGAGAAGCTCAGTGGAGGGGTGAGCCTGGAGAGTAGAGAGGCCTCTGAGCAGCTCAGTGGAGGGGTGAGCCTGGAGAGTAGAGAGGCCTCTGAGCAGCACAGTGGAGGGGTGAGCCTGGGGTGTAGGGGGTCTCTGAGCAGCTCAGTGCAGGGGTGAGCCTGGGGTGTAGGAGGCCTCTGAGCAGCACAGTGCAGGGGTGAGCCTGAGGTGTAGGAGGCCTCTGAGCGGCTCAGTGGAGGGGTGAGGCTGGGGTGTAGGAGGTCTCTGAGCAGCTCAGTGGAGGGGTGAGCCTGGGGTGTAGGAGGCCTCTGAGCAGCACAGTGGAGGGGTGAGCCTGGGGTGTAGGAGGCCTCTGGGCAGCACAGTGGAGGGGTGAGCCTGGGGTGTAGGAGCCCTCTGAGCAGCACAGTGGAGGGGTGAGCCTGGGGTGTAGGAGGCCTCAGGGCAGCACAGTGGAGGGGTGAGCCTGGGGTGTAGGAGGCCTCTGGGCAGCTCAGTGGAGGGGTGAGCCTGGAGAGTAGAGAGGCCTCTGAGCAGCACAGTGGAGGGGTGAGCCTGGGGTGTAGGAGGCCTCTGAGCAGCACAGTGGAGGGGTGAACCTGTGGTGTAGGAGGCCTCTGAGCAGCTCAGTGGAGGGGTGAGCCTGGACAGTAGAGAGGCCTCTGAGCAGCACAGTGGAGGGGTGAGCCTGTGGTGTAGAAGGCCTCTGAGCAGCACAGTGTTGGGGTGAGCCTGAGGTGTAGGAGCCCTCTGAGCAGCACAGTGGAGGGGTGAGCCTGAGGTGTTGGAGGCCTCTGAGCAGCTCAGTGCAGGGGTGAGCCTGAGGTGTTGGAGGCCTCTGAGCAGCACAGTGGAGGGGAGCGCCTGGGGTGTAGGAGGCCTCTGAGCAGCACAGTGTAGGGGTGAGCCTGGGGTGTAGGAGGCCTCTGAGCAGCTCATTGGAGGGGTGAGCCTGGGGTGTAGGAGGCCTCTGAGCAGCTCAGTGGAGGGGTGAGCCTGGGGTGTAGGAGGCCTCTGAGCTGCACAGTGCAGGGGTGAGCCTGGAGAGTAGAGAGGCCTCTGAGCAGCTCAGTGGAGGGGTGAGCCTGAGGTGTAGGAGGCTTCTGAGCAGCTCAGTGGAGGGGTGAGCCTGTGGTGTAGGAGGCCTTTGAGCAGCTCAGTGGAGGGGTGAGCCTGGGGTGTAGGAGGCCTCTGAGTAGCTCAGTGCAGGGGTGAGCCTGGGGTGTAGGTGGCCTCTGAGCAGCTCAGTGCAGGGGTGAGCCTGGGGTGTAGGAGGCCTCTGAGCAGCACAGTGGAGGGGTGAACCTGAGGTGTAGGAGGCCTCTGAGCAGCAAAGTGCAGGGGTGAACCTGGAGAGTAGAGAGGCCTCTGAGCAGCACAGTGGAGGGGTGAGCCTGGGGTGTAGGCGGCCTCTGAGCAGGTCAGTGCAGGGGTGAGCCTGGGGTGTAGGAGGCCTCTGAGCAGCACTGTGGAGGGGTGAACCTGTGGTGTAGGAGGCCTCTGAGCAGCTCAGTGGAGGGGTGAGCCTGGAGAGTAGAGAGGCCTCTGAGCAGCTCAGTGGAGGGGTGAGCCTGGAGTATAGCGAGGCCTCTGAGCAGCTCAGTGGAGGGGTAAGCCTGAGGTGTAGGAGGCCTCTGAGCAGCACAGTGGAGGGGTGAGCCTGGAGTGTAGGAGGCCTCTGAGCAGCTCAGTGGAGGGGTGAACCTGTGGTGTAGGGGGCCTCTGAGCAGCTCAATGGAGGGGTGAGCCTGGAGAGTAGAGAGGCCTCTGAGCAGCACAGTGGAGGGGTGAGCCTGTGGTGTAGAAGGCCTCTGAGCAGCACAGTGTTGAGGTGAGCCTGAGGTGTAGGAGCCCTCTGAGCAGCACAGTGGAGGGGTGAGCCTGGAGTATAGCGAGGCCTCTGAGCAGCTCAGTGGAGGGGTGAGCTTGGAGAGTAGAGAGGCCTCTGAGCAGCACAGTGGAGGGGTGAGCCTGTGGTGTAGGAAGCCTCTGAGCAGCACAGTGGAGGAGTGAGCCTGGAGTGTAGAGAAGCCTCTTAGCAGCACAGTGGAGGGGTGAACCTGTGGTGTAGGAGGCCTCTGAGCAGCTCAGTGGAGGGGTGAGCCTGGAGAGTAGAGAGGCCTCTGAGCAGCTCAGTGGAGGGGTGAGCCTGGAGTATAGCGAGGCCTCTGAGCAGCTCAGTGGAGGGGTGAGACTGGAGTGTAGGAGGCCTCTGAGCAGCTCAGTGGAGGGTTGAACTTGTGGTGTAGGAGGCCTCTGAGCAGCTCAGTGGAGGGGTGAGCCTGGAGAGTAGAGAGGCCTCTGAGCAGCACAGTGGAGGGGTGAGCCTGTGGTGTAGAAGGACTCTGAGCAGCACAGTGTTGGGGTGAGCCTGAGGTGTAGGAGCCCTCTGAGCAGCACAGTGGAGGGGTGAGCCTGGAGTATAGCGAGGCCTCTGAGCAGCTCAGTGGAGGGGTGAGCCTGGAGAGTAGAGAGGCCTCTGAGCAGCACAGTGGAGGGGTGAGCCTGTGGTGTAGGAAGCCTCTGAGCAGCACAGTGGAGGGGTGAGCCTGGTGTGTAGCGAGTCCTCTGAGCAGCACAGTGGAGGGGTGAGCCTGGGGTGTAGGAGGCCTCTGAGCAGCACAGTGGAGGGGTGAGCCTGAGGTGTAGGAGGCCTCTGAGCAGCTCAGTGGAGGGGTGAGCCTGTGGTGTAGGAGGCCTCTGAGCAGCTCAGTGGAGGGGTGAGCCTGGGGTGTAGGAGGCCTCTGAGCAGCTCAGTGGAGGGGTGAGGCTGAGGTGTAGGAGGCCTCTGAGCAGCACAGTGGAGGGGTGAGCCTGGAGTATAGCGAGGCCTCTGAGTAGCACAGTGGAGGGGTGAGCCTGAGGTGTAGGAGGCCTCTGAGCAGCACAGTGCAGGGGTGAACCTGGAGAGTAGAGAGGCCTCTGAGCAGCTCAGTGCAGGGGTGAGCCTGGAGAGTAGAGAGGCCTCTGAGCAGCACAGTGGAGGGGTGAGCCTGGGGTGTAGGCGGCCTCTGAGCAGCTCAGTGCAGGGGTGAGCCTGGGGTGTAGGAGGCCTCTGAGCAGCACAGTGGAGGGGTGAACCTGGGGTGTAGGAGGCCTATGGGCAGCGCAGTGGAGGGGTGAGCCTGGGGTGTAGGAGGCCTCTTAGCCGCACAGTGGAGGGGTGAGCCTGGGGTGTAGGAGGTCTCTGAGCAGCTCAGTGCAGGGGTGAGCTTGGGGTGTAGGCGGCCTCTGAGCAGCTCGGTGGAGGGGTGAGCCTGTGGTGTAGGAGGCCTCTGAGTAGCTCAGTGGAGGGATGAGCCTGGGGTGTAGGAGGCCTCTGAGCAGCACAGTGGAGGGGTGAGCCTGGGGTGTAGGAGACCTCTTAGCAGCTCAGTGGAGGGGTGAGCCTGGTGTGTAGCGAGGCCTCTGAGCAGCACAGTGGAGGGGTGAGCCTGGGGTGTAGGAGGCCACTGAGCAGCACAGTGGAGGGGTGAACCTGTGGTGTAGGAGGTCTCTGAGCAGCTCAGTGCAGGGGTGAGCCTGGGGTGTAGGAGGCCTCTGAGCAGCTCAGTGGAGGGGTGAGCCTGGAGAGTAGAGAGGCCTCTGAGCAGCTCAGTGGAGGGGTGAGCCTGTGGTGTAGGAGGTCTCTGAGAAGCTCAGTGGAGGGGTGAGCCTGGAGAGTAGAGAGGCCTCTGAGCAGCTCAGTGGAGGGGTGAGCCTGGAGAGTAGAGAGGCCTCTGAGCAGCACAGTGGAGGGGTGAGCCTGGGGTGTAGGGGGTCTCTGAGCAGCTCAGTGCAGGGGTGAGCCTGGGGTGTAGGAGGCCTCTGAGCAGCACAGTGCAGGGGTGAGCCTGAGGTGTAGGAGGCCTCTGAGCGACTCAGTGGAGGGGTGAGCCTGGGGTGTAGGAGGTCTCTGAGCAGCTCAGTGGAGGGGTGAGCCTGGGGTGTAGGAGGCCTCTGAGCAGCTCAGTGGAGGGGTGAGCCTGGAGAGTAGAGAGGCCTCTGAGCAGCACAGTGGAGGGGTGAGCCTGGGGTGTAGGAGCCCTCTGAGCAGCACAGTGGAGGGGTGAGCCTGGGGTGTAGGAGGCCTCTGGGCAGCAGAGTGGAGGGGTGAGCCTGGGGTGTAGGAGGCCTCTGGGCAGCTCAGTGGAGGGGTGAGCCTGGAGAGTAGAGAGGCCTCTGAGCAGCACAGTGGAGGGGTGAGCCTGGGGTGTAGGAGGCCTCTGAGCAGCACAGTGGAGGGGTGAACCTGTGGTGTAGGAGGCCTCTGAGCAGCTCAGTGGAGGGGTGAGCCTGGAGAGTAGAGAGGCCTCTGAGCAGCACAGTGGAGGGGTGAGCCTGTGGTGTAGAAGGCCTCTGAGCAGCACAGTGTTGGGGTGAGCCTGAGGTGTAGGAGCCCTCTGAGCAGCACAGTGGAGGGGTGAGCCTGAGTTGTTGGAGGCCTCTGAGCAGCTCAGTGCAGGGGTGAGCCTGAGGTGTTGGAGGCCTCTGAGCAGCACAGTGGAGGGGTGAGCCTGGGGTGTAGGAGGCCTCTGAGCAGCACAGTGTAGGGGTGAACCTGGGGTGTAGGAGGCCTCTGAGCAGCTCATTGGAGGGGTGAGCCTGGGGTGTAGGAGGCCTCTGAGCAGCTCAGTGGAGGGGTGAGCCTGGGGTGTAGGAGGCCTCTGAGCTGCACAGTGCAGGGGTGAGCCTGGAGAGTAGAGAGGCCTCTGAGCAGCTCAGTGGAGGGGTGAGCCTGAGGTGTAGGAGGCTTCTGAGCAGCTCAGTGGAGGGGTGAGCCTGTGGTGTAGGAGGCCTCTGAGCAGCTCAGTGGAGGGGTGAGCCTGGGGTGTAGGAGGCCTCTGAGTAGCTCAGTGCAGGGGTGAGCCTGGGGTGTAGGTGGCCTCTGAGCAGCTCAGTGCAGGGGTGAGCCTGGGGTGTAGGAGGCCTCTGAGCAGCACAGTGGAGGGGTGAACCTGAGGTGTAGGAGGCCTCTGAGCAGCTCAGTGCAGGGGTGAACCTGGAGAGTAGAGAGGCCTCTGAGCAGCACAGTGGAGGGGTGAGCCTGGGGTGTAGGCGGCCTCTGAGCAGGTCAGTGCAGGGGTGAGCCTGGGGTGTAGGAGGCCTCTGAGCAGCACAGTGGAGGGGTGAACCTGTGGTGTAGGAGGCCTCTGAGCAGCTCAGTGGAGGGGTGAGCCTGGAGAGTAGAGAGGCCTCTGAGCAGCTCAGTGAAGGGGTGAGCCTGGAGTATAGCGAGGCCTCTGAGCAGCTCAGTGGAGGGGTGAGCCTGGAGTGTAGGAGGCCTCTGAGCAGCTCAGTGGAGGGGTGAACCTGTGGTGTAGGAGGCCTCTGAGCAGCTCAGTGGAGGGGTGAGCCTGGAGAGTAGAGAGGCCTCTGAGCAGCACAGTGGAGGGGTGAGCCTGTGGTGTAGAAGGCCTCTGAGCAGCACAGTGTTGGGGTGAGCCTGAGGTGTAGGAGCCCTCTGAGCACCACAGTGGAGGGGTGAGCCTGGAGTATAGCGAGGCCTCTGAGCAGCTCAGTGGAGGGATGAGCCTGGAGAGTAGAGAGGCCTCTGAGCAGCACAGTGGAGGGGTGAGCCTGTGGTGTAGGAAGCCTCTCAGCAGCACAGTGGAGGAGTGAGCCTGGAGAGTAGAGAAGCCTCTTAGCAGCACAGTGGAGGGGTGAACCTGTGGTGTAGGAGATCTCTGAGCAGCTCAGTTGAGGGGTGAGCTTGGGGTGTAGGCGGCCTCTGAGCAGCACAGTGGAGGGGTGAGCCTGTGGTGTAGGAGGCCTCTGGGCAGCTCAGTGCAGGGGTGAGCCTGTGGTGTAGGAGGCCTCTGAGTAGCTCAGTGGAGGGGTGAGCCTGGGGTGTAGGAGACCTCTTAGCAGCTCAGTGGAGGGGTGAGCCGGGTGTGTAGCGAGTCCTCTGAGCAGCACAGTGGAGGGGTGAGCCTGGGGTGTAGGAGGCCTCTGAGCAGCACAGTGGAGGGGTGAGCCTGAGGTGTAGGAGGCCTCTGAGCAGCTCAGTGGAGGGGTGAGCCTGTGGTGTAGGAGGCCTCTGAGCAGCTCAGTGGAGGGGTGAGCCTGGGGTTTAGGAGGCCTCTGAGCAGCTCAGTGGAGGGGTGAGCCTGAGGTGTAGGAGGCATCTGAGCAGCACAGTGCAGGGGTGAACCTGGAGAGTAGAGAGGCCTCTGAGCAGCACAGTGGAGGGGTGAGCCTGGGGTGTAGGCGGCCTCTGAGCAGCTCAGTGCAGGGGTGAGCCTGGGGTGTAGGAGGCCTCTGAGCAGCACAGTGGAGGGGTGAACCTGGGGTGTAGGTGGCCTATGGGCAGCGCAGTGGAGGGGTGAGCCTGGGGTGTAGGAGGCCTCTTAGCCGCACAGTGGAGGGGTGAGCCTGGGGTGTAGGAGGTCTCTGAGCAGCTCAGTGCAGGGGTGAGCTTGGGGTGTAGGCGGCCTCTGAGCAGCTCGGTGGAGGGGTGAGCCTGTGGTGTAGGAGGCCTCTGAGTAGCTCAGTGGAGGGGTGAGCCTGGGGTGTAGGAGGCCTCTGAGCAGCACAGTGGAGGGGTGAGCCTGGGGTGTAGGAGACCTCTTAGCAGCTCAGTGGAGGGGTGAGCCTGGTGTGTAGCGAGGCCTCTGAGCAGCACAGTGGAGGGGTGAGCCTGGGGTGTAGGAGGCCTCTGAGCAGCACAGTGGAGGGGTGAACCTGTGGTGTAGGAGGTCTCTGAGCAGCTCAGTGCAGGGGTGAGCCTGGGGTGTAGGAGGCCTCTGAGCAGCTCAGTGGAGGGGTGAGCCTGGAGAGTAGGGAGGCCTCTGAGCAGCTCAGTGGAGGGGTGAGCCTGTGGTGTAGGAGGCCTCTGAGAAGCTCAGTGGAGGGGTGAGCCTGGAGAGTAGAGAGGCCTCTGAGCAGCTCAGTGGAGGGGTGAGCCTGGAGAGTAGAGAGGCCTCTGAGCAGCACAGTGGAGGGGTGAGCCTGCGGTGTAGGGGGTCTCTGAGCAGCTCAGTGCAGGGGTGAGCCTGGGGTGTAGGAGGCCTCTGAGCAGCACAGTGCAGGGGTGAGCCTGAGGTGTAGGAGGCCTCAGAGCGGCTCAGTGGAGGGGTGAGCCTGGGGTGTAGGAGGTCTCTGAGCAGCTCAGTGGAGGGGTGAGCCTGGGGTGTAGGAGGCCTCTGAGCAGCACAGTGGAGGGGTGAGCCTGGAGAGTAGAGAGGCCTCTGAGCAGCACAGTGGAGGGGTGAGCCTGCGGTGTAGGAGCCCTCTGAGCAGCACAGTGGAGGGGTGAGCCTGGGGTGTAGGAGGCCTCTGGGCAGCACAGTGGAGGGGTGAGCCTGGGGTGTAGGAGGCCTCTGGGCAGCTCAGTGGAGGGGTGAGCCTGGAGAGTAGAGAGGCCTCTGAGCAGCACAGTGGAGGGGTGAGCCTGGGGTGTAGGAGGCCTCTGAGCAGCACAGTGGAGGGGTGAACCTGTGGTGTAGGAGGCCTCTGAGCAGCTCAGTGGAGGGGTGAGCCTGGAGAGTAGAGAGGCCTCTGAGCAGCACAGTGGAGGGGTGAGCCTGTGGTGTAGAAGGCCTCTGAGCAGCACAGTGTTGGGGTGAGCCTGAGGTGTAGGAGCCCTCTGAGCAGCACAGTGGAGGGGTGAGCCTGAGGTGTTGGAGGCCTCTGAGCAGGTCAGTGCAGGGGTGAGCCTGAGGTGTTGGAGGCCTCTGAGCAGCACAGTGGAGGGGTGAGTCTGGGGTGTAGGAGCCCTCTGAGCAGCACAGTGGAGGGGTGAGCCTGGGGTGTAGGAGGCCTCTGAGCAGCACAGTGGAGGGGTGAGCCTGGGGTGTAGGAGGCCTCTGAGCAGCTCAGTGGAGGGGTGAGCCTGGGGTGTAGGAGGCCTCTGAGCAGCTCAGTGGAGGGGTGAGCCTGGGGTGTAGGAGGCCTCTGAGCTGCACAGTGCAGGGGTGAGCCTGGAGAGTAGAGAGGCCTCTGAGCAGCTCAGTGGAGGGGTGAGCCTGAGGTGTAGGAGGCTTCTGAGCAGCTCAGTGGAGGGGTGAGCCTGTGGTGTAGGAGGCCTCTGAGCAGCTCAGTGGAGGGGTGAGCCTGGGGTGTAGGTGGCCTCTGAGTAGCTCAGTGCAGGGGTGAGCCTGGGGTGTAGGTGGCCTCTGAGCAGCTCAGTGCAGGGGTGAGCCTGGGGTGTAGGAGGCCTCTGAGCAGCACAGTGGAGGGGTGAACCTGAGGTGTAGGAGGCCTCTGAGCAGCTCAGTGCAGGGGTGAGCCTGGGGTGTAGGAGGCCTCTGAGCAGCACAGTGGAGGGGTGAGCCTGGAGTGTAGGAGGCCTCTGAGCAGCTCAGTGGAGGGGTGAACCTGTGGTGTAGGAGGCCTCTGAGCAGCTCAGTGGAGGGGTGAGCCTGGAGAGTAGAGAGGCCTCTGAGCAGCACAGTGGAGGGGTGAGCCTGTGGTGTAGAAGGCCTCTGAGCAGCACAGTGTTGGGGTGAGCCTGAGGTGTAGGAGCCCTCTGAGCAGCACAGTGGAGGGGTGAGCCTGGAGTATAGCGAGGCCTCTGAGCAGCTCAGTGGAGGGGTGAGCCTGGAGAGTAGAGAGGCCTCTGAGCAGCACAGTGGAGGGGTGAGCCTGTGGTGTAGGAAGCCTCTGAGCAGCACAGTGGAGGAGTGAGCCTGGAGTGTAGAGAAGCCTCTTAGCAGCACAGTGGAGGGGTGAACCTGTGGTGTAGGAGGTCTCTGAGCAGTTCAGTGCAGGGGTGAGCTTGGGGTGTAGGCGGCCTCTGAGCAGCACAGTGGAGGGGTGAGCCTGTGGTGTAGGAGGCCTCTGGGCAGCTCAGTGCAGGGGTGAGCCTGTGGTGTAGGAGGCCTCTGAGTAGCTCAGTGGAGGGGTGAGCCTGGGGTGTAGGAGACCTCTTAGCAGCTCAGTGGAGGGGTGAGCCTGGTGTGTAGCGAGGCCTCTGAGCAGCACAGTGGAGGGGGGAGCCTGGGGTGTAGGAGGCCTCTGAGCAGCACAGTGGAGGGGTGAGCCTGAGGTGTAGGAGGCCTCTGAGCAGCTCAGTGGAGGGGTGAGCCTGTGGTGTAGGAGGCCTCTGAGCAGCTCATTTGAGGGGTGAGCCTGGGGTGTAGGAGGCCTCTGAGCAGCTCAGTGGAGGGGTGAGCCTGAGGTGTAGGAGGCCTCTGAGCAGCACAGTGGAGGGGTGAGCCTGGAGTATAGCGAGGCCTCTGAGTAGCACAGTGGAGGGGTGAGCCTGAGGTGTAGGAGGCCTCTGAGCAGCACAGTGCAGGGGTGAACCTGGAGAGTAGAGAGGCCTCTGAGCAGCTCAGTGCAGGAGTGAGCCTGGAGAGTAGAGAGGCCTCTGAGCAGCACAGTGGAGGGGTGAGCCTGGGGTGTAGGAGGCCTCTGAGCAGCTCAGTGGAGGGGTGAACCTGGAGAGTAGAGAGGCCTCTGAGCAGCACAGTGGAGGGGTGAGCCTGGGGTGTAGGAGGCCTCTGGGCAGCTCAGTGGAGGGGTGAGCCTGGGTTGTAGGAGGCCTCTTAGCCGCACAGTGGAGGGGTGAGCCTGGGGTGTAGGAGGTCTCTGAGCAGCTCAGTGCAGGGGTGATCTTGGGGTGTAGGCGGCCTCTGAGCAGCTCGGTGGAGGGGTGAGCCTGTGGTGTAGGAGGCCTCTGAGTAGCTCAGTGGAGGGGTGAGCCTGGGGTGTAGGAGGCCTCTGAGCAGCACAGTGGAGGGGTGAGCCTGGGGTGTAGGAGACCTCTTAGCAGCTCAGTGGAGGGGTGAGCCTGGTGTGTAGCGAGGCCTCTGAGCAGCACAGTGGAGGGGTGAGCCAGGGGTGTAGGAGGCCTCTGAGCAGCATAGTGGAGGGGTGAACCTGTGGTGTAGGAGGTCTCTGAGCAGCTCAGTGCAGGGGTGAGCCTGGGGTGTAGGAGGCCTCTGAGCAGCTCAGTGGAGGGGTGAGCCTGGAGAGTAGAGAGGCCTCTGAGCAGCTCAGTGGAGGGGTGAGCCTGTGGTGTAGGAGGCCTCTGAGAAGCTCAGTGGAGGGGTGAGCCTGGAGAGTAGAGAGGCCTCTGAGCAGCACAGTGGAGGGGTGAGCCTGGGGTGTAGCGAGGCCTCTGAGTAGCTCAGTGGAGGGGAGAGCCTGGAGAGTAGAGAGGCCTCTGAGCAGCACAGTGGAGGGGTGAGCCTGGGGTGTAGGAGGTCTCTGAGCAGCTCAGTACAGGGGTGAGCCTGGAGAGTAGAGAGGCCTCTGAGCAGCTCAGTGGAGGGGTGAGCCTGTGGTGTAGGAGGCCTCTGAGTAGCTCAGTGGAGGGGTGAACCTGTGGTGTAGGAGGCCTCTGAGTAGCTCAGTGGAGGGGTGAGCCTGGAGAGTAGAGAGGCCTCTGAGCAGCACAGTGGAGGGGTGAGCCTGTGGTGTAGGAGGCCTCTGAGTAGCTCAGTGCAGGGGTGAGCCTGGGGTGTAGGAGGCCTCTGAGCAGCACAATGCAGGTGTGAGCCTGGGGTGTAGGAGGCCTCTGAGCAGCACAGTGCAGGTGTGAGCCTGAGGTGTAGGAGGCCTCTGAGTAGCTCAGTGGAGGGTGAGCCTGTAGAGTAGAGAGGCCTCTGAGCAGCACAGTGGAGGGGTGAGCCTGGGGTGTAGGAGGCCTCTGAGTAGCTCAGTGGAGGGGTGAGCCTGGAGAGTAGAGAGGCCTCTGAGCAGCACAGTGGAGGGGTGAGCCTGTGGTGTAGGAGGCCTCTGAGAAGCTCAGTGGAGGGGTGAGCCTGGAGAGTAGAGAGGCCTCTGAGCAGCACAGTGGAGGGGTGAGCCTGGGGTGTAGCGAGGCCTCTGAGTAGCTCAGTGGAGGGGTGAGCCTGGAGAGTAGAGAGGCCTCTGAGCAGCACAGTGGAGGGGTGAGCCTGGGGTGTAGGAGGTCTCTGAGCAGCTCAGTGCAGGGGTGAGCCTGGAGAGTAGAGAGGCCTCTGAGCAGCTCAGTGTAGGGGTGAGCCTGTGGTGTAGGAGGCCTCTGAGTCGCTCAGTGGAGGGGTGAACCTGTGGTGTAGGAGGCCTCTGAGTAGCTCAGTGGAGGGGTGAGCCTGGAGAGTAGAGAGGCCTCTGAGCAGCACAGTGGATGGGTGAGCCTGTGGTGTAGGAGGCCTCTGAGTAGCTCAGTGCAGGGGTGAGCCTGGGGTGTAGGAGTCCTCTGAGCAGCACAGTGCAGGTGTGAGCCTGGGGTGTAGGAGGCCTCTGAGCAGCACAGTGCAGGTGTGAGCCTGAGGTGTAGGAGGCCTCTGAGTAGCTCAGTGGAGGGGTGAGCCTGGAGAGTAGAGAGGCCTCTGAGCAGCACAGTGGAGGGGTGAGCCTGGGGTGTAGGAGGCCTCTGAGTAGCTCAGTGGAGGGGTGAGCCTGGAGAGTAGAGAGGCCTCTGAGCAGCACAGTGGAGGGGTGAGCCTGGGGTGTAGGAGGTCTCTGAGCAGCTCAGTGCAGGGGTGAGCCTGTGGTGTAGGAGGCCTCTGAGTAGCTCAGTGGAGGGGTGAACCTGTGGTGTAGGAGGCCTCTGAGTAGCTCAGTGGAGGGGTGAGCCTGGAGAGTAGAGAGGCCTCTGAGCAGCACAGTGGAGGGGTGAGCCTGTGGTGTAGGAGGCCTCTGAGTAGCTCAGTGCAGGGGTGAGCCTGGGGTGTAGGAGGCCTCTGAGCAGCACAGTGCAGGTGTGAGCCTGGGGTGTAGGAGGCCTCTGAGCAGCACAGTGCAGGTGTGAGCCTGAGGTGTAGGAGGCCTCTGAGTAGCTCAGTGGAGGGGTGAGCCGGGAGAGTAGAGAGGCCTCTGAGCAGCACAGTGGAGGGGTGAGCCTGGGGTGTAGGAGGCCTCTGAGTAGCTCAGTGGAGGGGTGAGCCTGGAGAGTAGAGAGGCCTCTGAGCAGCACAGTGGAGGGGTGAGCCTGGGGTGTAGGAGGTCTCTGAGCAGCTCAGTGCAGGGGTGAGCCTGAGGTGTAGGAGGCCTCTGAGTAGCTCAGTGGAGGGGTGAGCCTGGAGAGTAGAGAGGCCTCTGAGCAGCACAGTGGAGGGGTGAGCCTGGAGAGTAGAGAGGCCTCTGAGCAGCACAGTGGAGGGGTGAGCCTGGGGTGTAGGAGGCCTCTGAGCAGCTCAGTGGAGGGGTGAACCTGGAGAGTAGAGAGGCCTCTGAGCAGCACAGTGGAGGGGTGAGCCTGGGGTGTAGGAGGCCTCTGGGCAGCTCAGTGGAGGGGTGAGCCTGGGGTGTAGGAGGCCTCTTAGCCGCACACTGGAGGGGTGAGCCTGGGGTGTAGGAGGTCTCTGAGCAGCTCAGTGCAGGGGTGAGCTTGGGGTGTAGGCGGCCTCTGAGCAGCTCGGTGGAGGGGTGAGCCTGTGGTGTAGGAGGCCTCTGAGTAGCTCAGTGCAGGGGTGAGCCTGGGGTGTAAGAGGCCTCTGAGCAGCACAGTGGAGGGGTGAGCCTGTGGTGTAGGAGACCTCTTAGCAGCTCAGTGGAGGGGTGAGCCTGGTGTGTAGCGAGGCCTCTGAGCAGCACAGTGGAGGGGTGAGCCTGGGGTGTAGGAGGCCTCTGAGCAGCACAGTGGAGGGGTGAACCTGTGGTGTAGGAGGTCTCTGAGCAGCTCAGTGCAGGGGTGAGCCTGGGGTGTAGGAGGCCTCTGAGCAGCTCAGTGGAGGGGTGAGCCTGGAGAGTAGAGAGGCCTCTGAGCAGCTCAGTGGAGGGGTGAGCCTGTGGTGTAGGAGGCCTCTGAGAAGCTCAGTGGAGGGGTGAGCCTGGAGAGTAGAGAGGCCTCTGAGCAGCACAGTGGAGGGGTGAGCCTGTGGTGTAGGAGGCCTCTGAGTAGCTCAGTGGAGGGGTGAGCCTGGAGAGTAGAGAGGCCTCTGAGCAGCACAGTGGAGGGGTGAGCCTGTGGTGTAGGAGGCCTCTGAGTAGCTCAGTGCAGGGGTGAGCCTGGGGTGTAGGAGGCCTCTGAGCAGCACAATGCAGGTGTGAGCCTGGGGTGTAGGAGGCCTCTGAGCAGCACAGTGCAGGTGTGAGCCTGAGGTGTAGGAGGCCTCTGAGTAGCTCAGTGGAGGGTGAGCCTGTAGAGTAGAGAGGCCTCTGAGCAGCACAGTGGAGGGGTGAGCCTGGGGTGTAGGAGGCCTCTGAGTAGCTCAGTGGAGGGGTGAGCCTGGAGAGTAGAGAGGCCTCTGAGCAGCACAGTGGAGGGGTGAGCCTGTGGTGTAGGAGGCCTCTGAGAAGCTCAGTGGAGGGGTGAGCCTGGAGAGTAGAGAGGCCTCTGAGCAGCACAGTGGAGGGGTGAGCCTGGGGTGTAGCGAGGCCTCTGAGTAGCTCAGTGGAGGGGTGAGCCTGGAGAGTAGAGAGGCCTCTGAGCAGCACAGTGGAGGGGTGAGCCTGGGGTGTAGGAGGTCTCTGAGCAGCTCAGTGCAGGGGTGAGCCTGGAGAGTAGAGAGGCCTCTGAGCAGCTCAGTGTAGGGGTGAGCCTGTGGTGTAGGAGGCCTCTGAGTCGCTCAGTGGAGGGGTGAACCTGTGGTGTAGGAGGCCTCTGAGTAGCTCAGTGGAGGGGTGAGCCTGGAGAGTAGAGAGGCCTCTGAGCAGCACAGTGGAGGGGTGAGCCTGTGGTGTAGGAGGCCTCTGAGTAGCTCAGTGCAGGGGTGAGCCTGGGGTGTAGGAGTCCTCTGAGCAGCACAGTGCAGGTGTGAGCCTGGGGTGTAGGAGGCCTCTGAGCAGCACAGTGCAGGTGTGAGCCTGAGGTGTAGGAGGCCTCTGAGTAGCTCAGTGGAGGGGTGAGCCTGGAGAGTAGAGAGGCCTCTGAGCAGCACAGTGGAGGGGTGAGCCTGGGGTGTAGGAGGCCTCTGAGTAGCTCAGTGGAGGGGTGAGCCTGGAGAGTAGAGAGGCCTCTGAGCAGCACAGTGGAGGGGTGAGCCTGGGGTGTAGGAGGTCTCTGAGCAGCTCAGTGCAGGGGTGAGCCTGTGGTGTAGGAGGCCTCTGAGTAGCTCAGTGGAGGGGTGAACCTGTGGTGTAGGAGGCCTCTGAGTAGCTCAGTGGAGGGGTGAGCCTGGAGAGTAGAGAGGCCTCTGAGCAGCACAGTGGAGGGGTGAGCCTGTGGTGTAGGAGGCCTCTGAGTAGCTCAGTGCAGGGGTGAGCCTGGGGTGTAGGAGGCCTCTGAGCAGCACAGTGCTGGTGTGAGCCTGGGGTGTAGGAGGCCTCTGAGCAGCACAGTGCAGGTGTGAGCCTGAGGTGTAGGAGGCCTCTGAGTAGCTCAGTGGAGGGGTGAGCCGGGAGAGTAGAGAGGCCTCTGAGCAGCACAGTGGAGGGGTGAGCCTGGGGTGTAGGAGGCCTCTGAGTAGCTCAGTGCAGGGGTGAGCCTGGGGTGTAAGAGGCCTCTGAGCAGCACAGTGGAGGGGTGAGCCTGTGGTGTAGGAGACCTCTTAGCAGCTCAGTGGAGGGGTGAGCCTGGTGTGTAGCGAGGCCTCTGAGCAGCACAGTGGAGGGGTGAGCCTGGGGTGTAGGAGGCCTCTGAGCAGCACAGTGGAGGGGTGAACCTGTGGTGTAGGAGGTCTCTGAGCAGCTCAGTGCAGGGGTGAGCCTGGGGTGTAGGAGGCCTCTGAGCAGCTCAGTGGAGGGGTGAGCCTGGAGAGTAGAGAGGCCTCTGAGCAGCTCAGTGGAGGGGTGAGCCTGTGGTGTAGGAGGCCTCTGAGAAGCTCAGTGGAGGGGTGAGCCTGGAGAGTAGAGAGGCCTCTGAGCAGCACAGTGGAGGGGTGAGCCTGTGGTGTAGGAGGCCTCTGAGTAGCTCAGTGGAGGGGTGAGCCTGGAGAGTAGAGAGGCCTCTGAGCAGCACAGTGGAGGGGTGAGCCTGTGGTGTAGGAGGCCTCTGAGTAGCTCAGTGCAGGGGTGAGCCTGGGGTGTAGGAGGCCTCTGAGCAGCACAATGCAGGTGTGAGCCTGGGGTGTAGGAGGCCTCTGAGCAGCACAGTGCAGGTGTGAGCCTGAGGTGTAGGAGGCCTCTGAGTAGCTCAGTGGAGGGTGAGCCTGTAGAGTAGAGAGGCCTCTGAGCAGCACAGTGGAGGGGTGAGCCTGGGGTGTAGGAGGCCTCTGAGTAGCTCAGTGGAGGGGTGAGCCTGGAGAGTAGAGAGGCCTCTGAGCAGCACAGTGGAGGGGTGAGCCTGTGGTGTAGGAGGCCTCTGAGAAGCTCAGTGGAGGGGTGAGCCTGGAGAGTAGAGAGGCCTCTGAGCAGCACATTGGAGGGGTGAGCCTGGGGTGTAGCGAGGCCTCTGAGTAGCTCAGTGGAGGGGTGAGCCTGGAGAGTAGAGAGGCCTCTGAGCAGCACAGTGGAGGGGTGAGCCTGGGGTGTAGGAGGTCTCTGAGCAGCTCAGTGCAGGGGTGAGCCTGGAGAGTAGAGAGGCCTCTGAGCAGCTCAGTGTAGGGGTGAGCCTGTGGTGTAGGAGGCCTCTGAGTCGCTCAGTGGAGGGGTGAACCTGTGGTGTAGGAGGCCTCTGAGTAGCTCAGTGGAGGGGTGAGCCTGGAGAGTAGAGAGGCCTCTGAGCAGCACAGTGGAGGGGTGAGCCTGTGGTGTAGGAGGCCTCTGAGTAGCTCAGTGCAGGGGTGAGCCTGGGGTGTAGGAGTCCTCTGAGCAGCACAGTGCAGGTGTGAGCCTGGGGTGTAGGAGGCCTCTGAGCAGCACAGTGCAGGTGTGAGCCTGAGGTGTAGGAGGCCTCTGAGTAGCTCAGTGGAGGGGTGAGCCTGGAGAGTAGAGAGGCCTCTGAGCAGCACAGTGGAGGGGTGAGCCTGGGGTGTAGGAGGCCTCTGAGTAGCTCAGTGGAGGGGTGAGCCTGGAGAGTAGAGAGGCCTCTGAGCAGCACAGTGGAGGGGTGAGCCTGGGGTGTAGGAGGTCTCTGAGCAGCTCAGTGCAGGGGTGAGCCTGTGGTGTAGGAGGCCTCTGAGTAGCTCAGTGGAGGGGTGAACCTGTGGTGTAGGAGGCCTCTGAGTAGCTCAGTGGAGGGGTGAGCCTGGAGAGTAGAGAGGCCTCTGAGCAGCACAGTGGAGGGGTGAGCCTGTGGTGTAGGAGGCCTCTGAGTAGCTCAGTGCAGGGGTGAGCCTGGGGTGTAGGAGGCCTCTGAGCAGCACAGTGCTGGTGTGAGCCTGGGGTGTAGGAGGCCTCTGAGCAGCACAGTGCAGGTGTGAGCCTGAGGTGTAGGAGGCCTCTGAGTAGCTCAGTGGAGGGGTGAGCCGGGAGAGTAGAGAGGCCTCTGAGCAGCACAGTGGAGGGGTGAGCCTGGGGTGTAGGAGGCCTCTGAGTAGCTCAGTGGAGGGGTGAGCCTGGAGAGTAGAGAGGCCTCTGAGCAGCACAGTGGAGGGGTGAGCCTGGGGTGTAGGAGGTCTCTGAGCAGCTCAGTGCAGGGGTGAGCCTGAGGTGTAGGAGGCCTCTGAGTAGCTCAGTGGAGGGGTGAGCCTGGAGAGTAGAGAGGCCTCTGAGCAGCACAGTGGAGGGGTGAGCCTGGAGAGTAGAGAGGCCTCTGAGCAGCACAGTGGAGGGGTGAGCCTGGGGTGTAGGAGGCCTCTGAGCAGCTCAGTGGAGGGGTGAACCTGGAGAGTAGAGAGGCCTCTGAGCAGCACAGTGGAGGGGTGAGCCTGGGGTGTAGGAGGCCTCTGGGCAGCTCAGTGGAGGGGTGAGCCTGGGGTGTAGGAGGCCTCTTAGCCGCACAGTGGAGGGGTGAGCCTGGGGTGTAGGAGGTCTCTGAGCAGCTCAGTGCAGGGGTGAGCTTGGGGTGTAGGCGGCCTCTGAGCAGCTCGGTGGAGGGGTGAGCCTGTGGTGTAGGAGGCCTCTGAGTAGCTCAGTGGAGGGGTGAGCCTGGGGTGTAGGAGTCCTCTGAGCAGCACAGTGGAGGGGTGAGCCTGGGGTGTAGGAGACCTCTTAGCAGCTCAGTGGAGGGGTGAGCCTGGTGTGTAGCGAGGCCTCTGAGCAGCACAGTGGAGGGGTGAGCCTGGGGTGTAGGAGGCCTCTGAGCAGCACAGTGGAGGGGTGAACCTGTGGTGTAGGAGGTCTCTGAGCAGCTCAGTGCAGGGGTGAGCCTGGGGTGTAGGAGGCCTCTGAGCAGCTCAGTGGAGGGGTGAGCCTGGAGAGTAGAGAGGCCTCTGAGCAGCTCAGTGGAGGGGTGAGCCTGTGGTGTAGGAGGCCTCTGAGAAGCTCAGTGGAGGGGTGAGCCTGGAGAGTAGAGAGGCCTCTGAGCAGCACAGTGGAGGGGTGAGCCTGGGGTGTAGCGAGGCCTCTGAGTAGCTCAGTGGAGGGGTGAGCCTGGAGAGTAGAGAGGCCTCTGAGCAGCACAGTGGAGGGGTGAGCCTGGGGTGTAGGAGGTCTCTGAGCAGCTCAGTGCAGGGGTGAGCCTGGAGAGTAGAGAGGCCTCTGAGCAGCTCAGTGGAGGGGTGAGCCTGTGGTGTAGGAGGCCTCTGAGTAGCTCAGTGGAGGGGTGAACCTGTGGTGTAGGAGGCCTCTGAGTAGCTCAGTGGAGGGGTGAGCCTGGAGAGTAGAGAGGCCTATGAGCAGCACAGTGGAGGGGTGAGCCTGTGGTGTAGGGGGCCTCTGAGTAGCTCAGTGGAGGGGTGAGCCTGGAGAGTAGAGAGGCCTCTGAGCAGCACAGTGGAGGGGTGAGCCTGGGGTGTAGGAGGTCTCTGAGCAGCTCAGTGCAGGGGTGAGCCTGGGGTGTAGGAGGCCTCTGAGCAGCACAGTGCAGCGGTCAGCCTGAGGTGTATGAGGCCTCTGAGTAGCTCAGTGGAGGGGTGAGCCTGGAGAGTAGAGAGGCCTCTGAGCAGCACAGTGGAGGGGTGAGCCTGGGGTGTAGGAGGCCTCTGAGCAGCACAGTGGAGGGGTGAGCCTGAGGTGTAGGAGGCCTCTGAGTAGCTCAGTGGAGGGGTGAGCCTGGAGAGTAGAGAGGCCTCTGAGTAGCACAGTGGAGGGGTGAGCCTGGGGTGTAGGAGGCCTCTGAGCAGCACAGTAGAGGGGTGAGCCTGAGGTGTAGGAGCCCTCTGAGCAGTACAGTGGAGGGGTGACCCTGGAGTATAGCGAGGCCTCTGAGCAGCACAGTGGATGGGTGAGCCTGGAGAGTAGAGAGGCCTCTGAGCAGCACAGTGGAGGGGTGAACTTGTGGTGTAGGAGGTCTCTGAGCAGCTCAGTGCAGGGGTGAGCCTGGGGTGTAGGAGGCCTCTGAGCAGCACAGTGGAGGGGTGAGCCTGGAGAGTAGAGAAGCCTCTTAGCAGCACAGTGGAGGGGTGAACCTGTGGTGTAGGAGGTCTCTGAGCAGCTCAGTGCAGGGGTGAGCCAGGGGTGTAGGCAGCCTCTGAGCAGCTCGGTTGAGGGGTGAGCCTGTGGTGTAGGAGGCCTCTGAGTAGCTCAGTGGAGGGGTGAGCCTGGGGTGTAGGAGGACTCTGAGCCGCACAGTGGAGGGGTGAGCCTGAGGTGTAGGAGGCGTCTGAGCAGCACAGTGAAAGGGTGAGTCTGGGGTGTAGGAGGCCTCTGAGCAGCACAGTGGAGGGGTGAGCCTGGGCAGTAGGAGGCCTCTGAGCAGCACAGTGGAGGGGTGAGTCTGGGGTGTAGGAGGCCTCTGAACATCTCAGTGGAGGGGTGAGCCTGGGGTGTAGGAGGCCTCTGAGAAGCACAGTGGAGTTGTGAGCCTGGAGTATAGCGAGGCCTCTGAGCAGCTCAGTAGAGGGGTGAGCCTGAGGTGTAGGAGGCCTCTGAGCAGCACAGTGGAGGGGTAAGCCTGAGGTGTAGGAGGCCTCTGAGCAGCACAGTGGAGGGGTGAGCCTGGAGTGTAGGAGGCCTCTGAGCAGCTCAGTGGAGGTGTGAACCTGTGGTGTAGGAGGCCTCTGAGCAGCACAGTGGAGGGGTGAGCCTGGAGAGTAGAGAGGCCTCTGAGCAGCTCAGTGGAGGGGTGAGCCTGGAGAGTAGAGAGGCCTCTGAGCAGCACAGTGGAGGGGTGAGCCTGTGGTGTAGAAGGCCTCTGAGCAGCACAGTGTTGGGGTGAGCCTGAGGTGTAGGATCCCTCTGAGCAGCACAGTGGAGGGGTGAGCCTGGAGTATAGCGAGGCCTCTGAGCAGCACAGTGGAGGGGTGAACCTGTGGTGTAGGAGGTCTCTGAGCAGCTCAGTGCAGGGGTGAGCCTGGGGTGTAGGAGGCCTCTGAGCAGCACAGTGGAGGGGGAGCCTGGAGAGTAGAGAAGCCTCTTAGCAGCACAGTGGAGGGGTGAACCTGTGGTGTAGGAGGTCTCTGAGCAGCTCAGTGCAGGGGTGAGCCTGGGGAGTAGAGAGGACTCTGAGCAGCACAGTGGAGGGGTGAACCTGGGGTGTAGGAGGCCTCTGGGCAGCTCAGTGGAGGGGTGAGCCTGGGGTGTAGGAGGACTCTGAGCCGCACAGTGGAGGGGTGAGCCTGAGGTGTAGGAGGCGTCTGAGCAGCACAGTGGAGGGGTGAGTCTGGGGTGTAGGAGGCCTCTGAGCAGCACAGTGGAGGGGTGAGCCTGGGCAGTAGGAGGCCTCTGAGCAGCACAGTGGAGGGGTGAGTCTGGGGTGTAGGAGGCCTCTGAACATCTCAGTGGAGGGGTGAGCCTGGGGTGTAGGAGGCCTCTGAGAAGCACAGTGGAGTTGTGAGCCTGGAGTATAGCGAGGCCTCTGAGCAGCTCAGTGGAGGGGTGAGCCTGAGGTGTAGGAGGCCTCTGAGCAGCACAGTGGAGGGGTAAGCCTGAGGTGTAGGAGGCCTCTGAGCAGCACAGTGGAGGGGTGAGCCTGGAGTGTAGGAGGCCTCTGAGCAGCTCAGTGGAGGGGTGAACCTGTGGTGTAGGAGGCCTCTGAGCAGCACAGTGGAGGGGTGAGCCTGGAGAGTAGAGAGGCCTCTGAGCAGCTCAGTGGAGGGGTGAGCCTGGAGAGTATAGAGGCCTCTGAGCAGCACAGTGGAGGGGTGAGCCTGTGGTGTAGGAGGTCTCCGAGCAGCTCAGTGCAGGGGTGAGCCTGGAGTGTAGGAGGCCTCTGAGCAGCACAGTGGAGGGGTGAGCCTGTGGTGTAGAAGGCCTCTGAGCAGCACAGTGTTGGGGTGAGCCTGAGGTGTAGGATCCCTCTGAGCAGCACAGTGGAGGGGTGAGCCTGGAGTATAGCGAGGCCTCTGAGCAGCACAGTGGAGGGGTGAACCTGTGGTGTAGGAGGTCTCTGAGCAGCTCAGTGCAGGGGTGAGCCTGGGGTGTAGGAGGCCTCTGAGCAGCACAGTGGAGGGGGAGCCTGGAGAGTAGAGAAGCCTCTTAGCAGCACAGTGGAGGGGTGAACCTGTGGTGTAGGAGGTCTCTGAGCAGCTCAGTGCAGGGGTGAGCCTGGGGTGTAGGCGGCCTCTGAGCAGCTCGGTGGAGGGGTGAGCCTGTGGTGTAGGAGGCCTCTGAGCAGCTCAGTGGAGGGGTGAGCCTGTGGTGTAGGAGGCCTCTGAGCAGCTCAGTGGAGGGGTGAGCCTGGAGAGTAGAGAGGCCTCTGAGCAGCACAGTGGAGGGGTGAGCCTGGGGTTTAGCGAGGCCTCTGAGTAGCTCAGTGGAGGGGTGAGCCTGGAGAGTAGAGAGGCCTCTGAGCAGCACAGTGGAGGGGTTGAGCCTGGGGTGTAGGAGGTCTCTGAGCAGCTCAGTGCAGAGGTGAGCCTGGAGAGTAGAGAGGCCTCTGAGCAGCACAGTGGAGGGGTGAGCCTGAGGTGTAGGAGGCCTCTGAGCAGCACAGTGGAGGGGTGAGCCTGAGGTGTAGGAGGCCTCTGAGCAGCACAGTGGAGGGGTGAGCCTGGAGTGTAGGAGGCCTCTGAGCAGCTTAGTGGAGGGGTGAACCTGTGGTGTAGGAGGCCTCTGAGCAGCTCAGTGGAGGGGTGAGCTTGGAGAGTAGAGAGGCCTCTGAGCAGCACAGTGGAGGGGTGAGCCTGTGGTGTAGGAGGTCTCCGAGCAGCTCAGTTTAGGGGCGAGCCTGTGGTGTAGAAGGCCTCTGAGCAGCACAGTGTTGGGGTGAGCCTGAGGTGTAGGAGCCCTCTGAGCAGCACAGTGCAGGAGTGAGCCTGGAGAGTAGAGAGGCCTCTGAGCAGCACAGTGGAGGGGTGAGCCTGTGGTGTAGGGGGCCTCTGAGTAGCTCAGTGGAGGGGTGAGCCTGGAGAGTAGAGAGGCCTCTGAGCAGCACAGTGGAGGGGTGAGCCTGGGGTGTAGGAGGTCTCTGAGCAGCTCAGTGCAGGGGTGAGCCTGGGGTGTAGGAGGCCTCTGAGCAGCACAGTGCAGGGGTGAGCCTGAGGTGTATGAGGCCTCTGAGTAGCTCAGTGGAGGGGTGAGCCTGGAGAGTAGAGAGGCCTCTGAGCAGCACAGTGGAGGGGTGAGCCTGGGGTGTAGGAGGCCTCTGAGCAGCACAGTGGAGGGGTGAACCTGTGGTGTAGGAGGCCTCTGAGCAGCTCAGTGGAGGGGTGAGCCTGGAGAGTAGAGAGGCCTCTGAGCAGCACAGTGGAGGGGTGAGCCTGTGGTGTAGAAGGCCTCTGAGCAGCACAGTGTTGGGGTGAGCCTGAGGTGTAGGAGCCCTCTGAGCAGTACAGTGGAGGGGTGAGCCTGGAGTATAGCGAGGCCTCTGAGCAGCACAGTGGAGGGGTGAGCCTGGAGAGTAGAGAGGCCTCTGAGCAGCACAGTGGATGGGTGTACCTGTGGTGTAGGAGGTCTCTGAGCAGCTCAGTGCAGGGGTGAGCCTGTGGTGTAGAAGGCCTCTGAGCAGCACAGTGTTGGGGTGAGTCTGAGGTGTAGGAGCCCTCTGAGCAGCACAGTGCAGGGGTGAGCCTGGAGAGTAGAGAGGCCTCTGAGCAGCACAGTGGAGGGGTGAGCCTGGGGTGTAGGAGGTCTCTGAGCAGCTCAGTGCAAGGGTGAGCCTGGGGTGTAGGAGGCCTCTGAGCAGCACAGTGCAGGGGTGAGCCTGAGGTGTAGGAGGCCTCTGAGTAGCTCAGTGGAGGGGTGAGCCTGGAGAGTAGAGAGGCCTCTGAGTAGCACAGTGGAGGGGTGAGCCTGGGGTGTAGGAGGCATCTGAGCAGCACAGTAGAGGGGTGAACCTGTGGTGTAGGAGGCCTCTGAGCAGCTCAGTGCAGGGGTGAGCCTGGAGAGTAGAGAGGCCTCTGGGCAGCACAGTGGAGGGGTGAGCCTGTGGTGTAGAAGGCCTCTGAGCAGCACAGTGTTGGGGTGAGCCTGAGGTGTAGGAGCCCTCTGAGCAGCATAGTGGAGGGGTGAGCCTGGAGTATAGCGAGGCCTCTGAGCAGCACAGTGCAGGTGTGAGCCTGAGGTGTAGGAGGCCTCTGAGTAGCTCAGTGGAGGGGTGAGCCTGGAGAGTAGAGAGGCCTCTGAGCAGCACAGTGGAGGGGTGAGCCTGGGGTGTAGGAGGCCTCTGAGTAGCTCAGTGGAGGGGTGAGCCTGGAGAGTAGAGAGGCCTCTGAGCAGCACAGTGGAGGGGTGAGCCTGGGGTGTAGGAGGTCTCTGAGCAGCTCAGTGCAGGGGTGAGCCTGTGGTGTAGGAGGCCTCTGAGTAGCTCAGTGGAGGGGTGAACCTGTGGTGTAGGAGGCCTCTGAGTAGCTCAGTGGACGGGTGAGCCTGGAGAGTAGAGAGGCCTCTGAGCAGCACAGTGGAGGGGTGAGCCTGTGGTGTAGGAGGCCTCTGAGTAGCTCAGTGCAGGGGTGAGCCTGGGGTGTAGGAGGCCTCTGAGCAGCACAGTGCAGGTGTGAGCCTGGGGTGTAGGAGGCCTCTGAGCATCACAGTGCAGGTGTGAGCCTGAGGTGTAGGAGGCCTCTGAGTAGCTCAGTGTTGGGGTGAGTCTGAGGTGTAGAGAGGCCTCTGAGCAGCACAGTGGAGGGGTGAGACTGGGGTGTAGGAGGCCTCTGAGTAGCTCAGTGGAGGGGTGAGCCTGGAGAGTAGAGAGGCCTCTGAGCAGCACAGTGGAGGGGTGAGCCTGGGGTGTAGAAGGTCTCTGAGCAGCTCAGTGCAGGGGTGAGCCTGGGGTGTAGGAGGCCTCTGAGCAGCACAGTGCAGGGGTGAGCCTGGAGAGTAGAGGCCTCTGAGCAGCACGGTGGAGGGGTGAGCCTGTGGTGTAGAAGGCCTCTGAGCAGCACAGTGTTGGGGTGAGTCTGAGGTGTAGGAGCCCTCTGAGCAGCACAGTGCAGGGGTGAGCCTGGAGAGTAGAGAGGCCTCTGAGCAGCACAGTGGAGGGGTGAGCCTGGGGTGTAGGAGGTCTCTGAGCAGCTCAGTGCAAGGGTGAGCCTGGGGTGTAGGAGGCCTCTGAGCAGCACAGTGCAGGGGTGAGCCTGAGGTGTAGGAGGCCTCTGAGTAGCTCAGTGGAGGGGTGAGCCTGGAGAGTAGAGAGGCCTCTGAGTAGCACAGTGGAGGGGTGAGCCTGGGGTGTAGGAGGCCTCTGAGCAGCACAGTAGAGGGGTGAACCTGTGGTGTAGGAGGCCTCTGAGTAGCTCAGTGGAGGGGTGAGCCTGGAGAGTAGAGAGGCCTCTGAGTAGCACAGTGGAGGGGTGAGCCTGGGGTGTAGGAGGCCTCTGAGCAGCACAGTGTTGGGGTGAGTCTGAGGTGTAGGAGCCCTCTGAGCAGCACAGTGCAGGGGTGAGCCTGGAGAGTAGAGAGGCCTCTGAGCAGCACAGTGGAGGGGTGAGCCTGGGGTGTAGGAGGTCTCTGAGCAGCTCAGTGCAAGGGTGAGCCTGGGGTGTAGGAGGCCTCTGAGCAGCACAGTGCAGGGGTGAGCCTGAGGTGTAGGAGGCCTCTGAGTAGCTCAGTGGAGGGGTGAGCCTGGAGAGTAGAGAGGCCTCTGAGTAGCACAGTGGAGGGGTGAGCCTGGGGTGTAGGAGGCCTCTGAGCAGCACAGTAGAGGGGTGAACCTGTGGTGTAGGAGGCCTCTGGGCAGCACAGTGGAGGGGTGAGCCTGTGGTGTAGAAGGCCTCTGAGCAGCACAGTGTTAGGGTGAGCCTGAGGTGTAGGAGCCCTCTGAGCAGCATAGTGGAGGGGTGAGCCTGGAGTATAGCGAGGCCTCTGAGCAGCACAGTGCAGGTGTGAGCCTGAGGTGTAGGAGGCCTCTGAGTAGCTCAGTGGAGGGGTGAGCCTGGAGAGTAGAGAGGCCTCTGAGCAGCACAGTGGAGGGGTGAGCCTGGGGTGTAGGAGGCCTCTGAGTAGCTCAGTGGAGGGGTGAGCCTGGAGAGTAGAGAGGCCTCTGAGCAGCACAGTGGAGGGGTGAGCCTGGGGTGTAGGAGGTCTCTGAGCAGCTCAGTGCAGGGGTGAGCCTGTGGTGTAGGAGGCCTCTGAGTAGCTCAGTGGAGGGGTGAACCTGTGGTGTAGGAGGCCTCTGAGTAGCTCAGTGGAGGGGTGAGCCTGGAGAGTAGAGAGGCCTCTGAGCAGCACAGTGGAGGGGTGAGCCTGTGGTGTAGGAGGCCTCTGAGTAGCTCAGTGCAGGGGTGAGCCTGGGGTGTAGGAGGCCTCTGAGCAGCTCAGTGGAGGGGTGAGCCTGTGGTGTAGGAAGCCTCTGAGCAGCACAGTGGAGGAGTGAGCCTGGAGAGTAGAGAAGCCTCTTAGCAGCACAGTGGAGGTGTGAACCTGTGGTGTAGGAGGTCTCTGAGCAGCTCAGTGCAGGGGTGAGCTTGGGGTGTAGACGGCCTCTGAGCAGCTCAGTGCAGGAGTGAGCCTGTGGTGTAGGAGGCCTCTGAGTAGCTCAGTGGAGGGGTGAGCCTGTGGTGTAGGAGACCTCTTAGCAGCTCAGTGGAGGGGTGAGCCTGGCGTGTAGCGAGGCCTCTGAGCAGCACAGTGGAGGGGTGAGCCTGGGGTGTAGGAGGTCTCTGAGCAGCACAGTGGAGGGGTGAGCCTGGAGAGTAGAGAGGCCTCTGAGCAGCACAGTGGAGGAGTGAACCTGTGGTGTAGGAGGTCTCTGAGCAGCTCAGTGCAGGGGTGAGCCTGGGGTGTAGGAGGCCTCTGAGCAGCTCAGTGGAGGGGTGAGCCTGGAGAGTAGAGAGGCCTCTGAGCAGCACAGTGAAGGGGTGAGCCTGGGGTGTAGCGAGGCCTCTGAGTAGCTCAGTGGAGGGGTGAGCCAGGAGAGTAGAGAGGCCTCTGAGCAGCACAGTGGAGGGGTGAGCCTGGGGTGTAGGAGGTCTCTGAGCAGCTCAGTGCAGGGGTGAGCCTGGGGTGTAGCAGGCCTCTGAGCAGCACAGTGCAGGGGTGAGCCTGAGGTGTAGGAGGCCTCTGAGTAGCTCAGTGGAGGGGTGAGCCTGGAGAGTAGAGAGGCCTCCGAGCAGCACAGTGGAGGGGTGAGCCTGGGGTGTAGGAGGCCTCTGAGTAGCTCAGTGGAGGGGTGAGCCTGGAGAGTAGAGAGGACTCTGAGCAGCACAGTGGAGGGGTGAACCTGGGGTGTAGGAGGCCTCTGGGCAGCTCAGTGGAGGGGTGAGCCTGGGGTGTAGGAGGACTCTGAGCCGCACAGTGGAGGGGTGAGCCTGAGGTGTAGGAGGCGTCTGAGCAGCACAGTGGAGGGGTGATTCTGGGGTGTAGGAGGCCTCTGAGCAGCACAGTGGAGGGGTGAGCCTGGGCAGTAGGAGGCCTCTGAGCAGCACAGTGGAGGGGTGAGTCTGGGGTGTAGGAGGCCTCTGAACATCTCAGTGGAGGGGTGAGCCTGGGGTGTAGGAGGCCTCTGAGAAGCACAGTGGAGTTGTGAGCCTGGAGTATAGCGAGGCCTCTGAGCAGCTCAGTGGAGGGGTGAGCCTGAGGTGTAGGAGGCCTCTGAGCAGCACAGTGGAGGGGTAAGCCTGAGGTGTAGGAGGCCTCTGAGCAGCACAGTGGAGGGGTGAGCCTGGAGTGTAGGAGGCCTCTGAGCAGCTCAGTGGAGGGGTGAACCTGTGGTGTAGGAGGCCTCTGAGCAGCACAGTGGAGGGGTGAGCCTGGAGAGTAGAGAGGCCTCTGAGCAGCTCAGTGGAGGGGTGAGCCTGGAGAGTAGAGAGGCCTCTGAGCAGCACAGTGGAGGGGTGAGCCTGTGGTGTAGAAGGCCTCTGAGCAGCACAGTGTTGGGGTGAGCCTGAGGTGTAGGATCCCTCTGAGCAGCACAGTGGAGGGGTGAGCCTGGAGTATAGCGAGGCCTCTGAGCAGCACAGTGGAGGGGTGAACCTGTGGTGTAGGAGGTCTCTGAGCAGCTCAGTGCAGGGGTGAGCCTGGGGTGTAGGAGGCCTCTGAGCAGCACAGTGGAGGGGGAGCCTGGAGAGTAGAGAAGCCTCTTAGCAGCACAGTGGAGGGGTGAACCTGTGGTGTAGGAGGTCTCTGAGCAGCTCAGTGCAGGGGTGAGCCTGGGGAGTAGAGAGGACTCTGAGCAGCACAGTGGAGGGGTGAACCTGGGGTGTAGGAGGCCTCTGGGCAGTTCAGTGGAGGGGTGAGCCTGGGGTGTAGGAGGACTCTGAGCCGCACAGTGGAGGGGTGAGCCTGAGGTGTAGGAGGCGTCTGAGCAGCACAGTGGAGGGGTGAGTCTGGGGTGTAGGAGGCCTCTGAGCAGCACAGTGGAGGGGTGAGCCTGGGCAGTAGGAGGCCTCTGAGCAGCACAGTGGAGGGGTGAGTCTGGGGTGTAGGAGGCCTCTGAACATCTCAGTGGAGGGGTGAGCCTGGGGTGTAGGAGGCCTCTGAGAAGCACAGTGGAGTTGTGAGCCTGGAGTATAGCGAGGCCTCTGAGCAGCTCAGTGGAGGGGTGAACCTGAGGTGTAGGAGGCCTCTGAGCAGCACAGTGGAGGGGTAAGCCTGAGGTGTAGGAGGCCTCTGAGCAGCACAGTGGAGGGGTGAGCCTGGAGTGTAGGAGGCCTCTGAGCAGCTCAGTGGAGGGGTGAACCTGTGGTGTAGGAGGCCTCTGAGCAGCACAGTGGAGGGGTGAGCCTGGAGAGTAGAGAGGCCTCTGAGCAGCTCAGTGGAGGGGTGAGCCTGGAGAGTAGAGAGGCCTCTGAGCAGCACAGTGGAGGGGTGAGCCTGTGGTGTAGAAGGCCTCTGAGCAGCACAGTGTTGGGGTGAGCCTGAGGTGTAGGATCCCTCTGAGCAGCACAGTGGAGGGGTGAGCCTGGAGTATAGCGAGGCCTCTGAGCAGCACAGTGGAGGGGTGAACCTGTGGTGTAGGAGGTCTCTGAGCAGCTCAGTGCAGGGGTGAGCCTGGGGTGTAGGAGGCCTCTGAGCAGCACAGTGGAGGGGGAGCCTGGAGAGTAGAGAAGCCTCTTAGCAGCACAGTGGAGGGGTGAACCTGTGGTGTAGGAGGTCTCTGAGCAGCTCAGTGCAGGGGTGAGCCTGGGGTGTAGGCGGCCTCTGAGCAGCTCGGTGGAGGGGTGAGCCTGTGGTGTAGGAGGCCTCTGAGTAGCTCAGTGGAGGGGTGAGCCTGGGGTGTAGGAGGTCTCTGAGCAGCACAGTGGATGGGTGAGCCTGGAGAGTATAGAGGCCTCTGAGCAGCACAGTGGAGGGGTGAGCCTGTGGTGTAGGAGGTCTCCGAGCAGCTCAGTGCAGGGGTGAGCCTGGGGTGTAGGAGGCCTCTGAGCAGCACAGTGGAGGGGTGAGCCTGAGGTGTAGGAGGCCTCTGAGCAGCACAGTGGAGGGGTGAGCCTGAGGTGTAGGAGGCCTCTGAGCAGCACAGTGGAGGGGTGAGCCTGTGGTGTAGGAGGCCTCTGAGCAGCTCAGTGGAGGGGTGAGCTTGGAGAGTAGAGAGGCCTCTGAGCAGCACAGTGGAGGGGTGAGCCTGTGGTGTAGGAGGTCTCCGAGCAGCTCAGTGCAGGGGCGAGCCTGTGGTGTAGAAGGCCTCTGAGCAGCACAGTGTTGGGGTGAGCCTGAGGTGTAGGAGCCCTCTGAGCAGCACAGTGCAGGAGTGAGCCTGGAGAGTAGAGAGGCCTCTGAGCAGCACAGTGGAGGGGTGAGCCTGTGGTGTAGGGGGCCTCTGAGTAGCTCAGTGGAGGGGTGAGCCTGGAGAGTAGAGAGGCCTCTGAGCAGCACAGTGGAGGGGTGAGCCTGGGGTGTAGGAGGTCTCTGAGCAGCTCAGTGCAGGGGTGAGCCTGGGGTGTAGGAGGCCTCTGAGCAGCACAGTGCAGGGGTGAGCCTGGGGTGTAGGAGGTCTCTGAGCAGCTCAGTGCAGGGGTGAGCCTGGAGAGTAGAGAGGCCTCTGAGCAGCACAGTGGAGGGGTGAGCCTGGGGTGTAGGAGGCCTCTGAGCAGCACAGTGGAGGGGTGAACCTGTGGTGAAGGAGGCCTCTGAGCAGCTCAGTGGAGGGGTGAGCCTGGAGAGTAGAGAGTCCTCTGAGCAGCACAGTGGAGGGGTGAGCCTGTGGTGTAGAAGGCCTCTGAGCAGCACAGTGTTGGGGTGAGCCTGAGGTGTAGGAGCCCTCTGAGCAGTACAGTGGAGGGGTGAGCCTGGAGTATAGCGAGGCCTCTGAGCAGCACAGTGGAGGGGTGAGCCTGGAGAGTAGAGAGGCCTCTGAGCAGCACAGTGGATGGGTGTACCTGTGGTGTAGGAGGTCTCTGAGCAGCTCAGTGCAGGGGTGAGCCTGGGGTGTAGGAGGCCTCTGAGCAGCACAGTGGAGGGGTGAGCCTGGAGAGTAGAGAAGCCTCTTAGCAGCACAGTGGAGGGGTGAACCTGTGGTGTAGGAGGTCTCTGAGCAGCTCAGTGCAGGGGTGAGCCAGGGGTGTAGGCAGCCTCTGAGCAGCTCGGTTGAGGGGTGAGCCTGTGGTGTAGGAGGCCTCTGAGTAGCTCAGTGGAGGGGTGAGCCTGGGGTGTAGGAGACCTCTTAGCAGCTCAGTGGAGGGGTGAGCCTGGGGTGTAGGAGGCCTCTGAGCAGCACAGTGGAGGGGTGAGCCTGGAGAGTAGAGAGGCCTCTGAGCAGCACAGTGGAGGAGTGAACCTGTGGTGTAGGAGGTCTCTGAGCAGCTCAGTGCAGGGGTGAACCTGGGGTGTAGGAGGCCTCTGAGTAGCTCAGTGGAGGGGTGAGCCTGGAGAGTAGAGAGGCCTCTGAGCAGCACAGTGGAGGGGTGAGCCTGGGGTGTAGGAGACCTCTTAGCAGCTCAGTGGAGGGGTGAGCCTGGCGTTTAGCGAGGCCTCTGAGCAGCACAGTGGAGGGGTGAGCCTGGGGTGTAGGAGGCCTCTGAGCAGCACAGTGGAGGAGTGAACCTGTGGTGTAGGAGGTCTCTGAGCAGCTCAGTGCAGGGGTGAGCCTGGGGTGTAGGAGGCCTCTGAGTAGCTCAGTGGAGGGGTGAGCCTGGAGAGTAGAGAGGCCTCTGAGCAGCACAGTGGAGGGGTGAGCCTAGGGTGTAGGGGGTCTCTGAGCAGCTCAGTGCAGGGGTGAGCCTGGGGTGTAGGAGTCCTCTGAGCAACACCGTGCAGGGGTGAGCCTGAGGTGTAGGAGGCCTCTGAGTAGCTCAGTGGAGGGGTGAGCCTGGAGAGTAGAGAGGCCTCTGAGCAGCACAGTGGAGGGGTGAGTCTGAGGTGTAGGAGGCCTCTGAGTAGCTCAGTGGAGGGGTGAGCCTGAGGTGTAGGAGGCCTCTGAGCAGCTCAGTGCAGGGGTGAGCCTGGGGTGTAGGAGGCCTCTGAGCAGCACAGTGCAGGGGTGAGCCTGAGGTGTAGGAGGCCTCTGAGTAGCTCAGTGGAGGGGTGAGCCTGGAGAGTAGAGAGGCCTCTGAGCAGCACAGTGGAGGGGTGAGCCTGAGGTGTAGGAGGCCTCTGAGTAGCTCAGTGGAGGGGTGAGCCTGAGGTGTAGGAGGCCTCTGAGCAGCTCAGTGCAGGGGTGAGCCTGGGGTGTAGGAGGCCTCTGAGCAGCACAGTGCAGGGGTGAGCCTGTGGTGTAGGAGGCCTCTGAGCAGCACAGTGTTGGGGTGAGCCTGAGGTGTAGGAGCCCTCTGAGCAGTACAGTGGAGGGGTGAGCCTGGAGTATAGCGAGGCCTCTGAGCAGCACAGTGGAGGGGTGAGCCTGGAGAGTAGAGAGGCCTCTGAGCAGCACAGTGGAGGGGTGAACCTGTGGTGTAGGAGGTCTCTGAGCAGCTCAGTGCAGGGGTGAGCCTGGGGTGTAGGAGGCCTCTGAGCAGCACAGTGGAGGGGTGAGCCTGGAGAGTAGAGAAGCCTCTTAGCAGCACAGTGGAGGGGTGAACCTGTGGTGTAGGAGGTCTCTGAGCAGCCCAGTGCAGGGGTGAGCCAGGGGTGTAGGCAGCCTCTGAGCAGCTCGGTTGAGGGGTGAGCCTGTGGTGTAGGAGGCCTCTGAGTAGCTCAGTGGAGGGGTGAGCCTGGGGTGTAGGAGACCTCTTAGCAGCTCAGTGGAGGGGTGAGCCTGGGGTGTAGGAGGCCTCTGAGCAGCACAGTGGAGGGGTGAGCCTGGAGAGTAGAGAGGCCTCTGAGCAGCACAGTGGAGGAGTGAACCTGTGGTGTAGGAGGTCTCTGAGCAGCTCAGTGCAGGGGTGAGCCTGGGGTGTAGGAGGCCTCTGAGTAGCTCAGTGGAGGGGTGAGCCTGGAGAGTAGAGAGGCCTCTGAGCAGCACAGTGGAGGGGTGAGCCTGGGGTGTAGGAGACCTCTTAGCAGCTCAGTGGAGGGGTGAGACTGGCGTGTAGCGAGGCCTCTGAGCAGCACAGTGGAGGGGTGAGCCTGGGGTGTAGGAGGCCTCTGAGCAGCACAGTGGAGGAGTGAACCTGTGGTTTAGGAGGTCTCTGAGCAGCTCAGTGCAGGGGTGAGCCTGTGGTGTAGGAGGCCTCTGAGTAGCTCAGTGGAGGGGTGAGCCTGGAGTATAGCGAGGCCTCTGAGCAGCACAGTGGAGGGGTGAGCCTGGAGAGTAGAGAGACCTCTGAGCAGCACAGTTGAGGGGTGAACCTGTGGTGTAGGAGGTCTCTGAGCAGCTCAGTGCAGGGGTGAGCCTGGGGTGTAGGAGGCCTCTGAGCAGCACAGTGGAGGGGTGAGCCTGGAGAGTAGAGAGGCCTCTGAGCAGCACAGTGGAGGGGTGAGCCTGGGGTGTAGGAGGCCTCTGAGCAGCTCAGTGGAGGGGTGAACCTGTGGTGTAGGAGGCCTCTGAGCAGCTCAGTGGAGGGGTGAGCCTGGAGAGTAGAGAGGCCTCTGAGCAGCACAGTAGAGGGGTGAGCCTGTGGTGTAGAAGGCCTCTGAGCAGCACAGTGTTGGGGTGAGCCTGAGGTGTAGGAGCCCTCTGAGCAGTACAGTGGAGTGGTGAGCCTGGAGTATAGCGAGGCCTCTGAGCAGCACAGTGGAGGGGTGAGCCTGGAGAGTAGAGAGGCCTCTGAGCAGCACAGTGGAGGGGTGAACCTGTGGTGTAGGAGGTCTCTGAGCAGCTCAGTGCAGGGGTGAGCCTGGGGTGTAGGAGGCCTCTGAGCAGCACAGTGGAGGGGTGAGCCTGGAGAGTAGAGAAGCCTCTTAGCAGCACAGTGGAGGGGTGAACCTGTGGTGTAGGAGGTCTCTGAGCAGCTCAGTGCAGGGGTGAGCCAGGGGTGTAGGCAGCCTCTGAGCAGCTCGGTTGAGGGGTGAGCCTGTGGTGTAGGAGGCCTCTGAGTAGCTCAGTGGAGGGGTGAGCCTGGGGTGTAGGAGACCTCTTAGCAGCTCAGTGGAGGGGTGAGCCTGGGGTGTAGGAGGCCTCTGAGCAGCACAGTGGAGGGGTGAGCCTGGAGAGTAGAGAGGCCTCTGAGCAGCACAGTGGAGGAGTGAACCTGTGGTGTAGGAGGTCTCTGAGCAGCTCAGTGCAGGGGTGAGCCTGGGGTGTAGGAGGCCTCTGAGTAGCTCAGTGGAGGGGTGAGCCTGGAGAGTAGAGAGGCCTCTGAGCAGCACAGTGGAGGGGTGAGCCTGGGGTGTAGGAGACCTCTTAGCAGCTCAGTGGAGGGGTGAGCCTGGCGTTTAGCGAGGCCTCTGAGCAGCACAGTGGAGGGGTGAGCCTGGGGTGTAGGAGGCCTCTGAGCAGCGCAGTGGAGGAGTGAACCTGTGGTGTAGGAGGTCTCTGAGCAGCTCAGTGCAGGGGTGAGCCTGGGGTGTAGGAGGCCTCTGAGTAGCTCAGTGGAGGGGTGAGCCTGGAGAGTAGAGAGGCCTCTGAGCAGCACAGTGGAGGGGTGAGCCTGGGGTGTATGGGGGTCTCTGAGCAGCTCAGTGCAGGGGTGAGCCTGGGGTGTAGGAGGCCTCTGAGCAACACAGTGCAGGGGTGAGCCTGAGGTGTAGGAGGCCTCTGAGTAGCTCAGTGGAGGGGTGAGCCTGGAGAGTAGAGAGGCCTCTGAGCAGCACAGTGGAGGGGTGAGTCTGAGGTGTAGGAGGCCTCTGAGTAGCTCAGTGGAGGGGTGAGCCTGAGGTGTAGGAGGCCTCTGAGCAGCTCAGTGCAGGGGTGAGCCTGGGGTGTAGGAGGCCTCTGAGCAGCACAGTGCAGGGGTGAGCCTGAGGTGTAGGAGGCCTCTGAGTAGCTCAGTGGAGGGGTGAGCCTGGAGAGTAGAGAGGCCTCTGAGCAGCACAGTGGAGGGGTGAGCCTGAGGGGTAGGAGGCCTCTGAGTAGCTCAGTGGAGGGGTGAGCCTGAGGTGTAGGAGGCCTCTGAGCAGCTCAGTGCAGGGGTGAGCCTGGGGTGTAGGAGGCCTCTGAGCAGCACAGTGCAGGGGTGAGCCTGTGGTGTAGGAGGCCTCTGAGCAGCACAGTGTTGGGGTGAGCCTGAGGTGTAGGAGCCCTCTGAGCAGTACAATGGAGGGGTGAGCCTGGAGTATAGCGAGGCCTCTGAGCAGCACAGTGGAGGGGTGAGCCTGGAGAGTAGAGAGGCCTCTGAGCAGCACAGTGGAGGGGTGAGCCTGGGGTGTAGGCGGCCTCTGAGCAGGTCAGTGCAGGGGTGAGCCTGGGGTGTAGGAGGCCTCTGAGCAGCACAGTGGAGGGGTGAACCTGTGGTGTAGGAGGCCTCTGAGCAGCTCAGTGGAGGGGTGAGCCTGGAGAGTAGAGAGGCCTCTGAGCAGCTCAGTGCAGGGGTGAGCCAGGGGTGTAGGCAGCCTCTGAGCAGCTCGGTTGAGGGGTGAGCCTGTGGTGTAGGAGGCCTCTGAGTAGCTCAGTGGAGGGGTGAGCCTGGGGTGTAGGAGACCTCTTAGCAGCTCAGTGGAGGGGTGAGCCTGGGGTGTAGGAGGCCTCTGAGCAGCACAGTGGAGGGGTGAGCCTGGAGAGAAGAGAGGCCTCTGAGCAGCACAGTGGAGGAGTGAACCTGTGGTGTAGGAGGTCTCTGAGCAGCTCAGTGCAGGGGTGAGCCTGGGGTGTAGGAGGCCTCTGAGCAGCACAGTGGAGGGGTGAGCCTGGAGAGTAGAGAAGCCTCTTAGCAGCACAGTGGAGGGGTGAACCTGTGGTGTAGGAGGTCTCTGAGCAGCTCAGTGCAGGGGTGAGCCAGGGGTGTAGGCAGCCTCTGAGCAGCTCGGTTGAGGGGTGAGCCTGTGGTGTAGGAGGCCTCTGAGTAGCTCAGTGGAGGGGTGAGCCTGGGGTGTAGGAGACCTCTTAGCAGCTCAGTGGAGGGGTGAGCCTGGGGTGTAGGAGGCCTCTGAGCAGCTCAGTGGAGGGGTGAGCCTGAGGTGTAGGAGGCCTCTGAGCAGCACAGTGGAGGGGTGAGCCTGGAGTATAGCGAGGCCTCTGAGTAGCACAGTGGAGGGGTGAGCCTGAGGTGTAGGAGGCCTCTGAGCAGCACAGTGCAGGGGTGAACCTGGAGAGTAGAGAGGCCTCTGAGCAGCTCAGTGCAGGGGTGAGCCTGGAGAGTAGAGAGGCCTCTGAGCAGCACAGTGGAGGGGTGAGCCTGGGGTGTAGGCGGCCTCTGAGCAGCTCAGTGCAGGGGTGAGCCTGGGGTGTAGGAGGCCTCTGAGCAGCACAGTGGAGGGGTGAACCTGGGGTGTAGGAGGCCTATGGGCAGCGCAGTGGAGGGGTGAGCCTGGGGTGTAGGAGGCCTCTTAGCCGCACAGTGGAGGGGTGAGCCTGGGGTGTAGGAGGTCTCTCAGCAGCTCAGTGCAGGGGTGAGCTTGGGGTGTAGGCGGCCTCTGAGCAGCTCGGTTGAGGGGTGAGCCTGTGGTGTAGGAGGCCTCTGAGTAGCTCAGTGGAAGGGTGAGCCTGGGGTGTAGGAGGCCTCTGAGCAGCTCAGTGGAGGGGTGAGCCTGGAGTATAGCGAGGCCTCTGAGCAGCTCAGTGGAGGGGTGAGCCTGGAGTGTAGGAGGCCTCTGAGCAGCTCAGTGGAGGGGTGAACCTGTGGTGTAGGAGGCCTCTGAGCAGCTCAGTGGAGGGGTGAGCCTGGAGAGCAGAGAGGCCTCTGAGCAGCACAGTGGAGGGGTGAGCCTGTGGTGTAGAAGGCCTCTGAGCAGCACAGTGTTGGGGTGAGCCTGAGGTGTAGGAGCCCTCTGAGCACCACAGTGGAGGGGTGAGCCTGGAGTATAGCGAGGCCTCTGAGCAGCTCAGTGGAGGGGTGAGCCTGGAGAGTAGAGAGGCCTCTGAGCAGCACAGTGGAGGGGTGAGCCTGTGGTGTAGGAAGCCTCTGAGCAGCACAGTGGAGGAGTGAGCCTGGAGAGTAGAGAAGCCTCTTAGCAGCACAGTGGAGGGGTGAACCTGTGGTGTAGGAGATCTCTGAGCAGCTCAGTTGAGGGGTGAGCTTGGGGTGTAGGCGGCCTCTGAGCAGCACAGTGGAGGGGTGAGCCTGTGGTGTAGGAGGCCTCTGGGCAGCTCAGTGCAGGGGTGAGCCTGTGGTGTAGGAGGCCTCTGAGTAGCTCAGTGGAGGGGTGAGCCTGGGGTGTAGGAGACCTCTTAGCAGCTCAGTGGAGGGGTGAGCCGGGTGTGTAGCGAGTCCTCTGAGCAGCACAGTGGAGGGGTGAGCCTGGGGTGTAGGAGGCCTCTGAGCAGCACAGTGGAGGGGTGAGCCTGAGGTGTAGGAGGCCTCTGAGCAGCTCAGTGGAGGGGTGAGCCTGTGGTGTAGGAGGCCTCTGAGCAGCTCAGTGGAGGGGTGAGCCTGGGGTTTAGGAGGCCTCTGAGCAGCTCAGTGGAGGGGTGAGCCTGAGGTGTAGGAGGCCTCTGAGCAGCACAGTGGAGGGGTGAGCCTGGAGTATAGCGTGGCCTCTGAGTAGCACAGTGGAGGGGTGAGCCTGAGGTGTAGGAGGCATCTGAGCAGCACAGTGCAGGGGTGAACCTGGAGAGTAGAGAGGCCTCTGAGCAGCTCAGTGCAGGGGTGAGCCTGGAAAGTAGAGAGGCCTCTGAGCAGCACAGTGGAGGGGTGAGCCTGGGGTGTAGGCGGCCTCTGAGCAGCTCAGTGCAGGGGTGAGCCTGGGGTGTAGGAGGCCTCTGAGCAGCACAGTGGAGGGGTGAGCCTGTGGTGTAGGAAGCCTCTGAGCAGCACAGTGGAGGAGTGAGCCTGGAGAGTAGAGAAGCCTCTTAGCAGCACAGTGGAGGGGTGAACCTGTGGTGTAGGAGATCTCTGAGCAGCTCAGTTGAGGGGTGAGCTTGGGGTGTAGGCGGCCTCTGAGCAGCACAGTGGAGGGGTGAGCCTGTGGTGTAGGAGGCCTCTGGGCAGCTCAGTGCAGGGGTGAGCCTGTGGTGTAGGAGGCCTCTGAGTAGCTCAGTGGAGGGGTGAGCCTGGGGTGTAGGAGACCTCTTAGCAGCTCAGTGGAGGGGTGAGCCGGGTGTGTAGCGAGTCCTCTGAGCAGCACAGTGGAGGGGTGAGCCTGGGGTGTAGGAGGCCTCTGAGCAGCACAGTGGAGGGGTGAGCCTGAGGTGTAGGAGGCCTCTGAGCAGCTCAGTGGAGGGGTGAGCCTGTGGTGTAGGAGGCCTCTGAGCAGCTCAGTGGAGGGGTGAGCCTGGGGTTTAGGAGGCCTCTGAGCAGCTCAGTGGGAGGGGTGAGCCTGAGGTGTAGGAGGCCTCTGAGCAGCACAGTGGAGGGGTGAGCCTGGAGTATAGCGTGGCCTCTGAGTAGCACAGTGGAGGGGTGAGCCTGAGGTGTAGGAGGCATCTGAGCAGCACAGTGCAGGGGTGAACCTGGAGAGTAGAGAGGCCTCTGAGCAGCTCAGTGCAGGGGTGAGCCTGGAAAGTAGAGAGGCCTCTGAGCAGCACAGTGGAGGGGTGAGCCTGGGGTGTAGGCGCCTCTGAGCAGCTCAGTGCAGGGGTGAGCCTGGGGTGTGTAGGAGGCCTCTGAGCAGCACAGTGGAGGGGTGAACCTGGGGTGTAGGTGCCTATGGCAGCGCAGTGGAGGGGTGAGCCTGGGTGTAGGATGCCTCTTAGCCGCACAGTGGAGGGGTGAGCCTGGGGTGTAGGAGGTCTCTGAGCAGCTCAGTGCAGGGTGTGAGCTTGGGGTGTAGGCGGCCTCTGAGCAGCTCGGTGGAGGGGTGAGCCTGTGGTGTAGGAGGCCTCTGAGTAGCTCAGTGGAGGGGTGAGCCTGGGGTGTAGGAGGCCTCTGAGCAGCACAGTGGAGGGGTGAGCCTGGGGTGTAGGAGACCTCTTAGCAGCTCAGTGGAGGGGTGAGCCTGGTGTGTAGCGAGGCCTCTGAGCAGCACAGTGGAGGGGTGAGCCTGGGGTGTAGGAGGCCTCTGAGCAGCACAGTGGAGGGGTGAACCTGTGGTGTAGGAGGTCTCTGAGCAGCTCAGTGCAGGGGTGAGCCTGTGGTGTAGGAGGCCTCTGAGTAGCTCAGTGGAGGGGTGAGCCTGGAGAGTAGAGAGGCCTCTGAGCAGCACAGTGGAGGGGTGAGCCTGGGGTGTAGGAGGCCTCTGAGCAGCTCAGTGGAGGGGTGAGGCTGAGGTGTAGGAGGCCTCTGAGCAGCACAGTGGAGGGGTGAGCCTGGAGTATAGCGAGGCCTCTGAGTAGCACAGTGGAGGGGTGAGCCTGTGGTGTAGGAGGCCTCTGAGTAGCTCAGTGGAGGGGTGAACCTGTGGTGTAGGAGGCCTCTGAGTAGCTCAGTGGAGGGGTGAGCCTGGAGAGTAGAGAGGCCTCTGAGCAGCACAGTGGAGGGGTGAGCCTGTGGTGTAGGAGGCCTCTGAGTAGCTCAGTGCAGGGGTGAGCCTGGGGTGTAGGAGGCCTCTGAGCAGCACAGTGCAGGTGTGAGCCTGGGGTGTAGGAGGCCTCTGAGCAGCACAGTGCAGGTGTGAGCCTGAGGTGTAGGAGGCCTCTGAGTAGCTCAGTGGAGGGGTGAGCCGGGAGAGTAGAGAGGCCTCTGAGCAGCACAGTTGAGGGGTGAGCCTGGGGTGTAGGAGGTCTCTGAGCAGCTCAGTGCAGGGGTGAGCCTGAGGTGTAGGAGGCCTCTGAGTAGCTCAGTGGAGGGGTGAGCCTGGAGAGTAGAGAGGCCTCTGAGCAGCACAGTGGAGGGGTGAGCCTGGAGAGTAGAGAGGCCTCTGAGCAGCACAGTGGAGGGGTGAGCCTGGGGTGTAGGAGGCCTCTGAGCAGCTCAGTGGAGGGGTGAACCTGGAGAGTAGAGAGGCCTTTGAGCAGCACAGTGGAGGGGTGAGCCTGGGGTGTAGGAGGCCTCTGGGCAGCTCAGTGGAGGGGTGAGCCTGGGGTGTAGGAGGCCTCTTAGCCGCACAGTGGAGGGGTGAGCCTGGGGTGTAGGAGGTCTCTGAGCAGCTCAGTGCAGGGGTGAGCTTGGGGTGTAGGCGGCCTCTGAGCAGCTCGGTGGAGGGGTGAGCCTGTGGTGTAGGAGGCCTCTGAGTAGCTCAGTGCAGGGGTGAGCCTGGGGTGTAAGAGGCCTCTGAGCAGCACAGTGGAGGGGTGAGCCTGGGGTGTAGGAGACCTCTTAGCAGCTCAGTGGAGGGGTGAGCCTGGTGTGTAGCGAGGCCTCTGAGCAGCACAGTGGAGGGGTGAGCCTGGGGTGTAGGAGGCCTCTGAGCAGCACAGTGGAGGGGTGAACCTGTGGTGTAGGAGGTCTCTGAGCAGCTCAGTGCAGGGGTGAGCCTGGGGTGTAGGAGGCCTCTGAGCAGCTCAGTGGAGGGGTGAGCCTGGAGAGTAGAGAGGCCTCTGAGCAGCACAGTGAAGGGGTGAGCCTGGGGTGTAGCGAGGCCTCTGAGTAGCTCAGTGGAGGGGTGAGCCTGGAGAGTAGAGAGGCCTCTGAGCAGCACAGTGGAGGGGTGAGCCTGAGGGGTAGGAGGCCTCTGAGTAGCTCAGTGGAGGGGTGAGCCTGAGGTGTAGGAGGCCTCTGAGCAGCTCAGTGCAGGGGTGAGCCTGGGGTGTAGGAGGCCTCTGAGCAGCACAGTGCAGGGGTGAGCCTGTGGTGTAGGAGGCCTCTGAGCAGCACAGTGTTGGGGTGAGCCTGAGGTGTAGGAGCCCTCTGAGCAGTACAATGGAGGGGTGAGCCTGGAGTATAGCGAGGCCTCTGAGCAGCACAGTGGAGGGGTGAGCCTGGAGAGTAGAGAGGCCTCTGAGCAGCACAGTGGAGGGGTGAGCCTGGGGTGTAGGCGGCCTCTGAGCAGGTCAGTGCAGGGGTGAGCCTGGGGTGTAGGAGGCCTCTGAGCAGCACAGTGGAGGGGTGAACCTGTGGTGTAGGAGGCCTCTGAGCAGCTCAGTGGAGGGGTGAGCCTGGAGAGTAGAGAGGCCTCTGAGCAGCTCAGTGCAGGGGTGAGCCAGGGGTGTAGGCAGCCTCTGAGCAGCTCGGTTGAGGGGTGAGCCTGTGGTGTAGGAGGCCTCTGAGTAGCTCAGTGGAGGGGTGAGCCTGGGGTGTAGGAGACCTCTTAGCAGCTCAGTGGAGGGGTGAGCCTGGGGTGTAGGAGGCCTCTGAGCAGCACAGTGGAGGGGTGAGCCTGGAGAGAAGAGAGGCCTCTGAGCAGCACAGTGGAGGAGTGAACCTGTGGTGTAGGAGGTCTCTGAGCAGCTCAGTGCAGGGGTGAGCCTGGGGTGTAGGAGGCCTCTGAGCAGCACAGTGGAGGGGTGAGCCTGGAGAGTAGAGAAGCCTCTTAGCAGCACAGTGGAGGGGTGAACCTGTGGTGTAGGAGGTCTCTGAGCAGCTCAGTGCAGGGGTGAGCCAGGGGTGTAGGCAGCCTCTGAGCAGCTCGGTTGAGGGGTGAGCCTGTGGTGTAGGAGGCCTCTGAGTAGCTCAGTGGAGGGGTGAGCCTGGGGTGTAGGAGACCTCTTAGCAGCTCAGTGGAGGGGTGAGCCTGGGGTGTAGGAGGCCTCTGAGCAGCTCAGTGGAGGGGTGAGCCTGAGGTGTAGGAGGCCTCTGAGCAGCACAGTGGAGGGGTGAGCCTGGAGTATAGCGAGGCCTCTGAGTAGCACAGTGGAGGGGTGAGCCTGAGGTGTAGGAGGCCTCTGAGCAGCACAGTGCAGGGGTGAACCTGGAGAGTAGAGAGGCCTCTGAGCAGCTCAGTGCAGGGGTGAGCCTGGAGAGTAGAGAGGCCTCTGAGCAGCACAGTGGAGGGGTGAGCCTGGGGTGTAGGCGGCCTCTGAGCAGCTCAGTGCAGGGGTGAGCCTGGGGTGTAGGAGGCCTCTGAGCAGCACAGTGGAGGGGTGAACCTGGGGTGTAGGAGGCCTATGGGCAGCGCAGTGGAGGGGTGAGCCTGGGGTGTAGGAGGCCTCTTAGCCGCACAGTGGAGGGGTGAGCCTGGGGTGTAGGAGGTCTCTGAGCAGCTCAGTGCAGGGGTGAGCTTGGGGTGTAGGCGGCCTCTGAGCAGCTCGGTTGAGGGGTGAGCCTGTGGTGTAGGAGGCCTCTGAGTAGCTCAGTGGAAGGGTGAGCCTGGGGTGTAGGAGGCCTCTGAGCAGCTCAGTGGAGGGGTGAGCCTGGAGTATAGCGAGGCCTCTGAGCAGCTCAGTGGAGGGGTGAGCCTGGAGTGTAGGAGGCCTCTGAGCAGCTCAGTGGAGGGGTGAACCTGTGGTGTAGGAGGCCTCTGAGCAGCTCAGTGGAGGGGTGAGCCTGGAGAGCAGAGAGGCCTCTGAGCAGCACAGTGGAGGGGTGAGCCTGTGGTGTAGAAGGCCTCTGAGCAGCACAGTGTTGGGGTGAGCCTGAGGTGTAGGAGCCCTCTGAGCACCACAGTGGAGGGGTGAGCCTGGAGTATAGCGAGGCCTCTGAGCAGCTCAGTGGAGGGGTGAGCCTGGAGAGTAGAGAGGCCTCTGAGCAGCACAGTGGAGGGGTGAGCCTGTGGTGTAGGAAGCCTCTGAGCAGCACAGTGGAGGAGTGAGCCTGGAGAGTAGAGAAGCCTCTTAGCAGCACAGTGGAGGGGTGAACCTGTGGTGTAGGAGATCTCTGAGCAGCTCAGTTGAGGGGTGAGCTTGGGGTGTAGGCGGCCTCTGAGCAGCACAGTGGAGGGGTGAGCCTGTGGTGTAGGAGGCCTCTGGGCAGCTCAGTGCAGGGGTGAGCCTGTGGTGTAGGAGGCCTCTGAGTAGCTCAGTGGAGGGGTGAGCCTGGGGTGTAGGAGACCTCTTAGCAGCTCAGTGGAGGGGTGAGCCGGGTGTGTAGCGAGTCCTCTGAGCAGCACAGTGGAGGGGTGAGCCTGGGGTGTAGGAGGCCTCTGAGCAGCACAGTGGAGGGGTGACCCTGAGGTGTAGGAGGCCTCTGAGCAGCTCAGTGGAGGGGTGAGCCTGTGGTGTAGGAGGCCTCTGAGCAGCTCAGTGGAGGGGTGAGCCTGGGGTTTAGGAGGCCTCTGAGCAGCTCAGTGGAGGGGTGAGCCTGAGGTGTAGGAGGCCTCTGAGCAGCACAGTGGAGGGGTGAGCCTGGAGTATAGCGTGGCCTCTGAGTAGCACAGTGGAGGGGTGAGCCTGAGGTGTAGGAGGCATCTGAGCAGCACAGTGCAGGGGTGAACCTGGAGAGTAGAGAGGCCTCTGAGCAGCTCAGTGCAGGGGTGAGCCTGGAAAGTAGAGAGGCCTCTGAGCAGCACAGTGGAGGGGTGAGCCTGGGGTGTAGGTGGCCTCTGAGCAGCTCAGTGCAGGGGTGAGCCTGGGGTGTAGGAGGCCTCTGAGCAGCACAGTGGAGGGGTGAACCTGGGGTGTAGGTGGCCTATGGGCAGCGCAGTGGAGGGGTGAGCCTGGGGTGTAGGAGGCCTCTTAGCCGCACAGTGGAGGGGTGAGCCTGGGGTGTAGGAGGTCTCTGAGCAGCTCAGTGCAGGGGTGAGCTTGGGGTGTAGGCGGCCTCTGAGCAGCTCGGTGGAGGGGTGAGCCTGTGGTGTAGGAGGCCTCTGAGTAGCTCAGTGGAGGGGTGAGCCTGGGGTGTAGGAGGCCTCTGAGCAGCACAGTGGAGGGGTGAGCCTGGGGTGTAGGAGACCTCTTAGCAGCTCAGTGGAGGGGTGAGCCTGGTGTGTAGCGAGGCCTCTGAGCAGCACAGTGGAGGGGTGAGCCTGGGGTGTAGGAGGCCTCTGAGCAGCACAGTGGAGGGGTGAACCTGTGGTGTAGGAGGTCTCTGAGCAGCTCAGTGCAGGGGTGAGCCTGTGGTGTAGGAGGCCTCTGAGTAGCTCAGTGGAGGGGTGAGCCTGGAGAGTAGAGAGGCCTCTGAGCAGCACAGTGGAGGGGTGAGCCTTGGGTGTAGGAGGCCTCTGAGCAGCTCAGTGGAGGGGTGAGGCTGAGGTGTAGGAGGCCTCTGAGCAGCACAGTGGAGGGGTGAGCCTGGAGTATAGCGAGGCCTCTGAGTAGCACAGTGGAGGGGTGAGCCTGTGGTGTAGGAGGCCTCTGAGTAGCTCAGTGGAGGGGTGAACCTGTGGTGTAGGAGGCCTCTGAGTAGCTCAGTGGAGGGGTGAGCCTGGAGAGTAGAGAGGCCTCTGAGCAGCACAGTGGAGGGGTGAGCCTGTGGTGTAGGAGGCCTCTGAGTAGCTCAGTGCAGGGGTGAGCCTGGGGTGTAGGAGGCCTCTGAGCAGCACAGTGCAGGTGTGAGCCTGGGGTGTAGGAGGCCTCTGAGCAGCACAGTGCAGGTGTGAGCCTGAGGTGTAGGAGGCCTCTGAGTAGCTCAGTGGAGGGGTGAGCCGGGAGAGTAGAGAGGCCTCTGAGCAGCACAGTGGAGGGGTGAGCCTGGGGTGTAGGAGGTCTCTGAGCAGCTCAGTGCAGGGGTGAGCCTGAGGTGTAGGAGGCCTCTGAGTAGCTCAGTGGAGGGGTGAGCCTGGAGAGTAGAGAGGCCTCTGAGCAGCACAGTGGAGGGGTGAGCCTGGAGAGTAGAGAGGCCTCTGAGCAGCACAGTGGAGGGGTGAGCCTGGGGTGTAGGAGGCCTCTGAGCAGCTCAGTGGAGGGGTGAACCTGGAGAGTAGAGAGGCCTTTGAGCAGCACAGTGGAGGGGTGAGCCTGGGGTGTAGGAGGCCTCTGGGCAGCTCAGTGGAGGGGTGAGCCTGGGGTGTAGGAGGCCTCTTAGCCGCACAGTGGAGGGGTGAGCCTGGGGTGTAGGAGGTCTCTGAGCAGCTCAGTGCAGGGGTGAGCTTGGGGTGTAGGCGGCCTCTGAGCAGCTCGGTGGAGGGGTGAGCCTGTGGTGTAGGAGGCCTCTGAGTAGCTCAGTGCAGGGGTGAGCCTGGGGTGTAAGAGGCCTCTGAGCAGCACAGTGGAGGGGTGAGCCTGGGGTGTAGGAGACCTCTTAGCAGCTCAGTGGAGGGGTGAGCCTGGTGTGTAGCGAGGCCTCTGAGCAGCACAGTGGAGGGGTGAGCCTGGGGTGTAGGAGGCCTCTGAGCAGCACAGTGGAGGGGTGAACCTGTGGTGTAGGAGGTCTCTGAGCAGCTCAGTGCAGGGGTGAGCCTGGGGTGTAGGAGGCCTCTGAGCAGCTCAGTGGAGGGGTGAGCCTGGAGAGTAGAGAGGCCTCTGAGCAGCTCAGTGGAGGGGTGAGCCTGTGGTGTAGGAGGCCTCTGAGAAGCTCAGTGGAGGGGTGAGCCTGGAGAGTAGAGAGGCCTCTGAGCAGCACAGTGGAGGGGTGAGCCTGTGGTGTAGGAGGCCTCTGAGTAGCTCAGTGGAGGGGTGAGCCTGGAGAGTAGAGAGGCCTCTGAGCAGCACAGTGGAGGGGTGAGCCTGTGGTGTAGGAGGCCTCTGAGTAGCTCAGTGCAGGGGTGAGCCTGGGGTGTAGGAGGCCTCTGAGCAGCACAATGCAGGTGTGAGCCTGGGGTGTAGGAGGCCTCTGAGCAGCACAGTGCAGGTGTGAGCCTGAGGTGTAGGAGGCCTCTGAGTAGCTCAGTGGAGGGTGAGCCTGTAGAGTAGAGAGGCCTCTGAGCAGCACAGTGGAGGGGTGAGCCTGGGGTGTAGGAGGCCTCTGAGTAGCTCAGTGGAGGGGTGAGCCTGGAGAGTAGAGAGGCCTCTGAGCAGCACAGTGGAGGGGTGAGCCTGTGGTGTAGGAGGCCTCTGAGAAGCTCAGTGGAGGGGTGAGCCTGGAGAGTAGAGAGGCCTCTGAGCAGCACAGTGGAGGGGTGAGCCTGGGGTGTAGCGAGGCCTCTGAGTAGCTCAGTGGAGGGGTGAGCCTGGAGAGTAGAGAGGCCTCTGAGCAGCACAGTGGAGGGGTGAGCCTGGGGTGTAGGAGGTCTCTGAGCAGCTCAGTGCAGGGGTGAGCCTGGAGAGTAGAGAGGCCTCTGAGCAGCTCAGTGTAGGGGTGAGCCTGTGGTGTAGGAGGCCTCTGAGTCGCTCAGTGGAGGGGTGAACCTGTGGTGTAGGAGGCCTCTGAGTAGCTCAGTGGAGGGGTGAGCCTGGAGAGTAGAGAGGCCTCTGAGCAGCTCAGTGGAGGGGTGAGCCTGGAGAGTAGAGAGGCCTCTGAGCAGCACAGTGGAGGGGTGAGCCTGTGGTGTAGGAAGCCTCTGAGCAGCACAGTGGAGGGGTGAGCCTGGTGTGTAGCGAGTCCTCTGAGCAGCACAGTGGAGGGGTGAGCCTGGGGTGTAGGAGGCCTCTGAGCAGCACAGTGGAGGGGTGAGCCTGAGGTGTAGGAGGCCTCTGAGCAGCTCAGTGGAGGGGTGAGCCTGTGGTGTAGGAGGCCTCTGAGCAGCTCAGTGGAGGGGTGAGCCTGGGGTGTAGGAGGCCTCTGAGCAGCTCAGTGGAGGGGTGAACCTGGAGAGTAGAGAGGCCTCTGAGCAGCACAGTGGAGGGGTGAGCCTGGGGTGTAGGAGGCCTCTGGGCAGCTCAGTGGAGGGGTGAGCCTGGGGTGTAGGAGGCCTCTTAGCCGCACAGTGGAGGGGTGAGCCTGGGGTGTAGGAGGTCTCTGAGCAGCTCAGTGCAGGGGTGAGCTTGGGGTGTAGGCGGCCTCTGAGCAGCTCGGTGGAGGGGTGAGCCTGTGGTGTAGGAGGCCTCTGAGTAGCTCAGTGGAGGGGTGAGCCTGGGGTGTAGGAGGCCTCTGAGCAGCACAGTGGAGGGGTGAGCCTGGGGTGTAGGAGACCTCTTAGCAGCTCAGTGGAGGGGTGAGCCTGGTGTGTAGCGAGGCCTCTGAGCAGCACAGTGGAGGGGTGAGCCTGGGGTGTAGGAGGCCTCTGAGCAGCACAGTGGAGGGGTGAACCTGTGGTGTAGGAGGTCTCTGAGTAGCTCAGTGCAGGGGTGAGCCTGGGGTGTAGGAGGCCTCTGAGCAGCTCAGTGGAGCGGTGAGCCTGGAGAGTAGAGAGGCCTCTGAGCAGCTCAGTGGAGGGGTGAGCCTGTGGTGTAGGAGGCCTCTGAGAAGCTCAGTGGAGGGGTGAGCCTGGAGAGTAGAGAGGCCTCTGAGCAGCACAGTGGAGGGGTGAGCCTGGGGTGTAGCGAGGCCTCTGAGTAGCTCAGTGGAGGGGTGAGCCTGGAGAGTAGAGAGGCCTCTGAGCAGCACAGTGGAGGGGTGAGCCTGGGGTGTAGGAGGTCTCTGAGCAGCTCAGTGCAGGGGTGAGCCTGGAGAGTAGAGAGGCCTCTGAGCAGCTCAGTGGAGGGGTGAGCCTGTGGTGTAGGAGGCCTCTGAGTAGCTCAGTGGAGGGGTGAACCTGTGGTGTAGGAGGCCTCTGAGTAGCTCAGTGGACGGGTGAGCCTGGAGTGTAGAGAGGCCTCTGAGCAGCACAGTGGAGGGGTGAGCCTGTGGTGTAGGAGGCCTCTGAGTAGCTCAGTGCAGGGGTGAGCCTGGGGTGTAGGAGGCCTCTGAGCAGCACAGTGCAGGTGTGAGCCTGGGGTGTAGGAGGCCTCTGAGCAGCACAGTGCAGGTGTGAGCCTGAGGTGTAGGAGGCCTCTAAGTAGCTCAGTGTTGGGGTGAGTCTGAGGTGTAGAGAGGCCTCTGAGCAGCACAGTGGAGGGGTGAGCCTGGGGTGTAGGAGGCCTCTGAGTAGCTCAGTGGAGGGGTGAGCCTGGAGAGTAGAGAGGCCTCTGAGCAGCACAGTGGAGGGGTGAGCCTGGGGTGTAGAAGGTCTCTGAGCAGCTCAGTGCAGGGGTGAGCCTGGGGTGTAGGAGGCCTCTGAGCAGCACAGTGCAGGGGTGAGCCTGGAGAGTAGAGGCCTCTGAGCAGCACGGTGGAGGGGTGAGCCTGTGGTGTAGAAGGCCTCTGAGCAGCACAGTGTTGGGGTGAGTCTGAGGTGTAGGAGCCCTCTGAGCAGCACAGTGCAGGGGTGAGCCTGGAGAGTAGAGAGGCCTCTGAGCAGCACAGTGGAGGGGTGAGCCTGGGGTGTAGGAGGTCTCTGAGCAGCTCAGTGCAAGGGTGAGCCTGGGGTGTAGGAGGCCTCTGAGCAGCACAGTGCAGGGGTGAGCCTGAGGTGTAGGAGGCCTCTGAGTAGCTCAGTGGAGGGGTGAGCCTGGAGAGTAGAGAGGCCTCTGAGTAGCACAGTGGAGGGGTGAGCCTGGGGTGTAGGAGGCCTCTGAGCAGCACAGTAGAGGGGTGAACCTGTGGTGTAGGAGGCCTCTGAGCAGCTCAGTGGAGGGGTGAGCCTGGAGAGTAGAGAGGCCTCTGGGCAGCACAGTGGAGGGGTGAGCCTGTGGTGTAGAAGGCCTCTGAGCAGCACAGTGTTGGGGTGAGCCTGAGGTGTAGGAGCCCTCTGAGCAGCATAGTGGAGGGGTGAGCCTGGAGTATAGCGAGGCCTCTGAGCAGCACAGTGGAGGGGTGAACCTGTGGTGTAGGAGGTCTCTGAGCAGCTCAGTGCAGGGGTGAGCCTGGGGTGTAGGAGGCCTCTGAGCAGCTCAGTGGAGGGGTGAGCCTGTGGTGTAGGAAGCCTCTGAGCAGCACAGTGGAGGAGTGAGCCTGGAGAGTAGAGAAGCCTCTTAGCAGCACAGTGGAGGTGTGAACCTGTGGTGTAGGAGGTCTCTGAGCAGCTCAGTGCAGGGGTGAGCTTGGGGTGTAGACGGCCTCTGAGCAGCTCAGTGCAGGAGTGAGCCTGTGGTGTAGGAGGCCTCTGAGTAGCTCAGTGGAGGTGTGAGCCTGTGGTGTAGGAGACCTCTTAGCAGCTCAGTGGAGGGGTGAGCCTGGCGTGTAGCGAGGCCTCTGAGCAGCACAGTGGAGGGGTGAGCCTGGGGTGTAGGAGGTCTCTGAGCAGCACAGTGGAGGGGTGAGCCTGGAGAGTAGAGAGGCCTCTGAGCAGCACAGTGGAGGAGTGAACCTGTGGTGTAGGAGGTCTCTGAGCAGCTCAGTGCAGGGGTGAGCCTGGGGTGTAGGAGGCCTCTGAGCAGCTTAGTGGAGGGGTGAGCCTGGAGAGTAGAGAGGCCTCTGAGCAGCACAGTGAAGGGGTGAGCCTGGGGTGTAGCGAGGCCTCTGAGTAGCTCAGTGGAGGGGTGAGCCTGGAGAGTAGAGAGGCCTCTGAGCAGCACAGTGGAGGGGTGAGCCTGGGGTGTAGGAGGTCTCTGAGCAGCTCAGTGCAGGGGTGAGCCTGGGGTGTAGCAGGCCTCTGAGCAGCACAGTGCAGGGGTGAGCCTGAGGTGTAGGAGGCCTCTGAGTAGCTCAGTGGAGGGGTGAGCCTGGAGAGTAGAGAGGCCTCCGAGCAGCACAGTGGAGGGGTGAGCCTGGGGTGTAGGAGGCCTCTGAGTAGCTCAGTGGAGGGGTGAGCCTGGAGAGTAGAGAGGACTCTGAGCAGCACAGTGGAAGGGTGAACCTGGGGTGTAGGAGGCCTCTGGGCAGCTCAGTGGAGGGGTGAGCCTGGGGTGTAGGAGGACTCTGAGCCGCACAGTGGAGGGGTGAGCCTGAGGTGTAGGAGGCGTCTGAGCAGCACAGTGGAGGGGTGATTCTGGGGTGTAGGAGGCCTCTGAGCAGCACAGTGGAGGGGTGAGCCTGGGCAGTAGGAGGCCTCTGAGCAGCACAGTGGAGGGGTGAGTCTGGGGTGTAGGAGGCCTCTGAACATCTCAGTGGAGGGGTGAGCCTGGGGTGTAGGAGGCCTCTGAGAAGCACAGTGGAGTTGTGAGCCTGGAGTATAGCGAGGCCTCTGAGCAGCTCAGTGGAGGGGTGAGCCTGAGGTGTAGGAGGCCTCTGAGCAGCACAGTGGAGGGGTAAGCCTGAGGTGTAGGAGGCCTCTGAGCAGCACAGTGGAGGGGTGAGCCTGGAGTGTAGGAGGCCTCTGAGCAGCTCAGTGGAGGGGTGAACCTGTGGTGTAGGAGGCCTCTGAGCAGCACAGTGGAGGGGTGAGCCTGGAGAGTAGAGAGGCCTCTGAGCAGCTCAGTGGAGGGGTGAGCCTGGAGAGTAGAGAGGCCTCTGAGCAGCACAGTGGAGGGGTGAGCCTGTGGTGTAGAAGGCCTCTGAGCAGCACAGTGTTGGGGTGAGCCTGAGGTGTAGGATCCCTCTGAGCAGCACAGTGGAGGGGTGAGCCTGGAGTATAGCGAGGCCTCTGAGCAGCACAGTGGAGGGGTGAACCTGTGGTGTAGGAGGTCTCTGAGCAGCTCAGTGCAGGGGTGAGCCTGGGGTGTAGGAGGCCTCTGAGCAGCACAGTGGAGGGGGAGCCTGGAGAGTAGAGAAGCCTCTTAGCAGCACAGTGGAGGGGTGAACCTGTGGTGTAGGAGGTCTCTGAGCAGCTCAGTGCAGGGGTGAGCCTGGGGAGTAGAGAGGACTCTGAGCAGCACAGTGGAGGGGTGAACCTGGGGTGTAGGAGGCCTCTGGGCAGTTCAGTGGAGGGGTGAGCCTGGGGTGTAGGAGGACTCTGAGCCGCACAGTGGAGGGGTGAGCCTGAGGTGTAGGAGGCGTCTGAGCAGCACAGTGGAGGGGTGAGTCTGGGGTGTAGGAGGCCTCTGAGCAGCACAGTGGAGGGGTGAGCCTGGGCAGTAGGAGGCCTCTGAGCAGCACAGTGGAGGGGTGAGTCTGGGGTGTAGGAGGCCTCTGAACATCTCAGTGGAGGGGTGAGCCTGGGGTGTAGGAGGCCTCTGAGAAGCACAGTGGAGTTGTGAGCCTGGAGTATAGCGAGGCCTCTGAGCAGCTCAGTGGAGGGGTGAACCTGAGGTGTAGGAGGCCTCTGAGCAGCACAGTGGAGGGGTAAGCCTGAGGTGTAGGAGGCCTCTGAGCAGCACAGTGGAGGGGTGAGCCTGGAGTGTAGGAGGCCTCTGAGCAGCTCAGTGGAGGGGTGAACCTGTGGTGTAGGAGGCCTCTGAGCAGCACAGTGGAGGGGTGAGCCTGGAGAGTAGAGAGGCCTCTGAGCAGCTCAGTGGAGGGGTGAGCCTGGAGAGTAGAGAGGCCTCTGAGCAGCACAGTGGAGGGGTGAGCCTGTGGTGTAGAAGGCCTCTGAGCAGCACAGTGTTGGGGTGAGCCTGAGGTGTAGGATCCCTCTGAGCAGCACAGTGGAGGGGTGAGCCTGGAGTATAGCGAGGCCTCTGAGCAGCACAGTGGAGGGGTGAACCTGTGGTGTAGGAGGTCTCTGAGCAGCTCAGTGCAGGGGTGAGCCTGGGGTGTAGGAGGCCTCTGAGCAGCACAGTGGAGGGGGAGCCTGGAGAGTAGAGAAGCCTCTTAGCAGCACAGTGGAGGGGTGAACCTGTGGTGTAGGAGGTCTCTGAGCAGCTCAGTGCAGGGGTGAGCCTGGGGTGTAGGCGGCCTCTGAGCAGCTCGGTGGAGGGGTGAGCCTGTGGTGTAGGAGGCCTCTGAGTAGCTCAGTGGAGGGGTGAGCCTGGGGTGTAGGAGGTCTCTGAGCAGCACAGTGGATGGGTGAGCCTGGAGAGTATAGAGGCCTCTGAGCAGCACAGTGGAGGGGTGAGCCTGTGGTGTAGGAGGTCTCCGAGCAGCTCAGTGCAGGGGTGAGCCTGGGGTGTAGGAGGCCTCTGAGCACCTCAGTGGAGGGGTGAGCCTGTGGTGTAGGAGGCCTCTGAGCAGCTCAGTGGAGGGGTGAGCCTGGAGAGTACAGAGGCCTCTGAGCAGCACAGTGGAGGGGTGAGCCTGGGGTTTAGCGAGGCCTCTGAGTAGCTCAGTGGAGGGGTGAGCCTGGAGAGTAGAGAGGCCTCTGAGCAGCACAGTGGAGGGGTGAGCCTGGGGTGTAGGAGGTCTCTGAGCAGCTCAGTGCAGGGGTGAGCCTGGAGAGTAGAGAGGCCTCTGAGCAGCACAGTGGAGGGGTGAGCCTGAGGTGTAGGAGGCCTCTGAGCAGCACAGTGGAGGGGTGAGCCTGAGGTGTAGGAGGCCTCTGAGCAGCACAGTGGAGGGGTGAGCCTGGAGTGTAGGAGGCCTCTGAGCAGCTTAGTGGAGGGGTGAACCTGTGGTGTAGGAGGCCTCTGAGCAGCTCAGTGGAGGGGTGAGCTTGGAGAGTAGAGAGGCCTCTGAGCAGCACAGTGGAGGGGTGAGCCTGTGGTGTAGGAGGTCTCCGAGCAGCTCAGTGCAGGGGTGAGCCTGTGGTGTAGAAGGCCTCTGAGCAGCACAGTGTTGGGGTGAGCGTGAGGTGTAGGAGCCCTCTGAGCAGCACAGTTCAGGGGTGAGCCTGGAGAGTAGAGAGGCCTCTGAGCAGCACAGTGGAGGGGTGAGCCTGTGGTGTAGGGGGCCTCTGAGTAGCTCAGTGGAGGGGTGAGCCTGGAGAGTAGAGAGGCCTCTGAGCAGCACAGTGGAGGGGTGAGCCTGGGGTGTAGGAGGTCTCTGAGCAGCTCAGTGCAGGGGTGAGCCTGGGGTGTAGGAGGCCTCTGAGCAGCACAGTGCAGCGGTCAGCCTGAGGTGTATGAGGCCTCTGAGTAGCTCAGTGGAGGGGTGAGCCTGGAGAGTAGAGAGGCCTCTGAGCAGCACAGTGGAGGGGTGAGCCTGGGGTGTAGGAGGTCTCTGAGCAGCTCAGTGCAGGGGTGAGCCTGGAGAGTAGAGAGGCCTCTGAGCAGCACAGTGGAGGGGTGAGCCTGAGGTGTAGGAGGCCTCTGAGCAGCACAGTGGAGGGGTGAGCCTGAGGTGTAGGAGGCCTCTGAGCAGCACAGTGGAGGGGTGAGCCTGGAGTGTAGGAGGCCTCTGAGCAGCTTAGTGGAGGGGTGAACCTGTGGTGTAGGAGGCCTCTGAGCAGCTCAGTGGAGGGGTGAGCTTGGAGAGTAGAGAGGCCTCTGAGCAGCACAGTGGAGGGGTGAGCCTGTGGTGTAGGAGGTCTCCGAGCAGCTCAGTGCAGGGGTGAGCCTGTGGTGTAGAAGGCCTCTGAGCAGCACAGTGTTGGGGTGAGCGTGAGGTGTAGGAGCCCTCTGAGCAGCACAGTTCAGGGGTGAGCCTGGAGAGTAGAGAGGCCTCTGAGCAGCACAGTGGAGGGGTGAGCCTGTGGTGTAGGGGGCCTCTGAGTAGCTCAGTGGAGGGGTGAGCCTGGAGAGTAGAGAGGCCTCTGAGCAGCACAGTGGAGGGGTGAGCCTGGGGTGTAGGAGGTCTCTGAGCAGCTCAGTGCAGGGGTGAGCCTGGGGTGTAGGAGGCCTCTGAGCAGCACAGTGCAGCGGTCAGCCTGAGGTGTATGAGGCCTCTGAGTAGCTCAGTGGAGGGGTGAGCCTGGAGAGTAGAGAGGCCTCTGAGCAGCACAGTGGAGGGGTGAGCCTGGGGTGTAGGAGGCCTCTGAGCAGCACAGTGGAGGGGTGAACCTGTGGTGTAGGAGGCCTCTGAGCAGCTCAGTGGAGGGGTGAGCCTGGAGAGTAGAGAGGCCTCTGAGCAGCACAGTGGAGGGGTGAGCCTGTGGTGTAGAAGGCCTCTGAGCAGCACAGTGTTGGGGTGAGCCTGAGGTGTAGGAGCCCTCTGAGCAGTACAGTGGAGGGGTGAGCCTGGAGTATAGCGAGGCCTCTGAGCAGCACAGTGGAGGGGTGAGCCTGGAGAGTAGAGAGGCCTCTGAGCAGCACAGTGGAGGGGTGAACCTGTGGTGTAGGAGGTCTCTGAGCAGCTCAGTGCAGGGGTGAGCCTGGGGTGTAGGAGGCCTCTGAGCAGCACAGTGGAGGGGTGAGCCTGGAGAGTAGAGAAGCCTCTTAGCAGCACAGTGGAGGGGTGAACCTGTGGTGTAGGAGGTCTCTGAGCAGCTCAGTGCAGGGGTGAGCCAGGGGTGTAGGCAGCCTCTTAGCAGCTCGGTTGAGGGGTGAGCCTGTGGTGTAGGAGGCCTCTGAGTAGCTCAGTGGAGGGGTGAGCCTGGGGTGTAGGAGGACTCTGAGCCGCACAGTGGAGGGGTGAGCCTGAGGTGTAGGAGGCGTCTGAGCAGCACAGTGGAAGGGTGAGTCTGGGGTGTAGGAGGCCTCTGAACATCTCAGTGGAGGGGTGAGCCTGGGGTGTAGGAGGCCTCTGAGAAGCACAGTGGAGTTGTGAGCCTGGAGTATAGCGAGGCCTCTGAGCAGCTCAGTAGAGGGGTGAGCCTGAGGTGTAGGAGGCCTCTGAGCAGCACAGTGGAGGGGTAAGCCTGAGGTGTAGGAGGCCTCTGAGCAGCACAGTGGAGGGGTGAGCCTGGAGTGTAGGAGGCCTCTGAGCAGCTCAGTGGAGGTGTGAACCTGTGGTGTAGGAGGCCTCTGAGCAGCACAGTGGAGGGGTGAGCCTGGAGAGTAGAGAGGCCTCTGAGCAGCTCAGTGGAGGGGTGAGCCTGGAGAGTAGAGAGGCCTCTGAGCAGCACAGTGGAGGGGTGAGCCTGTGGTGTAGAAGGCCTCTGAGCAGCACAGTGTTGGGGTGAGCCTGAGGTGTAGGATCCCTCTGAGCAGCACAGTGGAGGGGTGAGCCTGGAGTATAGCGAGGCCTCTGAGCAGCACAGTGGAGGGGTGAACCTGTGGTGTAGGAGGTCTCTGAGCAGCTCAGTGCAGGGGTGAGCCTGGGGTGTAGGAGGCCTCTGAGCAGCACAGTGGAGGGGGAGCCTGGAGAGTAGAGAAGCCTCTTAGCAGCACAGTGGAGGGGTGAACCTGTGGTGTAGGAGGTCTCTGAGCAGCTCAGTGCAGGGGTGAGCCTAGGGAGTAGAGAGGACTCTGAGCAGCACAGTGGAGGGGTGAACCTGGGGTGTAGGAGGCCTCTGGGCAGCTCAGTGGAGGGGTGAGCCTGGGGTGTAGGAGGACTCTGAGCCGCACAGTGGAGGGGTGAGCCTGAGGTGTAGGAGGCATCTGAGCAGCACAGTGGAGGGGTGAGTCTGGGGTGTAGGAGGCCTCTGAGCAGCACAGTGGAGGGGTGAGCCTGGGCAGTAGGAGGCCTCTGAGCAGCACAGTGGAGGGGTGAGTCTGGGGTGTAGGAGGCCTCTGAACATCTCAGTGGAGGGGTGAGCCTGGGGTGTAGGAGGCCTCTGAGAAGCACAGTGGAGTTGGGAGCCTGGAGTATAGCGAGGCCTCTGAGCAGCTCAGTGGAGGGGTGAGCCTGAGGTGTAGGAGGCCTCTGAGCAGCACAGTGGAGGGGTAAGCCTGAGGTGTAGGAGGCCTCTGAGCAGCACAGTGGAGGGGTGAGCCTGTAGTGTAGGAGGCCTCTGAGCAGCTCAGTGGAGGGGTGAACCTGTGGTGTAGGAGGCCTCTGAGCAGCACAGTGGAGGGGTGAGCCTGGAGAGTAGAGAGGCCTCTGAGCAGCTCAGTGGAGGGGTGAGCCTGGAGAGTATAGAGGCCTCTGAGCAGCACAGTGGAGGGGTGAGCCTGTGGTGTAGGAGGTCTCCGAGCAGCTCAGTGCAGGGGTGAGCCTGGAGTGTAGGAGGCCTCTGAGCAGCACAGTGGAGGGGTGAGCCTGTGGTGTAGAAGGCCTCTGAGCAGCACAGTGTTGGGGTGAGCCTGAGGTGTAGGATCCCTCTGAGCAGCACAGTGGAGGGGTGAGCCTGGAGTATAGCGAGGCCTCTGAGCAGCACAGTGGAGGGGTGAACCTGTGGTGTAGGAGGTCTCTGAGCAGCTCAGTGCAGGGGTGAGCCTGGGGTGTAGGAGGCCTCTGAGCAGCACAGTGGAGGGGGAGCCTGGAGAGTAGAGAAGCCTCTTAGCAGCACAGTGGAGGGGTGAACCTGTGGTGTAGGAGGTCTCTGAGCAGCTCAGTGCAGGGGTGAGCCTGGGGTGTAGGCGGCCTCTGAGCAGCTCGGTGGAGGGGTGAGCCTGTGGTGTAGGAGGCCTCTGAGTAGCTCAGTGGAGGGGTGAGCCTGGGGTGTAGGAGGTCTCTGAGCAGCACAGTGGATGGGTGAGCCTGGAGAGTATAGAGGCCTCTGAGCAGCACAGTGGAGGGGTGAGCCTGTGGTGTAGGAGGTCTCCGAGCAGCTCAGTGCAGGGGTGAGCCTGGGGTGTAGGAGGCCTTTGAGCAGCTCAGTGGAGGGGTGAGCCTGTGGTGTAGGAGGCCTCTGAGCAGCTCAGTGGAGGGGTGAGCCTGGAGAGTAGAGAGGCCTCTGAGCAGCACAGTGGAGGGGTGAGCCTGGGGTTTAGCGAGGCCTCTGAGTAGCTCAGTGGAGGGGTGAGCCTGGAGAGTAGAGAGGCCTCTGAGCAGCACAGTGGAGGGGTGAGCCTGGGGTGTAGGAGGTCTCTGAGCAGCTCAGTGCAGGGGTGAGCCTGGAGAGTAGAGAGGCCTCTGAGCAGCACAGTGGAGGGGTGAGCCTGAGGTGTAGGAGGCCTCTGAGCAGCACAGTGGAGGGGTGAGCCTGAGGTGTAGGAGGCCTCTGAGCAGCACAGTGGAGGGGTGAGCCTGGAGTGTAGGAGGCCTCTGAGCAGCTTAGTGGAGGGGTGAACCTGTGGTGTAGGAGGCCTCTGAGCAGCTCAGTGGAGGGGTGAGCTTGGAGAGTAGAGAGGCCTCTGAGCAGCACAGTGGAGGGGTGAGCCTGTGGTGTAGGAGGTCTCCGAGCAGCTCAGTGCAGGGGTGAGCCTGTGGTGTAGAAGGCCTCTGAGCAGCACAGTGTTGGGGTGAGCCTGAGGTGTAGGAGCCCTCTGAGCAGCACAGTGCAGGAGTGAGCCTGGAGAGTAGAGAGGCCTCTGAGCAGCACAGTGGAGGGGTGAGCCTGTGGTGTAGGGGGCCTCTGAGTAGCTCAGTGGAGGGGTGAGCCTGGAGAGTAGAGAGGCCTCTGAGCAGCACAGTGGAGGGGTGAGCCTGGGGTGTAGGAGGTCTCTGAGCAGCTCAGTGCAGGGGTGAGCCTGGGGTGTAGGAGGCCTCTGAGCAGCACAGTGCAGGGGTGAGCCTGAGGTGTATGAGGCCTCTGAGTAGCTCAGTGGAAGGGTGAGCCTGGAGAGTAGAGAGGCCTCTGAGCAGCACAGTGGAGGGGTGAGCCTGGGGTGTAGGAGGCCTCTGAGCAGCACAGTGGAGGGGTGAACCTGTGGTGTAGGAGGCCTCTGAGCAGCTCAGTGGAGGGGTGAGCCTGGAGAGTAGAGAGGCCTCTGAGCAGCACAGTGGAGGGGTAAGCCTGTGGTGTAGAAGGCCTCTGAGCAGCACAGTGTTGGGGTGAGCCTGAGGTGTAGGAGCCCTCTGAGCAGTACAGTGGAGGGGTGAGCCTGGAGTATAGCGAGGCCTCTGAGCAGCACAGTGGAGGGGTGAGCCTGGAGAGTAGAGAGGCCTCTGAGCAGCACAGTGGAGGGGTGAACCTGTGGTGTAGGAGGTCTCTGAGCAGCTCAGTGCAGGGGTGAGCCTGGGGTGTAGGAGGCCTCTGAGCAGCACAGTGGAGGGGTGAGCCTGGAGAGTAGAGAAGCCTCTTAGCAGCACAGTGGAGGGGTGAACCTGTGGTGTAGGAGGTCTCTGAGCAGCTCAGTGCAGGGGTGAGCCAGGGGTGTAGGCAGCCTCTGAGCAGCTCGGTTGAGGGGTGAGCCTGTGGTGTAGGAGGCCTCTGAGTAGCTCAGTGGAGGGGTGAGCCTGGGGTGTAGGAGACCTCTTAGCAGCTCAGTGGAGGGGTGAGCCTGGGGTGTAGGAGGCCTCTGAGCAGCACAGTGGAGGGGTGAGCCTGGAGAGTAGAGAGGCCTCTGAGCAGCACAGTGGAGGAGTGAACCTGTGGTGTAGGAGGTCTCTGAGCAGCTCAGTGCAGGGGTGAACCTGGGGTGTAGGAGGCCTCTGAGTAGCTCAGTGGAGGGGTGAGCCTGGAGAGTAGAGAGGCCTCTGAGCAGCACAGTGGAGGGGTGAGCCTGGGGTGTAGGAGACCTCTTAGCAGCTCAGTGGAGGGGTGAGCCTGGCGTTTAGCGAGGCCTCTGAGCAGCACAGTGGAGGGGTGAGCCTGGGGTGTAGGAGGCCTCTGAGCAGCACAGTGGAGGAGTGAACCTGTGGTGTAGGAGGTCTCTGAGCAGCTCAGTGCAGGGGTGAGCCTGGGGTGTAGGAGGCCTCTGAGTAGCTCAGTGGAGGGGTGAGCCTGGAGAGTAGAGAGGCCTCTGAGCAGCACAGTGGAGGGGTGAGCCTAGGGTGTAGGGGGTCTCTGAGCAGCTCAGTGCAGGGGTGAGCCTGGGGTGTAGGAGTCCTCTGAGCAACACCGTGCAGGGGTGAGCCTGAGGTGTAGGAGGCCTCTGAGTAGCTCAGTGGAGGGGTGAGCCTGGAGAGTAGAGAGGCCTCTGAGCAGCACAGTGGAGGGGTGAGTCTGAGGTGTAGGAGGCCTCTGAGTAGCTCAGTGGAGGGGTGAGCCTGAGGTGTAGGAGGCCTCTGAGCAGCTCAGTGCAGGGGTGAGCCTGGGGTGTAGGAGGCCTCTGAGCAGCACAGTGCAGGGGTGAGCCTGAGGTGTAGGAGGCCTCTGAGTAGCTCAGTGGAGGGGTGAGCCTGGAGAGTAGAGAGGCCTCTGAGCAGCACAGTGGAGGGGTGAGCCTGAGGTGTAGGAGGCCTCTGAGTAGCTCAGTGGAGGGGTGAGCCTGAGGTGTAGGAGGCCTCTGAGCAGCTCAGTGCAGGGGTGAGCCTGGGGTGTAGGAGGCCTCTGAGCAGCACAGTGCAGGGGTGAGCCTGTGGTGTAGGAGGCCTCTGAGCAGCACAGTGTTGGGGTTAGCCTGAGGTGTAGGAGCCCTCTGAGCAGTACAGTGGAGGGGTGAGCCTGGAGTATAGCGAGGCCTCTGAGCAGCACAGTGGAGGGGTGAGCCTGGAGAGTAGAGAGGCCTCTGAGCAGCACAGTGGAGGGGTGAACCTGTGGTGTAGGAGGTCTCTGAGCAGCTCAGTGCAGGGGTGAGCCTGGGGTGTAGGAGGCCTCTGAGCAGCACAGTGGAGGGGTGAGCCTGGAGAGTAGAGAAGCCTCTTAGCAGCACAGTGGAGGGGTGAACCTGTGGTGTAGGAGGTCTCTGAGCAGCCCAGTGCAGGGGTGAGCCAGGGGTGTAGGCAGCCTCTGAGCAGCTCGGTTGAGGGGTGAGCCTGTGGTGTAGGAGGCCTCTGAGTAGCTCAGTGGAGGGGTGAGCCTGGGGTGTAGGAGACCTCTTAGCAGCTCAGTGGAGGGGTGAGCCTGGGGTGTAGGAGGCCTCTGAGCAGCACAGTGGAGGGGTGAGCCTGGAGAGTAGAGAGGCCTCTGAGCAGCACAGTGGAGGAGTGAACCTGTGGTGTAGGAGGTCTCTGAGCAGCTCAGTGCAGGGGTGAGCCTGGGGTGTAGGAGGCCTCTGAGTAGCTCAGTGGAGGGGTGAGCCTGGTGAGTAGAGAGGCCTCTGAGCAGCACAGTGGAGGGGTGAGCCTGGGGTGTAGGAGACCTCTTAGCAGCTCAGTGGAGGGGTGAGACTGGCGTGTAGCGAGGCCTCTGAGCAGCACAGTGGAGGGGTGAGCCTGGGGTGTAGGAGGCCTCTGAGCAGCACAGTGGAGGAGTGAACCTGTGGTTTAGGAGGTCTCTGAGCAGCTCAGTGCAGGGGTGAGCCTGTGGTGTAGGAGGCCTCTGAGTAGCTCAGTGGAGGGGTGAGCCTGGAGTATAGCGAGGCCTCTGAGCAGCACAGTGGAGGGGTGAGCCTGGAGAGTAGAGAGACTGAGCAGCACAGTGGAGGGGTGAGCCTGAGGTGTAGGAGGCCTCTGAGTAGCTCAGTGGAGGGGTGAGCCTGAGGTGTAGGAGGCCTCTGAGCAGCTCAGTGCAGGGGTGAGCCTGAGGTGTAGGAGGCCTCTGAGCAGCTCAGTGCAGGGGTGAGCCTGGGGTGTAGGAGGCCTCTGAGCAGCACAGTGCAGGGGTGAGCCTGAGGTGTAGGAGGCCTCTGAGTAGCTCAGTGGAGGGGTGAGCCTGGAGAGTAGAGAGGCCTCTGAGCAGCACAGTGGAGGGGTGAGCCTGAGGTGTAGGAGGCCTCTGAGTAGCTCAGTGGAGGGGTGAGCCTGAGGTGTAGGAGGCCTCTGAGCAGCTCAGTGCAGGGGTGAGCCTGGGGTGTAGGAGGCCTCTGAGCAGCACAGTGCAGGGGTGAGCCTGTGGTGTAGGAGGCCTCTGAGCAGCACAGTGTTGGGGTTAGCCTGAGGTGTAGGAGCCCTCTGAGCAGTACAGTGGAGGGGTGAGCCTGGAGTATAGCGAGGCCTCTGAGCAGCACAGTGGAGGGGTGAGCCTGGAGAGTAGAGAGGCCTCTGAGCAGCACAGTGGAGGGGTGAACCTGTGGTGTAGGAGGTCTCTGAGCAGCTCAGTGCAGGGGTGAGCCTGGGGTGTAGGAGGCCTCTGAGCAGCACAGTGGAGGGGTGAGCCTGGAGAGTAGAGAAGCCTCTTAGCAGCACAGTGGAGGGGTGAACCTGTGGTGTAGGAGGTCTCTGAGCAGCCCAGTGCAGGGGTGAGCCAGGGGTGTAGGCAGCCTCTGAGCAGCTCGGTTGAGGGGTGAGCCTGTGGTGTAGGAGGCCTCTGAGTAGCTCAGTGGAGGGGTGAGCCTGGGGTGTAGGAGACCTCTTAGCAGCTCAGTGGAGGGGTGAGCCTGGGGTGTAGGAGGCCTCTGAGCAGCACAGTGGAGGGGTGAGCCTGGAGAGTAGAGAGGCCTCTGAGCAGCACAGTGGAGGAGTGAACCTGTGGTGTAGGAGGTCTCTGAGCAGCTCAGTGCAGGGGTGAGCCTGGGGTGTAGGAGGCCTCTGAGTAGCTCAGTGGAGGGGTGAGCCTGGAGAGTAGAGAGGCCTCTGAGCAGCACAGTGGAGGGGTGAGCCTGGGGTGTAGGAGACCTCTTAGCAGCTCAGTGGAGGGGTGAGACTGGCGTGTAGCGAGGCCTCTGAGCAGCACAGTGGAGGGGTGAGCCTGGGGTGTAGGAGGCCTCTGAGCAGCACAGTGGAGGAGTGAACCTGTGGTTTAGGAGGTCTCTGAGCAGCTCAGTGCAGGGGTGAGCCTGTGGTGTAGGAGGCCTCTGAGTAGCTCAGTGGAGGGGTGAGCCTGGAGTATAGCGAGGCCTCTGAGCAGCACAGTGGAGGGGTGAGCCTGGAGAGTAGAGAGACTGAGCAGCACAGTGGAGGGGTGAACCTGTGGTGTAGGAGGTCTCTGAGCAGCTCAGTGCAGGGGTGAGCCTGGGGTGTAGGAGGCCTCTGAGCAGCACAGTGGAGGGGTGAGCCTGGAGAGTAGAGAGGCCTCTGAGCAGCACAGTGGAGGGGTGAGCCTGGGGTGTAGGAGGCCTCTGAGCAGCACAGTGGAGGGGTGAACCTGTGGTGTAGGAGGCCTCTGAGCGGCTCAGTGGAGGGGTGAGCCTGGAGAGTAGAGAGGCCTCTGAGCAGCACAGTGGAGGGGTGATCCTGTGGTGTAGAAGGCCTCTGAGCAGCACAGTGTTGGGGTGAGCCTGAGGTGTAGGAGCCCTCTGAGCAGTACAGTGGAGTGGTGAGCCTGGAGTATAGCGAGGCCTCTGAGCAGCACAGTGGAGGGGTGAGCCTGGAGAGTAGAGAGGCCTCTGAGCAGCACAGTGGAGGGGTGAACCTGTGGTGTAGGAGGTCTCTGAGCAGCTCAGTGCAGGGGTGAGCCTGGGGTGTAGGAGGCCTCTGAGCAGCACAGTGGAGGGGTGAGCCTGGAGAGTAGAGAAGCCTCTTAGCAGCACAGTGGAGGGGTGAACCTGTGGTGTAGGAGGTCTCTGAGCAGCTCAGTGCAGGGGTGAGCCAGGGGTGTAGGCAGCCTCTGAGCAGCTCGGTTGAGGGGTGAGCCTGTGGTGTAGGAGGCCTCTGAGTAGCTCAGTGGAGGGGTGAGCCTGGGGTGTAGGAGACCTCTTAGCAGCTCAGTGGAGGGGTGAGCCTGGGGTGTAGGAGGCCTCTGAGCAGCACAGTGGAGGGGTAAGCCTGGAGAGTAGAGAGGCCTCTGAGCAGCACAGTGGAGGAGTGAACCTGTGGTGTAGGAGGTCTCTGAGCAGCTCAGTGCAGGGGTGAGCCTGGGGTGTAGGAGGCCTCTGAGTAGCTCAGTGGAGGGGTGAGCCTGGAGAGTAGAGAGGCCTCTGAGCAGCACAGTGGAGGGGTGAGCCTGGGGTGTAGGAGACCTCTTAGCAGCTCAGTGGAGGGGTGAGCCTGGCGTTTAGCGAGGCCTCTGAGCAGCACAGTGGAGGGGTGAGCCTGGGGTGTAGGAGGCCTCTGAGCAGCACAGTGGAGGAGTGAACCTGTGGTGTAGGAGGTCTCTGAGCAGCTCAGTGCAGGGGTGAGCCTGGGGTGTAGGAGGCCTCTGAGTAGCTCAGTGGAGGGGTGAGCCTGGAGAGTAGAGAGGCCTCTGAGCAGCACAGTGGAGGGGTGAGCCTGGGGTGTAGGGGGTCTCTGAGCAGCTCAGTGCATGGGTGAGCCTGGGGTGTAGGAGGCCTCTGAGCAACACAGTGCAGGGGTGAGCCTGAGGTGTAGGAGGCCTCTGAGTAGCTCAGTGGAGGGGTGAGCCTGGAGAGTAGAGAGGCCTCTGAGCAGCACAGTGGAGGGGTGAGTCTGAGGTGTAGGAGGCCTCTGAGTAGCTCAGTGGAGGGGTGAGCCTGAGGTGTAGGAGGCCTCTGAGCAGCTCAGTGCAGGGGTGAGCCTGGGGTGTAGGAGGCCTCTGAGCAGCACAGTGCAGGGGTGAGCCTGAGGTGTAGGAGGCCTCTGAGTAGCTCAGTGGAGGGGTGAGCCTGGAGAGTAGAGAGGCCTCTGAGCAGCACAGTGGAGGGGTGAGCCTGAGGTGTAGGAGGCCTCTGAGTAGCTCAGTGGAGGGGTGAGCCTGAGGTGTAGGAGGCCTCTGAGCAGCTCAGTGCAGGGGTGAGCCTGGGGTGTAGGAGGCCTCTGAGCAGCACAGTGCAGGGGTGAGCCTGTGGTGTAGGAGGCCTCTGAGCAGCACAGTGTTGGGGTGAGCCTGAGGTGTAGGAGCCCTCTGAGCAGTACAATGGAGGGGTGAGCCTGGAGTATAGCGAGGCCTCTGAGCAGCACAGTGGAGGGGTGAGCCTGGAGAGTAGAGAGGCCTCTGAGCAGCACAGTGGAGGGGTGAACCTGTGGTGTAGGAGGTCTCTGAGCAGCTCAGTGCAGGGGTGAGCCTGGGGTGTAGGAGGCCTCTGAGCAGCACAGTGGAGGGGTGAGCCTGGAGAGTAGAGAAGCCTCTTAGCAGCACAGTGGAGGGGTGAACCTGTGGTGTAGGAGGTCTCTGAGCAGCTCAGTGCAGGGGTGAGCCAGGGGTGTAGGCAGCCTCTGAGCAGCTCGGTTGAGGGGTGAGCCTGTGGTGTAGGAGGCCTCTGAGTAGCTCAGTGGAGGGGTGAGCCTGGGGTGTAGGAGACCTCTTAGCAGCTCAGTGGAGGGGTGAGCCTGGGGTGTAGGAGGCCTCTGAGCAGCACAGTGGAGGGGTGAGCCTGGAGAGAAGAGAGGCCTCTGAGCAGCACAGTGGAGGAGTGAACCTGTGGTGTAGGAGGTCTCTGAGCAGCTCAGTGCAGGGGTGAGCCTGGGGTGTAGGAGGCCTCTGAGTAGCTCAGTGGAGGGGTGAGCCAGGAGAGTAGAGAGGCCTCTGAGCAGCACAGTGGAGGGGTGAGCCTGGGGTGTAGGAGACCTCTTAGCAGCTCAGTGGAGGGGTGAGACTGGCGTGTAGCGAGGCCTCTGAGCAGCACAGTGGAGGGGTGAGCCTGGGGTGTAGGAGGCCTCTGAGCAGCACAGTGGAGGAGTGAACCTGTGGTGTAGGAGGTCTCTGAGCAGCTCAGTGCAGGGGTGAGCCTGTGGTGTAGGAAGCCTCTGAGCAGCACAGTGGAGGGGTGAGCCTGGAGAGTAGAGAGACCTCTGAGCAGCACAGTGGAGGAGTGAACATGTGGTGTAGGAGGTCTCTGAGCAGCTCAGTGCAGGGGTGAGCCTGGGGTGTAGGAGGCCTCTGAGCAGCACAGTGGAGGGGTGAGCCTGGAGAGTAGAGAAGCCTCTTAGCAGCACAGTGGAGGGGTGAACCTGTGGTGTAGGAGGTCTCTGAGCAGCTCAGTGCAGGGGTGAGCCAGGGGTGTAGGCAGCCTCTGAGCAGCTCGGTTGAGGGGTGAGCCTGTGGTGTAGGAGGCCTCTGAGTAGCTCAGTGGAGGGGTGAGCCTGGGGTGTAGGAGACCTCTTAGCAGCTCAGTGGAGGGGTGAGCCTGGGGTGTAGGAGGCCTCTGAGCAGCACAGTGGAGGGGTGAGCCTGGAGAGTAGAGAGGCCTCTGAGCAGCACAGTGGAGGAGTGAACCTGTGGTGTAGGAGGTCTCTGAGCAGCTCAGTGCAGGGGTGAGCCTGGGGTGTAGGAGGCCTCTGAGTAGCTCAGTGGAGGGGTGAGCCTGGAGAGTAGAGAGGCCTCTGAGCAGCACAGTGGAGGGGTGAGCCTGGGGTGTAGGGGGTCTCTGAGCAGCTCAGTGCAGGGGTGAGCCTGGGGTGTAGGAGGCCTCTGAGCAGCACAGTGCAGGGGTGAGCCTGAGGTGTAGGAGGCCTCTGAGTAGCTCAGTGGAGGGGTGAGCCTGGAGAGGAGAGAGGCCTCTGAGCAGCACAGTGGAGGGGTGAGCCTGAGGTGTAGGAGGCCTCTGAGTAGCTCAGTGGAGGGGTGAGCCTGAGGTGTAGGAGGCCTCTGAGCAGCACAGTGCAGGGGTGAGCCTGTGGTGTAGGAGGCCTCTGAGTAGCTCAGTGGAGGGGTGAGCCTGGAGAGTAGAGAGGCCTCTGAGCAGCACAGTGGAGGGGTGAGCCTGTGGTGTAGGAGGCCCCTGAGTAGCTCAGTGGAGGGGTGAACCTGGGGTGTAGGGGGCCTCTGAGCAGCACAGTGGAGGGGTGAGCCTGGGGTGTAGGGGGTCTCTGAGTAGCTCAGTGCAGGGGTGAGCCTGGGGTGTAGGAGGCCTCTGAGCAGCACAGAGGAGGGGTGAGCCTGGGGTGTAGGGGGCCTCTGAGCAGCACAGTGGAGGGGTGAGCCTGGGGTGTAGGGGGCCTCTGAGTAGCTCAGTGGAGGGGTGAGCCTGGAGAGTAGAGAGGCCTCTGAGCAGCACATTGGAGGGGTGAGCCTGGGGTGTAGGGGGCCTCTGAGTAGCTCAGTGCAGGGGTGAGCCTGGGGTGTAGGAGGCCTCTGAGCAGCTCATTAGAGGGGTGAACCTGGAGAGTAGAGAGGCCTCTGAGCAGCACAGTGGAGGGGTGAGCCTGGGGTGTAGGAGGCCTCTGAGCAGCTCAGTGCAGGGGTGAGCCTGGGGTGTAGGAGGCCTCTGAGCAGCACAGTGCAGGGGTGAGCCTGGGGTGTAGGAGGCCTCTGAGCAGCTCAGTGCAGGGGTGAGCCTGTGGTGTAGGAAGCCTCTGAGCAGCACAGTGGAGGGGTGAGCCTGGAGAGTAGGAGGCCTCTTAGCAGCTCAGTGGAGGGGTGAGCCTGAGGTGTAGGAGGCCTCTGAGCAGCTCAGTGGAGGGGTGAGCCTGGGGTGTAGGAGGCCTCTGAGCAGCTCAGTGGAGGGGTGAGCCTGGAGAGTAGGAGGCCTCTGAGCAGCTCAGTGGAGGGGTGAGTCTGGGGTGTAGGAGCCCTCTGAGCAGCTCAGTGCAGGGGTGAGCCTGGGGTGTAGGAGGCCTCTGAGCAGCTCAGTGGAGGGGTGAGCCTGGGGTGTAGGAGGCCTCTGAGCAGCACAGTGGAGGGGTGAGCCTGGGGTGTAGGAGGCCTCTGGGCAGCTCAGTGGAGGGGTGAGCCTGGGGTGTAGGAGGCCTCTGAGCAGCTCAGTGGAGGGGTGAGTCTGGGGTGTAGGAGCCCTCTGAGCAGCTCAGTGCAGGGGTGAGCCTGGGGTGTAGGAGGCCTCTGAGCAGCTCAGTGGAGGGGTGAGCCTGGGGTGTAGGAGGCCTCTGAGCAGCACAGTGCAGGGGTGAGCCTGGGGTGTAGGAGCCCTCTGGGCAGCTCAATGGAGGGGTGAGCCTGAGGTGTTGGAGGCCTCTGAGCAGCTCAGTGGAGGGGTGAGCCTGGATTATAGCGAGGCCTCTGAGCAGCACAGTGGAGGGGTGAGCCTGGAGAGTAGAGAGGCCTCTGAGCAGCACAGTGGAGGGGTGAGCCTGGGGTGTAGGAGGCCTCCGAGTAGCACAGTGGAGGGGTGAGCCTGGAGAGTAGAGAGGCCTCTGAGCAGCACAGTGGAGGGGTGAGCCTGGAGAGTAGAGAGGCCTCTGAGCAGCTCAGTGGAGGGGTGAGCCTGTGGTGTAGGAGGTATCTGAGCAGATCAGTGCAGGGGCGAGCCTGGGGTGTAGGAGGCCTCTGAGCAGCACAGTGGAGGGGTGAGCCTGGGGTGTAGGAGGCCTCTGGGCAGCACAGTGCAGGTGTGAGCCTGAGGTGTAGGAGGCCTCTGAGCAGCACAGTGGAGGGGTGAGCCTGGAGAGTAGAGAGGCCTCTGAGCAGCACAGTGGGGGGTGAACCTGTGGTGTAAGAGGTCTCTGAGCAGCTCAGTGGAGGGGTGAGCCTGGAGAGTAGAGAGGCCTCTGAGCAGCACAGTGGAGGGGTGAGCCTGGAGAGTAGAGAGGCCTTTGAGCAGCACAGTGGAGGGGTGAACCTGTGGTGTAAGAGGTCTCTGAGCAGCTCAGTGGAGGGGTGAGCCTGGAGAGTAGAGAGGCCTCTGAGCAGCACAGTGGAGGGGTGAGCCTGGGGTGTAGGAGGCCTCTGAGCAGCACAGTGCAGGTGTGAGCCTGAGGTGTAGGAGGCCTCTGAGCAGCACAGTGGAGGGGTGAGCCTGGGGTGTAGGAGGCCTCTGAGCAGCACAGTGCAGGTGTGAGCCTGAGGTGTAGGAGGCCTCTGAGCAGCACAGTGGAGGGGTGAGCCTGGAGAGTAGAGAGGCCTCTGAGCAGCACAGTGGAGGGGTGAACCTGTGGTGTAAGAGGTCTCTGAGCAGCTCAGTGGAGGGGTGAGCCTGGGGTGTAGGAGGCCTCTGAGCAGCACAGTGGAGGGGTGAGCCTGGGGTGTAGGAGACCTCTTAGCAGCTCAGTGGAGGGGTGAGCCTGGAGAGTAGAGAGGCCTCTGAGCAGCACAGTGGAGGGGTGAGCCTGGGGTGTAGGAGGTCTCTGAGCAGCTCAGTGCAGGGGTGAGCCTGTGGTGTAGGAGGTCTCTGAGTAGCTCAGTGGAGGGGTGAGCCTGGGGTGTAGGAGGCCTCTGAGCAGCACAGTGGAGGGTGAGCCTGGGGTGTAGGAGGCCTCTGAGCAGCACAGTGGAGGGGTGAGCCTGGAGAGTAGAGAGGCCTCTGAGCAGCACAGTGGAGGGGTGAGCCTGGGGTGTAGGAGGCCTCTGGGCAGCACAGTGGAGGGGTGAGCCTGAGGTGTAGGAGGCCTCTGAGCAGCTCAGTGGAGGGGGTGAACCAGGAGAGTAGAGAGGCCTCTGAGCAGCACAGTGGAGGGGTGAGCCTGGGGTGTAGGAGGCCTCTGAGCAGCACAGTGGAGGGGTGAGCCTGGGGTGTAGGAGGCCTCTGAGCAGCTCAGTGGAGGGGTGAGCCTGAGGTGTTGGAGGCCTCTGAGCAGCACAGCGGAGGGGTGAGCCTGAGGTGTTGGAGGCCTCTGGGCAGCTCAGTGGAGGGGTGAGCCTGGGGTGTAAGAGGCCTCTGGGCAGCACAGTGGAGGGGTGAGCCTGGGGTGTAGGGGGCATCTGAGCAGCACAGTGGAGGGGTGAGCCTGGGGTGTAGGAGCCCTCTGAGCAGCACAGTGGAGGGGTGAGCCTGTGGTGTAGGAGGCCTCTGAGTAGCACAGTGGAGGGGTGAGCCTGGGGTGTAGGAGGCCTCTGAGCAGCACAGTGGAGGGGTGAACCAGGAGAGTAGAGAGGCCTCTGAGCAGCACAGTGGAGGGGTGAGCCTGGGGTGTAGGAGGCCTCTGAGCAGCACAGTGGAGGGGTGAGCCTGGGGTCTAGGAAGCCTCTGAGCAGCTCAGTGGAGGGGTGAGCCTGAGGTGTTGGAGGCCTCTGAGCAGCTCAGTGGAGGGGGTGAACCAGCAGAGTAGAGAGGCCTCTGAGCAGCTCCACAGCAGGAGCGCAGCCCCGTGAGACATCTCCTTGGGAAGCAAGTGCTGCCAGTCAGTTGAGAGATGAGATGGTTGGTGCTACTCGAGACAGTTCTGGTAAAAGAGGTCACAGTGACATAAGGATCTACTGGGTGACCTGCCCGGGGCCCTGTTCTTGGTCTGGTGGTCTTCCAAGCACAACAACTGATAGGTGTGGGAGCAGCAGGTAAGGTATGTCTGGAGGCAGAGCTAACGTCTGTCATACATTCAGTGCTTAATTTGAGCCGGGGGTTGCCGGTGGTGGGAACCAACGCTTCTTTTGGGGGACGGCACTTCATTCTCCACATCAGACATTTCCCGAGGACAACAGAAGGAAAAACAAACAAAACGTAAAGACAGAGAAAAAGAAAAAACAGAAAATCACCAGGGGAGAATGCAGACACCTGAAAGAGTGAGATCACGGGGCAGGGGATGCCTGGCACTGAATTAAAGAGGCCTGCACGAGCGGTGCAGATAAGGGTCACTCCTGGCTGCTTCAGAGACACATATTTAAAGAGCCGAGATATTGGACATGCATGTCACTGAAGGTAGCGCCTTGAAGTCCACCAAAAAGGTGTGGGATCCTGGGGCACTCCAATCTGAAGACCCAACTGAGGATGAACATTGGGATGAGGGGCCATCGACAACACCGGGCGTTGCACGTCAGCTCTGTTGTGGGGGTGCATGGATGAAGAAAGAGCATTACATACCTATCTCGTGGCCATCACTCCTTCAGTGATGGGTTTTAGGTCATCTTTAATTCTGATGCAGGGGATCCTCTGTGCCTCCTACCCAGCAGGGGAACAGTTGGCAATAAACATATCCGACAAGTGAAATAGACTTCGGGGTCTGTTGTAATAAGTGAGAGTATGACAAGTTAGAGACCGTCACCCACTCCTGCATCTGCAAGAGTTCAAGGGCAAGTGGCCTCCATTCCTGGAAGACATTTGTTCCATGAGGATCTTTTGTGAGGGCCACCAAGAGAAGAGAAGTCCTCTCCTTGTCACCGGTTCATGACCCAGCTCCCTCTCACGCGTGCTTTTATTGTGGCGAAGAACATCTCCAAGTCAGCTGGGCACTTCTATTTGGAAACTTCAATGGAACCAAAGAGAGGTGCATTCTCACATAATGCTCCTTCCTAATCTGTGTGACAACAGCCAACTGGTATGTGCCCCCTGGGGTGGTCCACTTTACTTACTTCATGTTATTACATTTATTAGGCCGAAAAGCCCATAGAAACTTTGACTCTAGAAATGTATCAATACAAAAATGACAAAACACACAGTCTGGATGAATTAAGATAAAAAAATAAAAAATAAAGAAATATGATGTGCAGATCCTTTGCAATTCTGTAAGATATCACCTGAAAGCCAAAGCAAAATATGGGGTATTTAATAAAAAGATAAATTCTGCTGCTGCCTCGATAATTGTAATATAACTGGCATTAAACTATTACCTGCCTTCCAATCTCCCGAAACCTTGGGCAAATAAATAATACAGCAGTAAGGTTAGAAAGATCCGTCCACTCAGAGTTTCAAATGATTTTACTCGCCTTGTTACAATTAAAAGCAGTGGCGGGGTGGGACGGGCATCACGGGACAGGAAGGCTTAAATAAAAAATAAAAAAAATCCTACCTTCGAGATCGGATGCATTTACCTCCCCTCTGTCCTCGTCTTCTTCCTGTTCCTGGGTGTACAGATGCTCCCGGCCAATCACGACGCTGCTATCACCAGCATGACAGCAGTGTTGTGATTGGTCTGATCGGCCTGCTTCGCCGTTGAGACTGGTAATGGAAGCCTGTGCATCTTCTCCACTCGGCGGTGCAATACAGCTGGGGAGAGAACATGCAAAGTGTGCATGTCTGTTTGACCGGCCCAACACGGCTGGCCAATCAGACATGCGCACTTTTGTGCACATACCCCTCCTCTGGCCCCCTCCCTCCAGCCCCGCCCACAACTTACTACAAGGAAAAATAACATGATAATAACGTAGCGTACGTTATTATCATTTTATTTTTCCTTTTTTGAAAATCCAGAGGGGCGATGCTCCTCCACCTTAGTGGAGGATCCGCCCCTGATTAGTAGCAAATCATTCTGTTTGGTCCTTGCTAGAACAGGCTAAAGCATCGTAAGCGCTGCTGTTCAAGCCCTCATACTCCTGCATCGGGATGGCGGTAACTCCCTGCTCCATGGCCTGATGGACTCCATACCGGTAGCGTTTAAGGGCACCCTAGACGCTCATCCAAGGCCTGAGGAGATATGAAAACATCACCCGCATTCTGATGGACTCTCTTGCCCCCCCTTGCCGGTCCTCCCCATCTTTAAAACTAGCTGCATCATTTACAAAGCCATCATGACCAGCACCCCTGCTTCTCTTACGGGCATCCTCGCCATCTCTGGTGCTTCTCGGCACACCGGGAGCCAGGACACTTTCAAACTGCAGACTTAGAAGTGCAAAAAAAAAAAGACAGAAGGCCTTTTCCATCTATAAATGTAGAATCTGAAACAACATCACTGTATCCATCAGGACCACCTCAATGCTGCTTCAATTTGAGAGCATTTAAGACACGCCTCTTTAGAGAACACGAGGGCCTGATTTAGAGTTTAGCAGATGGTTTACTCCATGACAAACATGATGGATATTCCGCCTGCTGTATTACGATTCGCACAGGATATAATGGGATCGTAATACGCAGATGGGATATCCATCATGTTTGTGACGGAGTGACCCCCCTTCACCAAACTCTGAATCGTGCCTTACATCTCAGTGTATTCAAACTCCACAAACAAGCTACCTCTCTTCTCACTTGTTGTCTCTAGGCAGATCTTTGAACCTATGCAGCGCTCAACTGCCTTTTGGCTTGGTTCGTGCTATAGAAATACCATATATAGACATATATACTTATTCAGGTATCAAAGGTTAAGGCTAGGAGTATATGCCAGACTTTATCTGGCTGCAGCAAAGCTTTAAAGAAAGTGCAGTTTGGTACTCCAGACTGAGTAAATAGTCTCATTCAAGAGATTCCTACTAATTCTGTCTCCCAACTTGAAAGAAAAATCAAAACTGTACTTAATGAATAACTTATTAATCGAGTAGCTATAGGGTCATGGCTAAGTATAAATGCCCTTAACCAGATCACAAATGCAGGCTCTGCCAACTGATGAGGTATGCTCCTTTAATAATTAAACAAGAAAGGAGATAGTGTGTGACCAGCCTGTGAATTAAGTGAATGTGGGCCTGATCAAATCGAAGCGCCTGAGGATACAGGATGGTTGAGACAATGGACTGACATGAGAGACTAAAACCTTCCTGGATAACCGTAGAGAGCTAAGGGCAGTGCTTTTTTCTCATATCCTTGTTTTAAGGGTGCAACAATAAGCCCTCTGTAAAGTACATGAGCTCTAATAAACCCATACATGGCAGTCTAAACTTCATTCAGCATCACTGTTTAATTTGAGCCGGTGGTTTCTGGTGCTCGGCACTGACACTTAATTGTCAACACCTGTACTTATGACAGCTGCCACATGGTGGCGCTGTCTGCCTGATTTAGAGATGAGCAGAACAACAGTTGTTTATTAATTTAATATACATTTTGGGGGTCTCTAACAGTCTGAATTGTCACACTTGTGGCAGTGTGGCAGTCTGTGTGGTCTGTCTGACAGCTCTGACAGTGGCACTGGGTGGTGCAAGCTACGGTGGCCTCCTCACAAGGGCACGGGCGCTTATTTTATTCTACAAATTAAAAACTGTTCAGCATTGCCTTTTATGCAATATTCAAGATAAAGAACCTAAACATATTACTGCAAGGTATCTATAGTACTGAAAACTCAGGGATTCTCACCTCCCCAAAAACATCAACAAAACAGCTTCTTGGTTTTACCAAAATGAAGGTTTCAGTCTTTTGCACATTAAGAATCAATCAATTCTCCTTACCATATGGTTCCAAATGACCAATCTGACATTGGAGCCTCACCCATGATCTGCCCAGTATGACCAGCTTGTCAACACACAAAGGTACTAAGAAGAAACCATTCGAGGACAACAGAAAGGGAAATCAAACAAAAACAAAGAAAAAACAGGGATGCCAACCTGCACCCCCACTATAAGCCGTTAGGCGTTGGGATACATGAAATAATCCGTTGTTGATCTTCCAATCCAAACCTAGTCCAGATGGAACTATGTAGACGGCTGACTAAGCAGATCACCGCCTGCCGACATCTCCATAGTGAGCAGCTTGCACCAGAGGTGCTCATGGTGAAGAGCATCAAATGCAGCACAGAAGTCGACATAACATTCAACAAGATTGCCAGTCAACTTACCTGTCAAGTACCAACGAGTGAACACATGGTGGAAGATGCTCAATCCCGGAAAAAAATCCTCCTTGTTCCCTTGGGTTGACTTTTTATTTTACTAATCCAATTCTAAATGCACAAAATCTTTGCCCCAGTATCGAAAAGGGAAATTAGTTGATAAGTGGACAGATTTTGTGTTTTCTAATTTTTTGGAAATTGGGTTGATACTTAAACCAGGCTGTGTAGTTGGACTGAGTCTCCCTTCGAAAACAAATTTAAAAAGGGAGATACAAACCTGCCCACTGCGGAGGTTGTCTTTTCTCAACAGCACTAGATTTGTTTTCTGATTCTAATGCTGTGCTTGTCTTCAAAGAATCAATGACTTTCAATATTTCAGCTCTTGTCAAATTTGACAGGAAATCTTTGTCCAGAGAACAATCTAAGGAAAATAGAAATTTACTCTCTTAAGACATTTATATTAATTTATGGTGCATTACCCACACCTCTTCCGTGATGTAAATCAGGCAACATCTTAACAACACAGAATCCCTAGGATACGAGCATCTAGAATGTTCCTGTATCGTACAATCTATTTGCATCTTCCTTCTAAAGCAAGGTTTAAGACCCTATTCTCTTTTTACAGCTAATAAGTCATGTATAGGCTAAATTCAGATTTTTAAAAACATGGCCATCAGACCCCTAGCATGCAAGTAGCTATAGTTTCCTCTTCAAGAAAGTCCTACTCAAAAATCAAGGTAATACCAATAATTGATGTTACGTTGAGAGGAAAACCTATCGGGGAGGAAATAAGATCCAAGACCTGATTAATATTAGTGGAGTTGGTATCACGATGATCATTACTTTTCCCCCTAGATTATCATTAATTAATTCCTCATTAGTAGTAATAATGAAACATCTAGGTACTCTTAAAAGGTTTACTTCTGTAGATGGGAATATGTCCATTAAAGACACAAACTCTTTTCATTAACCAACTGCGAGCACTTCTAACGAAGAACCATTGGAAGCAGTGACAACTGTTTCCTAGTAGGACCTCAAAATTTGTGCAGTTAGGAAATACCTCAAAATCCACAGATGAGTAGTCGATGGGGTACTTCGAGGCTTCAGGCAGAGAAGTGCAACAAACTAGTAGATCACAAAAAGATCATCTTGTTTTGTATGCAGAGGTTTCACTATTCTTCCTAAAAAACCTCCCTCGAGAATAAGAAATTTGTGTAGCAAAATTGGCATTAGGGATATTAAACCCTCCCTTAAAATAAGCTGCTCTTCCAGCAAATTTTCTTAGTCAACACTTTTCGTATTGCCGTCGCTTCCTACGATTGAGGATGAGCTAGGACAAGTGTTCCAAATTGTTCCCATCTCCTTCTCTACTGTTAACCAGATGTTTATGCTCAGTCTGCCCTGTCAGGGTTTTAAGTGCAAATTTATTAATATCAGGTTGTGTTTTTTACATGCACACCCGACACACTTGGACTTCGACAATTTGTCTTGTAGTGCTGTGGATCAGTTGGTGACAGTACTCTTCTAGTGTCTTGCAGTGCTGAGGGTCAGTGAGTGTCACTGTTTTGCATTGCTGTGGGTCAGTGAGTACTAGTGTCTTGCACTGCTGTGGGTCAATTGGTGACAACACTCTTTGTAGGAAAATGCCACTGTTGGCATGGTTACCCCCTAACTTTTTTGCCTTTTGTTGATGCAAGCTTTGATTGAAAGTGTTCTGGGACCCTGCTAACTAGGCCCCAGCACCAGTGTTCTTTCACTAAAACTGTACTTTTGTCTCCACAATTGGCACAGCCCTGGCACACAATTAAGTCCCTTGTAAAAGGTACCCTTGGTACCAAGGGCCCTGTGGCCAGGGAAGATCTCTCAGGGCTGCAGCATGTATTATGCCACCCTGGGGACACCTCACTCAGTACATGCACACTGCCTCACAGCTTGTGTTTGCTAGTGGGGAGAAAAAGACTAAGTCAACATGGCACTCCCCTCAGAGTGCCATGCCCACAACCCACTGCCTGTGGCATAGGTAAGTCACCCCTCTAGTAGGCCTTGCAGCCCTAAGGCAGGGTGCACTATACCACAGGTGAGGGCATAGCTGCATGAGCACTATGACCCTACAGTGTCTAAGTCAATTCTTAGACATTGAAAGTGCAGGGTAGCCATACTGAGTATATGGTCTGGGAGTTTGTCAAAAACGAATTCCACAGTTTCATAATGGCTGCACTGAATACTGAGAAGTTTCTCAGCACAATAAACCCACACTGATGCCAGTGTGGGATCTATTAAGAAATGCACACAGAGGGCATCTTAGAGATGCCCCCTGCATGCCAGCCCAAGTGCTAGTGCTAGGCTGACCAGTCTCTGCCAGCCTGTCACTTCCAGACAAGTGGGGTGAGTGTCTTTGTGCACTATGTGGCCAGAAACAAAGCCTGTCCTAGGTGGAGGTGCTTCACACCTTCCCCTGCAGGAACTGTAACACCTGGCGGTGAGTGAGCCCCAGGGCACTCCAGCTAGTGGAGATGCCCCCACTTTTGGCTGCAAGTCCGGGGAGATAATAAAAAAACAAGGAGGAGTCACCCCCTCAGCCAGGTCCACCCCTAAGGTGACCAGAGCTGAAGTGACCGCCTCCTTGGAAAATCCTCCATCTTGTTTTGGAGGATTTTGCCCAGTAGGGATAGGGATGTGCTCCCCTTCCTAAAGGGAGGGAGCACAGGCAGGGTGTAGCCACCCTCAAGGACAGTAGCCATTGGCTTTTGCCCTGTGATCGTAACACACCCCTAAATTCAGTATTTAGGGGCGACCCTGAACCCAGGATTTTAAATTCCTGATGACCTACAAAGAAGAAGGACTGATTAGCTGAAAAACCCCGCAGAGAAGAAGGAAGACGACAACTGCTTTGGCCCCAGCCCTACCGGCCTGTCTCCTGCTTCAGAGAACCTGCACCAGAGATGCATCCTGCGGGCCCAGCGATCTCTGCCGACTCAGAGGACTGCCCTGCAACTAAAAAGGATCAAGAACTCCCGTGGACAGCGGACCTGTCCAACCAAGAAAGAAGAAAGCTTCTTTAAAGGGACTCTCACCTCAGTCCAGAAGCGTGAGTCCCCACCACTCTGCACCCGACGCCCCTGGCCCGTGTCCAGAGAAACCAATGATCCAGAGAGGATCCCCAGGTGACTCCGACGACGTGTCCACCCTGGGCTGACCTCCCTGCACCCCCATGATGACGCCTGCAGAGGGAATCCCGAGAACCCCCCTGACTGCGACTGCCCGGGACAAAGATATCCGATGCCTGGAGAAGCACTGCACCCGCAGCCCCCAGGCCCATGAGAAACTGACCACCTATGCAGCAGTGACCAGCAGACAGCCCTCATCAGTGCCCAGTCGGTGGCTGGCCCGAGAAGCCCCCCTGTGTCCTGCCTGCAGCGTCTGAGTGACCCCCGGGTCCCTCCATTGAAACCTATTGAACACCCGACACCCTGTTTGCCCACTGAACCCGGCCGCCCCTGTGCCACTGAGGGTGTGTTTTGTGTGCCTACTTGGGCCTTCCCCAGTGCTCTACTAAACCCCCTGGTCTGCCCTCCGAGGACGCGGGTACTTATCTGCCAGCAGACCAGAACCAGAGCACCCCCTGTCTCCATAGGTGCCCATGTTATTTTGGCTCCTCTTTGACATCTGCATCTTACCGGCCCTGTGTTTCTGGGTGTTTGGGGGTTGACTTGAACCCCCAACGGTGGGCTACCTATGCCCCAGAGACTGAACTTTTATGTGCTTTACTAATAATTAAACTGTACTTACCTCTCCCGGGAACTGTTGAAAATTGCAGTGTCCACTTTTAAAATAGCTTATTGCCATTTTATGAAAAACTGTGTACATTACTGTTTTGGTTCAAAGTTCTAACTATACCTATGCAAAGTACCTTTCATTGAATGTACTTACCTGCAATCTGACCCTTGTGGTTCTAATAATAAATTAACAAAATAATATTTTTCTATATACAAACCTATTGGTCTGGAGTTAAGTCATTGAGTGTGTGTTTTTACTTATTGCTTGTGTGTGTACAACAAATGCTTAGCACTACCCTCTGTTAAGCCTAACTGCTCAACCACACTCCCACAAATAGAGCATTAGTATTATCTATTATTGCCTCTGTCAAGCCTCTTGGGGAACCCCTGGACTCTGTGCACACTATACCTCATTTTGATATAGTGTATACAGAGCCAGCTTCCTACACTCTTTCACTGTCTTGCAGTGCTGTGGGTCAGTGACTGCCAGTGTCTTGCACTGTTGTGGGACAGTGGGTGCCTACACTCCTGTATTGTTTTACAGTGATGTCAGTCAGTGAGTGCCAGCACTCCTGCAGTGTCTTACAGAGCTGTGGGCCAGTGAGTGCCAGTGTCTTGCAGTGCTGTGGGCCAGTGAGTGCTAGTGTCTTGCAGTGCTGTGGGTCAGTTGGTGACACCACTCTTTCACTGTCCGTGCAGTGCTGTGGGTCAGTGAGTGCCAGTATCTTGCAGTGCTGTGGGACAGTGAGTGCCAGTGCTCATGCAGTGTCTTGCAGCATTATTGTAGGCCAGTGAGTGTGTTGCAGTGCTGTGGGTCAGAGAGTGCCAGTATCTAGAAGTGCTGTGGGTCAGTGAGTGCCAGTGTCTTGCAGTGCTGTGGGCCAGTGAGTGCTAGTGTCTTGCAGTGGTGTGGGTCAGTTGGTGACAGCACTCTTTTACTGTCTTGCAGTGCTGTGGGTCAGTGAGTGCCAGTATCTTGCAGTGCTGTGGATCAGTGGGTGCTAGTGATCCTGCAGTGTCTTGCAGAATTATTGCAGGCCAGTGAGTGTCAGTGTCTCTTGCAGTGCTGTGGGCCAGTGAGTGCTAGTCTCTTGCAGTGCTGTGGGTCAGTAAGTTCCAGTATCTTGCAGTGCCGTGGAACAGTGAGTGCCAGTTCTCCTGCAGTGTCTTGCAGCATTATTGCAGGCCAATGAGTGTCAGTGTCTTGCAGTGCTGTGGGCCGGTGAGTCTCAGTGTCCTGCAGTGCTGTGGGCCGGTGAGTCTCAGTGTCCTGCAGTGCTGTGCGTCATTTGGTGACAACCCTCTTTCACTGTCTTGCAGTGCTGTGGGACAGCCGGGGACAGCACTTCCCCAGCATCTGTGTCTGGTGCCTCTGTGGGGAATTCCCACACATAATCCTGGTGTCCCTGCGTCTGGGGCACCGGCTCCCTTTCCAAGCCCAGGCAGCTCCAGTCCTTTACCTGAGGGATCTGGGGATCCAGTGTCACACCTGTGAACCTGACACCCTTCTCCCCGGCGGTCGGTGCGGGACGGTACAGGTGTCCCCTTCACACCTCCCCGCAGCGCCCCCCAGCAGGGTCAGGGAGGTAACTGGAGCAGACAAAGCCCGGCATTCTGCTCTCAAAGGACCCTTTGTGCCAGGGAAGCCGAAGCCAGGAGTAGGTGTGAAGAATTCACACAAAGAGCGCGGCTCCCAAGGTGCCCCCATCGGGTGCCAGATACGGTTTCAGTGCCAACAAAAAGCGTGTAATTCACAGTTCGTGGGGTGAAGGGGTTGGGAAGGGAGCTTCCTGGAACATGAGGTCAGGGCCGGCTGGTTTACATCAGCTGGGGGCACATGCCGGGGTGTTGGGATTCGGGGGGCGGTGGGTGTGAGTGGCAGGGTGGGCGTCTTCAGCGCTCTGTGCGCCATGTGCCTGTGAAGATCACTGGCCACGCGCACGTGCGCCCGGGCTCCTTTCTTGAGGGCCACCTGACCGGTGTGAAGGCCAGCCCTCGGGGAGTGACCATGTGTGCCCAGCAGGACACTGCACCCCTCCCAAACTTTATTGAAAACAAAAACAAGTCCAAACTGTGGGAGTAAATAAACCTAACTAAATAAAACACAACTTAGTCTCCCAACTGACAGCGAGGACAGGTGGACATGTGGAGCTCGGGCAGTCCAGGCATCAGGGCACACAACCACGGTATAACCAGATAAAACTGGGCATGAAACACCGTGCAGAGTCCGTGTCCTTTGGCAGCATGTTGGTTGGGTTAAAGTCCACCCATGCAATGTTCATCGGTCCTCGGAACCCCTGCAGTGAGGCGGTTGGTGTCAAAAGTTCAAATTTGAAGTGCATCAGGAGCAGAGCTTTTCTTGGGGTGTCTTGACTCTGTGAAGGAGGACCTTGTTAGGATTGGGATGGGCCAACCATGTCTGGAAGTCTTTCTCTGAGGCCCTGGTGCCTCCCGGCACCCTGTCCCAAAGTAGTTTCCAGGCCATCTCTCGTGCGGGGATTCCCTTGAGGGCCTTTGCAGTGATCACCACGGGACTGTGTGTACTGTGCTGCACAGTGACCGCTGTAGGACCGCTGACAGAACCACTGCTGAGTCGTTCGTGCAACAACAAGGGTGGATGACACATGGTCAGGTGTGCTCGACAACAGGACCCAGGTGCAGGTGGGGCTGGCAGATAGTCTCTGGACAATTGGTCTCTCGTGGTGCCAGGAGTGTCTCCCTGATCTCTTGGTGGTTTGGTGTAACGCTTCACCCTGGTGATGAGATACTCCTTCATTGGTTAAGATGATGCACATGGTACGATGGTGTTGTTGCCATCAGACAACCTGGACAACAGCTGATAAGGACATGCAGGGAGAGAGAGTGACAATTGGGCCCACTCGTCCACGTAACGCAGTGCGTTTGCTGGTGCTGTTCTTCTCTATACTGCATCTGCAGTTTGTTAGCAGAGGTGCCATCTCTCCTCATGCAGCCAGTGACGGGATGGCTGCACTGGGAATCGTGGGGCAGATACGCAGTTCATGCAGCAGCGGCTTACTTACGGCTCTCCCGTTGTCGCCAGGGACTGTGCTGCACCTCCTGGCTAGCTTTTGTCTGTAGGTGCACTCACCAGTAGTGGCAAGAGTCCTCAGTCTCCTTACCTTTGATCTTTGCTCTTGCGCATGTGTGATCAGCAGGGCCCTTAGTGTGACAGGTCCGTCATGCACCTTTCTCCCCTCTCCTTTTCAATTCTCCTTCGTGATGTGGCATCTTGCTACACTCTCTTCTTCTGACCAGGTCTGGTCAGACCCACTTCTCTCTTCTCCTTTTCCAGTTCTTGCTTGCTGTGATGTGGCGTCAGGCCGTCTGATGCATGTGTTCTCTGCACACGATGTGGGGTGGCTCCAGGTCACGTGACACCAATTCTCTTTGCATGGACCTCTTGTTGGTCCCGTTCTACCTGTAAGGCTGTGCTTCTTCTCCCATCGTTGACCTCTTCCAGGTTCTGTCTTGTTAGTGGGACAATGCATCTTCTCTTGCCATGGACCTCTCGCAGGTCCTATCCTGTTCATAGGACTTGGTATTCATTTGCATACCTTTTAGCTCTGTGAGGGCCTGCCTCCTACGAGCCTCTGTTGTCAGGTGTGGTAAAGCAAGGGACCGCTAGTGGCTCTGCCACCACTTTCGCCATTCCACAGCAGCCTCTCTAGTTCAGCAGCTCACTTTCACCCTTGCGGGCACTGCTGATTCCGATACAGGGCTTCCCTCTGTGCTGGCACGACCACGATCTTCTCCACTGCTGGTGGGGTGCCGCTGCCGACAGCCAGCAGACGGTATGGACGTCGGAGCACCACTCGCCAGACCGCCATATTTCTTCACGCACCACCCGGTACACAGGTTTGTTGGTGGTGGGTAACAGCCACTCTGCCGGGGGGCTTATGTATGGGCCTTGCTGGGGTTTTATATCTGTGGCACTCACTTTTTTGGGAGTGCGCGGCATTTACTTCCTCTTGTTGGGATGGGCAGCGGTTGGCTCGGGCAGCTTACAGGAGTCTCAACAGGTTGGGCATTGCACGGCATGGGCCTGATCATACCTGGGGGGGCCAAGACGCATACTTCATTGGTGTTCTGCCGATAATTCTGTTCACCCTTATCGGCGCTTTCACCGGATGTCAGCTATTTCAGCAAAGCTGTCTCTGTCCTCTTCTCCTTCATGGTGAGGAGAAGGTTCACCCTGTTCTTGGGGCGATGTGACCTCCTCCTGTGATGCATTCCTCCCCAGGTACTGTGGCGGGCTGAAAAGTGGCACAGCATGGGGGTCAACAATTCTCATTGCCAATGTAAAGTTGGGAGCTTTCGGCCCATATGATAAATAATAAATGACATGGACACATGAGTGACTGGTAGATAACTGACCATGATCATGTGCGCTCGGGCTCTTTTATTGACAGGGTCACCTGACCAATGACACCTGTGTTGGATTGGTGTGGAGTGGGTGTAAACGCCAGCCCTCGGGAAGTGGCTGGTAAACTGCTACATGTTAGAACACACATATGTGTCCAGCAGGACACTACACTGTGCAGTGCTGGGCACCACAGAGAGGGTATGAACTCTGACATCAGCGTCAAGTCCTAGCGCTGGGACTGCAGGAGTGTGGTTGTCAAGGCTTTGTACATGGGGGCCCGGTGGCGAAGACATGCTTGAGGCAACAACCATCCTGGGCACTGATGGTCATAAGAACCAGAAACTAATAGTTGTAACTTCCGGCTCACTCTGTTCTACATAGACATTCTTGTGTGCATCTATGTGGGCAAAAGAGTCTTGATAGAATCTACACTCCGATTCTTTCCTCTCCTCCTCTTCCACCATCATAAATTAATTCCTACCTTAATACCATCAGAGGCTCTCTCTGAGGTCCTCTCCTGTTCTCCAAACATTACAGATCCTCTCCTCTCCCCCTACCATCAGAGATCCTCTCCTCCTCCTCCCCTACCATCAGAGATCCTCTCCTCCTCCTCCCCTACCATCAGAGATCCTCTCCTCCTGACCCACCAACAAATATTCTCTCCTACCATCATACAGCCTCTCTACCTCTTTTACCACCACAGATCCTCTCCTCCTCTCTTACCAACAGAGTCTCTCTTCCTCTCTCACCATCAGAGATCCTCTCCACCTCTCCTACCATCAGAGATCCTCTCCTCCTCTCTCACCATCAGAGATCCTCTCCACCTCTTCTACCATCAGAGATCCTCTCCACCTCTTCTACCATCAGAGATCATCTCCTCCTCTCTCACCATCAGAGATCCTCTCCACCTCTTCTACCATCAGAGATCCTCTCCACCTCTTCTACCATCAGAGATCCTCTCCTCCTCTCCTACCATCACAGATCTTCTCTTCTCCTGACCATCATAGATCCTCTCCACCTCTGCTACCATGACGGATCCTCTCCTGCTCTCCTACCATCAGAGATCCTTTTCTCCTCTCTCACCATCAGAGATCATCACCTACCATCAGATATCCTCTCCACCTCTCCTTACCTCAGAGATCCTTTACTCCTCTTCTACCATCAGAGATCCTCTCCACCTCTCTCAATATCAAAGATCCTCTCTTAACATCAGAGTTCCTCTCCTTCATCAGAGATCTTCCCCTCTTCTCCTAACCTCAGAGATCCTCTCTACCCCTGCTACCATCAGAGATCCTCTCCTCTTCTACCGTCAGAGATTCTCTTCCCCTCTCTTACCATCAGGGATCTTCTCTGCCTTCTACCATCAGAGCTCCTCTCCTACCATTGGAGATCCTTTTCTCCTCCCCTACCAACACAGATCCTTTCCTGCCATTAGAAATCCTCATCGCTCATACCATTGAAAATACACTTGTTTCGAACCCACAATATGCCTAATATCTATGCTTTGATGAGGAATGTGCAACGGTCTTGCCCAATGGGAAGTTGTAGGAAGTATCTTTTTGCTTCTGACCTTCTGCCTGTGATGAGACCAGTGGAAGCTGGCTGCTGTTCAGCTGGATGTGAGTTGACATACTGGAAAAAGGTTCATGTCATATCATCAAACCCAAGCCTTTAGAAAATGTATGCTATGGCTGCCCTTATGAATGAGCCTCAGCATGTGGCCTTGGGGTGGCTGCTGGTTGTGTGGTCTAGACACATTTCCTGGGTTGCATGTGCCGTATGTGCATTGTGATAACACTGGCTGGACATGGCCTTTGTGAGTGGTGAGCTAGATATGTCCCATGGGTTCTACCCCTTTGCTTTGGTGCGAGCCAACAGATAGGCATGTGACCTGCAGCTGGTCCTGAAATTGTGCATCCTGAACACTTTTGTTACTGACCAATATCTGCCAAAAATTGTTCTAGATTTATACTGAATGACTGTTGACATTGAGTGGATGGGCAAATGAGTCAGCCGTTGGATGACTACCTTCTTTGCTGTATCGCCCGCTCTTCTTTTACAATGAATTCATAAGGACAGCATTTCTAGTTACTCAGTTTTTTTACAGCCTGGTTCCTTCCACCCATTCACTTTCTGGGTGGAGTAATGTTTCTATGTCTCCATCTGGCACTCAAGGAAGTTCTCTTCTGCTGCCTGCATTGTGTCTCTCACACCTGTTAATTCAGATAGGTTTAATATGTGATACTTGTTTAGAACAAACACTGTATTGTGTGTTTAATGGCAAAACTCCCAGTATTGCGCTAGGGCATCTGTGCCTGACATGCAGATTACCTGAACATCACCTGGAGTTCAGAAGGTCAGTCCTGCTGTTCTCTACAACCTGAGACTCCTTGCAAAGCAGTGTTTTAATTTTTGCAACAAAACACTGGTTTCACTCGGAGATTTACCATCAACAGCTTTTTTGACTGCTTTCTTTACACTAAAAAGAAGTAAACCGACCTTGCAGAGAGAACCTAGATGTGTAGAAAGAGCGACCTCTGACCCTGTTTACCAGGCAGGTCGCTCCCCTCACCGCCACGCAGCCCCTGTGAGACCGCTGACCGCTGCTTTATTCCTGTGTCCTTTTGCTGCCTTGTACTGCTCCCCTCACCTTTTTCTGCCCAGTTTGTGGTCCTAAATCTCTGTTTCCCTGCGCACCGCGTCTCCCCCTCGCCGCCAGTTTCCCGCCGCCGCGTCCCGTAGCTCCGCCCCCCTCGCACCCCATTGGCCGCCCCGCTCCCACCTCCCAGCTGCTCCTCCCTCCCTCTCCCACTCATATGGAGGCCGCGCAGCGGTAGAGAGAGCGACCTCTGACCCTGTTTACCAGGCAGGTCGCTCCCCTCACCGCCACATAGCCCCTGTGAGACCGCTGACTGCTGCTTTATTCCTGTGTCCTTTTGCTGCCTTGTACTGCTCCACGCACCTTTTTCTGCCCAGTTTGTGGTCCTAAATCTCTGTTTCCCTGCGCACCGCGTCTCCCCCTCGCCGCCCGTTTCCCGCCGCCGCGTCCCGTAGCTCCGCCCCCCTCGCACCCCATTGGCCGCCCCGCTCCCACCTGCTCCTCTCTCCCTCTCCCACTCATATGGAGGCCGCGCAGCGGTAGAGAGAGCGACCTCTGACCCTGTTTACCAGGCAGGTCGCTCCCCTCACCGCCACACAGCCCCTGTGAGACCGCTGACTGCTGCTTTATTCCTGTGTCCTTTTGCTGCCTTGTACTGCTCCCCTCACCTTTTTCTGCCCAGTTTGTGGTCCTAAATCTCTGTTTCCCTGCGCACCGCGTCTCCCCCTCGCCGCCCGTTTCCCGCCGCTGCGTCCCGTAGCTCCGCCCCCTCGCACCCCATTGGCCGCCCCGCTCCCACCTCCCAGCTGCTCCTCCCTCCCTCTCCCACTCATATGGAGGCCGCGCAGCGGTAGAGAGAGTGACCTCTGACCCTGTTTACCAGGCAGGTCGCTCCCCTCACTGCCACGCAGCCCCTGTGAGACCGCTGACCGCTGCTTTATTCCTGTGTCCTTTTGCTGCCTTGTACTGCTCCCCTCATCTTTTTCTGCCCAGTTTGTGGTCCTAAATCTCTGTTTCCCTGCGCACCGCGTCTCCCCCTCGCCGCCCGTTTCCCGCCGCCGCGTCCCGTAGCTCCGCCCCCTCGCACCCCATTGGCCGCCCCGCTCCCACCTCCCAGCTGCTCCTTCCTCCCTCTCCCACTCATATGGAGGCCGCGCAGCGGCTGCGCCGCTGGCGCGCCGAAGGCGTGCCTAAGGCAAGCCCATCTGCGCCCGTCCGCGCCTGGCCCGCGCCCAGCGCCAGACCCCCTGGCCCCCGCAGAGGCCAGCCCACCCGCAAGACCTACAACGCCGCCACTCTCATCGCAATCAACACCGGCCAGATCCCCGGCTGCTGCAGAGCCACCCCTAGACGCACCCACGGGCCCTTCACCTGCCAATCCTGCAAGTTCTCCTGCATTCAGACACGGACCGCACCCGCCAAGCCAAGCACCAGCAGCAACCACCTGAAGTGCATCCTGCTCAACACCCGCTCTATCCACAGACACGCCGTGGAACTCTGGAACCTGCTCGACACCACATCTCCAGACGTCGCCTTCCTCACAGAAACCTGGATGAACGCCTCCTCAGCGCCCGACATCGCCATCGCCATCCCGGACGGATACAAGATCACCCAGAGGGACCGCGTCAACCAGACAGGAGGAGGCATCGCCATCATCCACAAGAACACCATCCGCATCACGACCAACTCCTACGACACCCTCACAGCCGCCGAACATCTCCACTTCCAGATACACACCGACCCCAAGACCACACTCAGAGGCACCCTCATCTACAGACCCCCAGGACCCCGCACACAATTCAGCGAAGACATCGCAGACTTCATCAGCCCACAGGCCCTCCCCTCCGCTGACTACATCCTCCTAGGGGACCTCAACTTCCACCTGGAGAACAACAACGACAACAACACCACCACCCTGCTGGACAACCTCGCCAACCTCGGACTCAAGCAACTGGTGAACACCCCCACCCACTACGCCGGACACACGCTTGACCCAGTCTTCTCCTCCAGCAAGTACATCTCCTTCAGCCACTCCACCAGACTCCACTGGACAGACCACAGTTGCGTCCACTTCAGCTTCAGAAGAACCACGACTCACCAACACCCACAACAGGCTCCCCGCAGGAGCTGGAACAAGATCACCACCGACCAGCTCTCCACATCACTGAGCCAGAACCCTCCCGCCAGCTCAGCGGACCCCAACCAAGCAGCCAACAACCTCACACAGTGGATCACCAACTGCGCTGACAACCTCGCACCTCTGAAAACCCATCCCACCAGGCCCAACAGCAAGAAAGCCTCCTGGTTCAACAACGACCTCAAGAACTCCAAGAAGAACTGCCGCACCCTCGAGAAAGCCTGGCGAAAAAACCCGACCACAGACAACATGACCGCCCTCAAGCACGCCTCCCGCAAACACCACCAGCTGATCCACACCACCAAGAAGACAGCATTCAAAGAACGACTAGACAACAACGCACACAACAGCAAGGAACTCTTCAGCATCGTCAAAGAGCTCTCCAACCCCAGCGCCGGAAACAACGACATCACTCCCTCACAAGACCTCTGCGACTCACTCGCCTCGTTCTTTCACCGCAAGATCGCCGACATACACAACAGCTTCGGCGCACAGACCACGCACCCAACCACCAAACCGACGCCCCCCACCACCACCCTCCGCGCCTGGACCCCGGTCAGCACCGAAGACACCATCCAGATGAGGAACACCATCCATTCCGGTCCTCCAACCGACCCATGCCCCCACCACGTCTTCAACAAAGCCGACTCAGTCATCGCACCCCATCTCCGGGACATCATCAACTGCTCCTTCAACACCGCCACCTTCCCGGAGAGCTGGAAACATGCCGAACTCAGCGCCCTCCTCAAGAAACCATCAGCAGACCCCACCGACCTCAAGAACTACCGCCCCATCTCGCTCCTCCCGTTTCCTGCCAAAGTCATCAAGAAGACCGTCAACAGACAGCTAGCCGCCTTCCTCGAGACTAATGGATCCCTCGACCACTCGCAGTCCGGCTTCCGAGCCAACCACAGCACCGAGACCGCCCTCATCGCAGCCACCGACGACATCCGAGCCCTGCTCGACAACGGGGAGACAGCGGCCCTCATCCTCCTGGACCTCTCCGCGGCGTTCGACACTGTCTGCCACCGCACCCTAGTGCAGCGCCTCAGCAACATCGGAATCCAAGAGAAGGCACTAGAGTGGATCATCTCGTTCCTCGCCGGAAGAACCCAGAGAGTCCGCCTCCCCCCGTTCAGATCCGAGGCCACCGAAGTCAGCTGCGGCGTACCACAAGGATCATCACTCAGCCCCACCCTCTTCAACGTCTACATGAGCCCCCTCGCAGCCATCGCACGCCAACACAACCTCAACATCATCTCCTACACCGACGACACCCAGCTGATCCTCTCCCTCACCAACGACCCAGCCACCGCCAGAACCAACCTGCACGAAGGGATGAAAGACGTAGCAGAGTGGATGATGAACAGCCGCCTGAAACTGAACTCAGACAAGACGGAAGTCCTCATCCTTGGATCATCACCCTCTGCCTGGGACGACTCCTGGTGGCCCCCTGCCCTGGGCAGCGCACCCAAATCAACGGACCACGCACGCAACCTGGGCTTCATCCTGGACTCCTCCCTCTCGATGACCAGACAAGTCAACGCCGTCTCATCATCATGCTTCAACATCCTACGCATGCTCCGAAAGATCTTCAGATGGATCCCCACTGAAACCAGGAAGACGGTCACCCAGGCACTCGTCACCAGCCGACTGGACTACGGTAACACCCTCTACACCGGAACCACGGCCAAACTACAGAAAAGACTCCAACGCATCCAGAACGCCTCCGCACGCCTCATCCTTGACATCCCCCGTCACAGCCACATCTCCGGACACCTGAGAGACTTGCACTGGCTCCCCGTCAGCAAGAGAATCACGTTCCGTCTCCTCACCCACGCACACAAGGCCCTCCACGACCTGGGCCCCAGGTACCTCAACAACCGCCTGACCTTCTACACTCCCACCCGCCAGCTACGATCGACCAGCCACGCCCTCGCCGCCGTGCCACGCATTAGAAAAGCCACCATGGGAGGAAGATCCTTTTCCTACCTGGCAGCCAAGACTTGGAACTCCCTCCCTATCCACCTCCGCCTGACCCAAGACCACCTCTCCTTCAGGAAGCAACTCAAGACCTGGCTGTTCGAGCAGTAGCGGTCCCCCCTCCCCCAGCGCCTTGAGACCCTCCGGGTGAGTAGCGCGCTATACAAATTTCTTGATTGATTGATTGATTGAAAGTTCTAATTGACTACAGTAAGGACAGCAGTCCTTGAAACCAGATAATGCACATTGTGAGGTGAGTGCATGTCCAAGTGTATTTATGTGCTTTGGGTTTTTTATGCAGAGGGAGTGCTGTGAGGGACTATATGGTGCCTGGACGTGTTCTGCCTTTCCAGTTTCCTGAGGATGTTAGGAGCCATGTAAGTGTAATTGAAACTGGTTCTGTATATCACTTCATAGCGCTCACCAGACCAAAGTGCATTATCGGATGAGTGGCACGCTGCACCACGGGGAGCGCTTGGCTGCAGTGAGACCCATGTGGGAAGCATTTTCGTGATGCGCATGAGTGACCAGAGTGATGCCCTTATTCTGTTTTAAGTTGAAGTAGTTAGTAGTCTGGTGGTGGGAAGGAGGGCGAACACAGAGCGCACACAGTGTGTACAGAAGCTGCGAGAAGCTTGGCAGGTCCCTGATGGAATTCTTGGATGACAGCAGAACCACCAGCCCCTTCCAGTGGTGGATGAGCAGTCCAGGAAGAAGCTGTGTGTGACCTTGGAGGGGATGGTGAGGGCCGAAGAAAGATCCACAGGGAGGGTCTGCATTAAAGTCACCCTTGACACAAGCCACTGTTATAATGAGAGGGGTTATGATGCTTTAAAAGATTAATCTGAGTGGGGATAGAAGTAGGACCCGAACAGGTGGACTGCACTGAACTTTCCCATCAGATGCTCCATTACTGTAGCAAGAGAGGGTCTATATCTTACTTTAAGGTATCGAAGTGTCGGATGGCAGAGCTCTTCATGTGTTGGTCACATCTCCTCTTAGTAATGAGTGGGTTGATTTAGGAGGGTTGGTGATGGCTGTATGATTAGGTGCACCCTATGTTTAGTCCTGATTGCAGTTTGCCGTTATATTGGTGTACCAAGGGTCAACCCAGGAGGAACAGAGAAGCTCCCTTTGGTGAGCACTAAAGGTAGTTGGGATGATTTGTTTGTTGGGACAACCAGGAGAAGTACAGGTTTGGTTCATGGCAGGAACTCACTGTAGGAAACTGGCCTTTGTTGTAGTACCTCCCACTTTTTGCTTCATATTGATGCTGACTTGATAGAGTGTGCTAGGACCCTGTTAACCAGGCCCAGTACCTGTGTTCTTTCCCTAAAAATGTACCATTGTTTCCACAATAGACACACCTCTGGCACACAGATGAGTCCCTTGTAAATGGTACCAGTGGTACCAAGGGCCCTGTGACCAGGGAGCTTCCCTATGGCTGCAGCATGTGTTGTGCCTCCCTAAGGGGCCCCTCACCTAACGCATGCACACTGCCATTGCAGATTGCGTGTGTTGGTGGGGAGAAAAAGGCAAAGTCGACATGGCATCCTTCGTAGGGTGCCATGCCCACCAACCACTGCCTATAGCATAGGTAAGTCACCACTCTAACAGGCCTTACAGCCCTAAGGCAGAATCACTACACCACAGGTGAGGGCATAGCTGCATGAGCAATATGCCCCTACAGTGTCTAAGTCCTTTCTTAGACATTGTAAGTGCAGTCTAGCCATATTGAGTAAATGGGCTGGGAGGCTGTCATTACAAACTTAACCGCTCCATGATGGCTTCACTGAATGTTGGGAAGTTTGGAATCTAACTTCTCAGCTCAATAAACCCACACTGATGCCAATGTTGCATTTATTGTGAAATACACTCAGAGGGCATCTTATACATTCCCCCTGAAACTCACCCAAATCTCTAATGTGTGGCTGACCGGTCTATGCCAGCCTGCCACCACCAGACAAGACCCCATGAGGTGAGGGCCTTTGTGTTCTCAGGGGTCACAGAAAAAGCCTGCTCTGGGTGGAGGTGCTTCACCCCCCCCCCTTTTACAGGGAACAGCAACATGTTGTGGTGAGCCTTAGAGGCTCCTGCCTTTTGTTCTGCTGCCTCAGGGCACTCTAGCTAGTCGAAGATGCTCGTCCCTCGTACCAAGCCTCACTTTTGACGGCAGGTCTGACGGGAAAATTAATAACCACCAGGAAAAGTGTCCACCCCAGCTCAGACCACCCCTGGAGTGCCCAGAGCTGAAGTGAACACCTCCTGGTGATAAAGAAGAAGGCCTGACGTGCCACACCAGCAGTGAAGACTCCAGATGACCACTGACTTGGCCCCAGCCCTACCGGCTTGTCTGCAGCTTCAAGACCCCTGCTACAAGACAATGACTCATCCTGCAGGACCAGTGACCTCTACCAACCCTCAGAGGACTGCCTGCCTTCCCTAAAGGCTGGATCTCCCGAGGACAGCGGCCCTGTCCACAAAGAAACCTCTGACGAGGACTCCAGAGCCCTCCGGATCCACAAGTCCTACCCATTCTGCACCCGACGTTCACAGCCCGAGCCCAGGTGGCCCACCTGACCAGAGAGAGTCCCCTGGTGATTCTGACCATAAGTCCACCCTGGATTGAACACTTCTGGACACCACGACGATGCCTGCAGCCTGAATCCAGAGGACCCCCCCCGACTGTGACCATATCCGGTGAAGATACCTGATGCCTAAAGGCACCCCTTCACCCGCAGCCCCCTGGCCTTGGGGAACCCAGCCGATGGTCCATAAACATCCAGAGAAGCCTCAACTGTTCAGCTGTTGGCCTTCTTCAGCCAACCCCCAGGACCAAGCCTGCAGCCTCTTTGTGAACCCTGAGTTCCTCATAAGAAAGCATAGGGCACCCAACGCTGTGTTTGCACCCTGCACCCGGCCTCCCTATGCTGCTCAGGGTGTGTGTTGACCTGTGGCCCCCACCAAAGTTGATATAAATCCTCCCAGGGCCGTGCCCTAAGATGGGGGGGGGGTACTTACATGCAAACCGTTCTCTTTTGAGTGCCCCTAGTCTCCATAGGATTTTTTTTGGGGTACCCGACACCAACTTTGACCTCTGCACCCGGCCGGCCCTGAGTTGCTGGTGGTGCACCCTTGGTGTCTTCCTATACTTTGCCCTGTGGACACCTTAAAACCTGAAGACTGTGACTGTAAGTCTAGTACTTACCTATAAACTGTGTATGTACTTTTTACTGCAGGACTGCATTGCCTTCAATGGAAATTGCACTGTCTACTTTTGATATTGAAAAGTATTACTTACCTGAAAACTGTTTTATCTGTAAATTACAATCAAAGTGGCTTTAACACTTGGGAGTGATACATTCTTGAGACTGTACTTACCAGCAAGAAAGATCCTTTTGTTTGTAGAAATAAAGAACATAAAACATTGGACTGGAGTTAGTTATTGAGTGTGTGCCTCATTTCTTGATTGTGTGTGTACAACAAATGTTTAACACTACCCTCTGATAAGCCGAACTGCTTGACCACACCACCACAAAAGAGGGCATTAGTATTATCTACTTACCCTCCGTAAAGCCTCTGGGGATCCATTGGACTTTGTGCACACTATACCTCACTTTGGTAAAGTATATACAACGCCAGTTTCATACACTCACTACAATCAGCCATGGTAGCAAACTTCTTCAGTTATTTCTGTGACTTTTCCTGGAACTAGTATTGTTCTATTGTAGTTGACTCTCGCTCCTTAGCAAGACTGCTGGTTTAGTGGAGACAGCACTTTTGTTTATAGGCAACTGAGTCACTCCTACAACAAGTCACAACTGTCGGCCTAACCCTACCAGCTCACAAGCACAACATCACCAAAACTCAGACAGTAAAGGTGATTTCTGGGTGCCTTACGCATGGGCTCTAGGTAAAGTCTCTCAGAGAAGTTGTGGTGGAACGGAAGTTACTCTTTTCTCTCATTAGCAACAAGCCTCATACACACAAAGGCAATGAAGGAGATACAGGAGAGTTCTCAATAGATTTATTGAAAAGAGTGCAATCTATGACAAAATCCATGTGCTGCAATGATTAGGATAATGAATAGTAATAAAGGCAGAATTGTGAAGATGAGAGTTGTGAATATAAAAACCCCACCATCTTACAATAAACATTAGATATGACATTTCTAAACAAGAAAGCCTAATTGTCTACCCTTGCGAGAGCTAGGTATGATAAACCTAATCTGCCAGTACCATGTCCATGAAAAGTGCCCCCCCAACCCTCATTACCTTGGAATGAGGTCTCTAGGTCAGACTCCGTGGTGACACAAAGGCTGAGTTTTGCAGCAAGGTGACGCGCAGAATAGATGGCATCTGGAAGGAACCCCTCTAATGACCTTGTCCATATGAGGTATATCTATACAGATCATGTAGGATCCCTGACTGAGGTATGTTCCTAAAAAACGTATAATGTGGCAGGCTTGTATCGGCAATTGCGTAAACAATCCCTAACAAGTGCACATGATGTTCCTATCACATGTAAGTGAGAAAGAGGCATGATGACAATACCTACGTGTATCACTGATACTGACACCCATAATGATGCCTTCTCAAGATGGCACTGATAATGAAAATCAAAACATTTCTTTTAAAAATAAGCAATGGCAACAAGCTAAAAGAAATAATGAAATAAATGGAATAAAACAGAGCAAGCTAAGTATGTAAAAAGTCACTAGGTGACAGGGGCACAGCCTGCAGGCCAAAGGTTAAGCTGAATCCTGTGTCCCAGATGGGAACTAAAATGGATTCACCACAGTTCCAGTGTGTCCCCTCCTGCAGCACTTTTTAGTGTAGTTTTCTCTTGAGTTCTCTCGGGTTATCCAGGTGTGTGATGTAAGACACACATTGATTCTGTATGCCCCACACAATTACAAACGGGTCTTTACTTTCTTCCTGAAGCTCAGTTGGTTTCATATATGTCTTATCTTATCAGGTAATGAGTTCCAACATTTTGTTGCACTTAGCCCAATTTTACACCTATGGTCTTTTCAAGTAGGAGGAAATGTTTAGATGAGTTGCTATGCCTACTAAATTGTTCTGGGCGTATCACTGGATTTCCCCTGGAAAGTCTGTAAAATGGATGTGTTTGTGGATAATGCGGAGTGCCTTAGTGCTAGAGCTTCCAGCTATGGATATCCAGCTAAGTGCATGAATCTCCGGTGTGATGTTTCTTTAGATGAAGGTGTACTAATAATGGTTGTGCTATGGTGTTTTGAATCCTTTGAAATCTTCATTATAATAATAGTGGAGCCTCAAAGTTCAGACCTTCTGATGAAGGTGAGAAAGACTTGTAGTTTTTTTGGCTATCCTAGGTTTAGGAACATGCATTGCAGTGCTTAAATTGCCAAGAATGCACTTCTTGTGACGTCATTAACGTGTGGCATCAGGGCTAGAGTTCATGATCACTTTAAGATTTGTTACTTCCCTTGATGTGGCTGGTGATGTCTCTAGGTCTTTGGGCCAGATTGCAGTAGACCGGTAAGTACTCCATGGTCCAAAGTTCGTGATCTTGGTTTTGGAAGCAGTGAGTTGAAGGGATTGGATATCATCCAGTCATTAATGGTATGGAGACACTCACCAAGTCTAGATGACTTTAGGTCTTTACAATTTTCAACTTTTTGGAAAATGTGTGTTCTAGCTGCATATTTGTAGCATATTAGATTGAATGAACTGGTAATGGGGGGAGGTAAAATTGAACAAATATGGATACACGGCAGATCCTTGTAGGATGCCACTATAAAAGGAGAGGGGAGACTTTGGAACAAAGGGAATTCAGAATGTCACTTGATGTATCAAATATGTTCTTCAGTCAAAACCTAACAATGAATTACAATATATGACTGCATTCTCTTTTGGTGGCATTTATTATCGCTACAGTCGACTACCACAGGGATAAAGGAATAGCTCTGAATTGTTTTCAGCTAAAATCTTGAAACTCCTTCAGGAGTGCCATGAAGTGGTACTTTACATTCACAATATTTATTTAATGGATGATGAACTAGTAGAACACCTCAACAGTGACTATCATAGCAGAAAGTGGGTAAAAAATACATTTCAGAAATTCTAAAATTGGGATGTTAAGCATAGTCTTGCTGGCAATGAATTACAGAGTGAAGGCAAGGGATTGGCATCAGATTTTCTAGAGAAATGGGCCACCTTGTGTGTAATGCTTCAGAGTGAGCGTGGCTTGTGTAATGTAGGTATCACACAAAGATCGTTGCATTTTGGATAAGCTACAGCAATTTACATTGCCAAATAAAGGAACCAAGCGCATGTGTAGATGAGGAGGTATTCTGTAATTTGATCAAAAGTATAAACATAAAAGATTAAAACATAAGCAAAATTATTTATTTTTGAAGACAGGTTATCAAACTCCTTTTTTTACCACATATTGTGAGCTGGTGCCTACTGCATTGTCAAAGTGGAAATTGAATGTGGCCATCCCAGGTGGGCAAAGACGTGAAAACGAGGCTAATTAAGTGAAGAAGGTGGGAGGCATTGGAAGAAGGCTGCCCAGGTCACGGCTCAGTGCAGTTGAATTATGTGTTTGAGCGGCTATGGCGATTATCGCATAATTGTCGATTTGCCGCATTTGCAACATAATCCATCATCTTCTGCATAATCTACAGATTTTAACAAAAAGAAATTTGTGTTTTTAGCCTAAACGGTTCAAGAGTTAGCAAAAGCGCAGCGACACATGTTGCTGTGCAAGGTTGACTGGTCATAGTTCGGTTACTTATTGCTGTATTTGGGTTTTAAACCCATACTAATGAGGTGCAACCAATGCCTAGACAGTGTTACCAAGTTTAAAAATGTCTGAGGGGCCTATTATGAGTTTTGCAGTCCAAGGGCCACCAGACTCGCGGTGATGGTGGGACCGTCGCACTCCAGGTACTCCGACGCCACATTACGACCCTGGCGGTCAGACCGCCGTCAGCGCTGGAAACGTGGTTCCTACCGGGCTGATGGCGGTCGGACTCGTGGTCAGCCACAGCGGTGCTGAACTCAGTGCCGCAGTGCAGATCACAACTCCTGTTTCCGACAGCCTTTCCATGGCAGGGACCCCGCTATGGAAAGGCTGGTGGAAACCCAATGCTGGGGACCACGGGGGGCCCTGCACTGCTAATGCCCAGCACCCTCGGAAGGGAGCAGAGGCCAATGCCATAGCACTGCTCCCCCTGGGCTGACCAGCGGGAATGTCGTAATACAATGTTCCCCCTGGTCAGACCGGTGGGAACATCATAATATGGTGGGGGGGTGAGGCAGCCAGGATGACGGCTGTCTCATCCTCGCAAGTTTGGCAGTCACCTGGTCCGACGGCTAAACTTGTAATGAGCCTCTACATAATAAAGTAATACTGTCACAAAATCTGCTGCATAGCTTGATCTTTCTTGCCGCATAATTTACTCGTCCCTACCGCATCATTTGGCCATCCCCTGCCGCATAATTCCAGTGGCCCTGCCAATAACCAATCAGGAGCTTGTCTGAATTTTGTTTGTTGCAGATGCAGTTGACACCTTTGCTTTAGTGCCTGTGGAGATGGTGTGCTGGCTGGTATCATTGTCAGATCAGTGAAAGATAAAGGAACTTCTTAAACCATCATATATGGACACTAATCCAAAATAAACCCTCATTCACACACTGGAGAAGCTCCGATCACCACGAATCAAGCAACATGACTCAACTAATTGAGCGATCACCGCTGACTTCTGTATGGATCCTGCAAGTCATGAGTTCAAACTCCAACAAAGGCAATTGTTCCTGTTTCCAGCAGGAGGTAATACACCCAGTGCCATTAAGTAGTGTAATTTTAATGTGTTATTATTAACGCAACTTATAAATGGAAAAGTGTTGAATTAAGGAGGCTTGTGTTCTCTAACTTGTGTTTCTCCTCATCCACTGTCAGGCCTCCGTGTGACTATCTGAGTTTATAACAAGCTAGCCATTTAGATGTAATTGGACTTCAATTTATATTTCCTATTCGGATGAAAATAAATTAAGTGTTACAATTGCTGTATAACATTTATCATATTGACAAAAGAGCCACCAGTGGAGGTTTGAAACAAAATTATGTTTATTCTTAGTGCTCACATACGTGACACCACTAGGAGATAATATGTGCATAAAGCCTATTTATATTCAGAGGCAGAGTATAGATGGGGAATGAGGGGCCAAATATTCTCTGTAGTAGCCCAGTGTCTAAAGCTCCTGCCAGGCATCCAGGTTGGGATCTTTAAGAGGCAACAGGAAAAAAGTCAAATTAGAAAGAAATTAGTGATGGCTTCATTTTGGCCTTAAAAGCTCAAAGAGGGGCATGTGTGAACCCTCTATGTCCACAAACCCTTGTCAAATGCCACCCCAGTCATTAATTTGTACCCGCGGAGACCAGCACTTATCACTTCAACCCAGATCAAGAGGGAGAAAGACAGAAAAGAGATGCAGAGAAAAATAGGAAAACAGCAGGAAAGGGAGAAAGCCGGGAGTCACTCCTGCCTACAAAAGTGACTCACGGATGGGGGGTGTGGTGGAGGAAGAAAGCCATGAGATGGAATCAAGACAGAGCAACCTTGGTAAGTAAAAACCCCGGCACCCGCCAGTGCCACCTCTTAGGAAAAACTCTGGGGCTACTGCACCTATTTATTTATATAGCACACCATAGCACAGCACAGTATAGCACAGCACAACACAGTATAGCACATCAGAACACACCAGAGCACAGCACAGTATAGCACAGCATAGCACAGCTTAGCACAGCAGAGCACAGCACAGTATAGCACAGCACAGCACAGCATAGCATAGCGCAGCAGAGCACAGCACATTATAGCACAGCATAGCATAGCACAGCAGAGCACAGCACAGTGTAGCACAGCATAGCATAGCACAGCAGAGCACAGCACAGCATAGCACAACACAGCAGGGCACAGCAGAGCACAGCACAGCATAGCACAGCATAGCATAGTATAGCACAGCATAGCACAGGATGGCAGAGCACAGCATAGCACAGGACAGTACACCACAGCACAGCATAGCATAGCACAGCACAGGATAGCATAACACAGCATAGCAGAGCACAGCATAGCACAGCATAGCAGAGCACAGCATAGCATAGCAGAGCACAGCATAGCAGAGCACAGCATAGCACAGCATAGCACAGCATATCAGAGCACAGCATAACACAGCATAACACAGCAGAGCACAAGCACAGCATAGCATAGCACAGCACAGCACAGCATAACACAGTACAGCATAGCATTGCACAGCATAGCACAACACAGCAGAGCATGGTGTAGCACATCATAGCACAGCATAGCACAGCACAGTAAAGCACATCATAGCATTGCACAGCACATCATAGCATTGCACAGCACAGCATAGAACAGCACAGCATAGCACAGCACATCATAGCATAGCACAGCAGAGCACAGCAGAGCACAGGACAGCATAGCACAGCAAAGCACATCATACCATTGCACAGCACATCATAGAATTGCACAGCACAGCCCAGCACAGCATAGCACAGTATAGCATAGCATAGCACAGCACAGCAGAGCACAGCAGCGCACAGCATAGCACATCATAGCACATCATAGCATAGCATAGCAAAGCATTGCATAGCATAGCACAGCATGATAACACATAACCACTTTGAGCAGAGATGAAGTCCATGTGTACGCAGACCACAAAGGGGCACATGTTAGAGAGTGCTGTCATCCGCACTTAAGCGGCAACTGGAAACAATATTATTTTCCTTTAGACTGGATGGATAGACTACAACAGGGCAATCAACAAAAGAATCAGTAAAAAACTAGGGGCACAAGTCCGTGCCCCTCTAAAAACCTTGAAAGGCTCCTAGACATGTCGTGGTCTGCTGTCCCCGAGCCTGAGGTATCCACAGAGTAGCAGAGAGCTACATACTAATGAGAAAAAACTATATTTAAAACTAATAAATGAAAATAATGTGTAATGTGCAAAATGTGCCCACGGGGAGTGGTCACCATCTGTGTTAACAGTACTAAATAATGTGAAATGTTTAAAATTTTGAATTAATATACCATAATTGACAATATCATCTATGTTTGTAATGCTTCATGTTCTTAATTTAGCTAGAGGCCTGGTCGGCGCTGGGCCTTGCTTGTTTGAACGTGGAGATGCGATGAGCTGCAGAGGACTGGAACTGGAGAAAAGGACCTTGAACTGTAAAGAGTTCAGCGACAAGCTCTGCTAGAGAAATCTGCAAACTCACCAGCGGACAGGAGACGATCAGAACAAATTGATACAATTATGTGTAGAGTAGGCTAAATGTACTTTCCCAGGACTTGAACAATGGAAGCACTGACTAAAAGACTGTGGCCAACAATTTTGTTACCTGAAGAACCGGACGATGTTCTCATCAACAGAAGAACCAATCACGTGAATGGAACTTGACTCTCAAAATAACGTAGACAAGTGGTAAACCAAAATTATAGGTTAGAGTCATAACCCTTGATAAGGTTGACCAATTGGAAAATTGTGGGACGGACTGAGAGACCCTAATAAAAAGTCATGACATGAGGGGAGAAATCAGAACGGAGAGGCGAAAGTTGATGACGTCAGGAGACGCTGTCCGAAGTGCTGAAACTTGGGCTTGCTTTCCGTGAGCCTGAGCCTTGCTGATGACTGATGACCTGGAGACGAAGACTGACTCGTTGCTGATCTATCTTGGATAGGTAGCTATAACGTGACTGACTAATGACTGCTTTTTCTTTCTATGTTTAGATTTTTCCAAATTAATGATTTTTGACAAAATTGTTTTTGCATGAAGACCCACATGCTGATACTAATTGGATATAGGTAGGCTGACAAGGGTGACAAGGGTGACTATTGGTGACTTTGACTTAGACTGACTGACTTATATTGCAGAATTATTCAATCGCTTATGAACTGCTATGCTTTCGTTTAACGTTGGTTGCATATTAATAAAATCTTGAAAATATATTGCTCATGTTGCTAATAAAGGTTTGGTAATCATGGTTTGAGTTGAATAAAAGGTTATTGATTAGAATTGTAACTAATAGGGAATAAAACGAACTAACTTTCATATGAGTGATGGTGTTTTTTTAATTAGACTAGTTTATGGTATTGCATGTTGACTAGAATACTTGTTGTAGATATATCTTACTCACTATACTTGACTAGAATACCCTATGCGATCCAAAAGATTAAACGACCTATACGCGTCCCCTTGTAAGTTTACTTACTAAGGACAAGGCGCGCTAGCAGTTCCAAACACCACTGAAACCCAAACCAGCACCCACTTTTATCACCATGTACCGCCAAAAACCTCACTCTCTCTCCACCAACACAGGATAAACTACACCTGACCATTACCACTAAACACTGTAACAGAACAACATCTTGTCCTATCAACACTACATACCAAATCAGTGCCACCCACTGTTGCCACATCACGGCAAAGTAAAACTTCACCCACCAGATCACCACCTCATGAAACAACAGAACCTTTCACCACAACAAGAAAAAGAAAACAGAGCGTCCCCCATCATAACCGGATGGAAGAATAGGCCAGTGAATACTCAATCACAGCTCTACAGAAAACAACACAGCCCCCTTCACATTACTGCCTTAGGACACATTCAATAGAGCTCCCTCCTCCATCACTGAGGCATGGAACAACAAGTCTGCACCCGCTTCGTCCCCACCATGGGAACAACACAACAGCAACACCCCCTCCACCATCACTGCCCTGCGGAACAAAAAATCTGCACCCGCTTCGTCCCCACCATGGGAACAACACAACAGCAACACCCCCTCCACCATCACTGCCCTGCGGAACAACAAATCAGCACCCGCTTCGTCCCCACCATGGGAACAACACAACAGCAACACCCCCTCCACCATCACTACCCTGCCGAACAACAAATCTGCACCCGCTTCATTCGTCCCCACCATGAGGACAACACAACAGCAACACCCCCTCCACCATCACTACCCTGCGGAACAACAAATCTGCACCCGCTTCGTCCCCACCATGGGAACAACACAACAGCAACACCCCCTCCATTATCACTACCCTGCGGAACAACAAATCTGCACCCGCTTCGTCGCCACCATGGGAACAACACAACAGCAACACCCCCTCCACCATCACTACCCTGCGGAACAACAAATCTGCACCCGCTTCGTCCCCACCATGAGGACAACACAACAGCAACACCCCCTCCACCATCACTACCCTGCGGAACAACAAATCTGCACCCGCTTCGTCCCCACCATGGGAACAACACAACAGCAACACCCCCTCCACCATCACTACCCTGCGGAACAACAAATCTGCACCCGCTTCGTCGCCACCATGGGAACAACACAACAGCAACACCCCCTCGACCATCACTACCCTGCCGAACAACAAATCTGCACCCGCTTCGTCCCCACCATGGGAACAACACAACAGCAACACCCCCTCCACCATCACTACCCTGCGGAACAACAAATCTGCACCCACTTCGTCCCCACCATGGGAACAACACAACAGCAACACCCCCTCCACCATCACTACCCTGCCGAACAACAAATCTGCACCCTCGCCAACCCCCCACCATGGGAGCAACACAACAACAACACCCCCTCCACCATCACTACCCTGCCGAACAACAAATCTGCACCCGCTTCGTCCCCACCATGGGAAAAACACAACAGCAACACCCCCTCCACCATCACTACCCTGCGGAACAACAAATCTGCACCCGCTTCGTCCCCACCATGGGAACAACACAACAGCAACACCCCCTCCACCATCACTACCCTGCCGAACAACAAATCTGCACCCTCGCCAACCCCCCACCATGGGAACAACACAACAGCACCACCCACGCTCAGCACCACCATGTGGCAAAATGAAAAGAAATCTCTTCCATCACTGTATTAAACAGCAACACCCCCTCCACCATCACTGCCCTGGTGCAGAAACATTCAGGTCCTCTTTCCTGGCATTTGGAAACAAAATATACTGACATTTGATGGCAGGGCGGCATAGCTCTAAATACCAAAATTAACACTATTCAGGTGTCAATAAACATTACACACAGAATGATTTCATGTTAAAATTACTCAACCTAGACATTCAGTGAATGTTCATGAAGCCACCTACGTTAATCATTTCTACTATTAAAAACAATAGACCAATCAACTCGGAGCTGACTCCTAAATCAATTTCTTAGGCTATTGACTAATAAATATTGCCCCAAATAACCATTTACCAGTCCCGAACACATAATACTACATAAAACTTAGGAAGGAACGCAGTCTTTGGGCAAGATGTCTCAAGCAATTTTGCATTTGCAAACGATGAGAATTGGAAAATTCAGCCGTTTGCGAATGCAAAAATGCCTTTCCAGATGTATGAAAGGCATCTCAGTGCCATTTCAAGGAATCGCAAAAATAGCGGTTCCTTAAAATTGTGACCCCATTTATAGAATCGCAAATTGCAATTCTCTAAATAGGAAATCGCAAATAGGGAATTCCTATTGCGATTTCCAAAGCGCATGTATCAAGCATTTCCTAAATGCGAACTCAGCATTTAGGAAATGCAATTACCACCAAATCCAGTTTGGTGGTAAGCATGTGCAATTTTTAAAAATGCTTTATAAATCCATTTTTAAAAATGACATGTGGCGCACAAATGCCCCTAGGGCATTTGTGTGCTTCACATGTCCGCAAATATTTTTTGGGGGTGCATCAGAGGGGGCCTGAGGCCCCAGCACCCTGGGGTTTGCATTACCTCATTTGAGAATTCCCAACTGGAATTCACAAATTGGGAAAGGCAAAACCACTCGCACCTATGAGCCTACAGGCCAATAGGGATGAAAGGAGTCCCATTCTCTAATTGGGATCCGGTAATAGCAATTGCGAATTTTAAGAAATCGCTATTACCGAATAGCAAATTTCATACATCCCATTTTGCATTTCTTAAATAGCGATTACTTAAAATTTGCTATTTAAGAAATGCAAACCGAGAACTTGATACATCTGGCCCTTGGTTTTTGATAATATTTCTCAGTCATCAGCTATTTGTGACTGGAAATAACATTTGCATTGGAATGGACCAGATATAAAACTTTCTTATGTCTTAGCTTTCCCTTGACTTCAAATAAGAGTCGTCCTGTGAATTGTTTTCTGTTCAAAGATTCTTCCATCTCACATGTGCCTCTGATGTTACTGTGATCAGAGATGCAACTTTCTTTGCCCAGGTTATCGATTCTCGTAGAGGCATCGCTGCTCGTGAGGTATCCAGCCTCACTCTCGCGCCTGGCAGCTCCGAGGAAGCACTCACAAGTAGCCAATCTCTAGAAATCTACATTTCTTATATTTTTCATCACACTTGCAATGATTTAACTATTTTGTTCTGTCGGCACATTCAAAACTCCATGTTTTGTGTTAAGGTGACCAGCATTAAATGCTCACTGTGGTAGAAGGGGGGGTGCTGGTCACTTTATCTTGTGACATCATGATTTTTATACTTTTGCTTATTAAACCTGCTCAGACTTCATGTTGGTGTTTGAGAGGATTCTTCTTTGGTCCCCTACATTAGCGCTCACACCAACATTCTGAAATGACGTGAGTGAATTATAGTTAATCAATCAATCAGTTTTTGTAAAGCACGGCTACTCACCCGTGAGGGTCTCAAGGCACTGGAGGGAAGGGGCCTCATCCGAAGAGCGCCCACCACATCACTCTTAACATCCTGTCTACAATTCTTACACAAATGAAAAATCTTTAATTAACTCTCACTCACTCTTTTGTCCCATAGATTGCTACCGCTGTGGATGAATAGGAGATGGAGACATCCCCCGTGTACAGGCCCCTGGTGGACTTGGCAACAATGGAGGACAGGCACATTATCCTCACCTACAGAGTGGACAGGGCCACAATCACGGAGCTGTGTGCCCAACTGAAGCCTGACCTGATCTCTGCTATCCGTCACCCCACTGAGATCCCCCCTCTTGTGCAAGTCCTATCTGTGCTCCATTTCCTGGCAACTAGTTCTTTCCAAGTGACAGTGGGCTTGGCAGCAGGAATGTCACAGCCAATGTTCTCAATAGTGCTGACCAGAGTATTGTCTGACCTGATTGAATACATGCGCAGCTACATTGTATTCCCCCAGGTGGAGGGCTTGGCCACAGTGAAGGCTGACTTCTATGCAATGGGACATATCCCCAACATAATTGGGGCAATTGATGGAACACATATTGCATTTGCCCCACCCCCCCCGCCCCTCCGGCAAAATGAGCAGGTATTCAGAAATCAAAAGAGTTTTCATTCCATGAATGTGCAGATGGTTTGCCTGGTGGACCAGTGCATCTCCCATGTCAATGCTAAGTATCCTGGGTCTGTCCATGACGCCTTTATCCTGAGGAATAGCAGCATCCCATACGTGATGTCTCAACTCCAGAGACACAGGGTGTGGCTAATAGGTGATGGTTCCCACCCAGTGGATGTTGGTGTATGGGTATGGTGTGGGCCATATGGGATAGTGTGTGGCTAAATGTTGTCCCTCCATATTTCCAGGTGACTCAGGTTACCCCAACCTATCATGGCTACTGACCCCTGTGAGGAATCTCAGGACAAGGGCAGAAGAACGTTACAATGAAGCACATGGGAATACAAGAAGGATAATAGAACGTATCTTTGGCCTCCTGAAGGCCAGTTTCAGGTGCCTTCATCTAACAGGTGGATCACTGTGCTACTCACCCAAGAAGGTCTGCCAGATAATCGTGGCATGCTGTATGTTGCACAACCTGGCCCTCAGATGCCATGTGCCTTTTCTGCAGGAGGAGGGGACTGGAAATCCCCGTGTGGCAGCAGTGGACCCTGAGGACAGTGAGGATGAGGAGGCAGAGGATCAGGATGAGGACAACAGAACTGCAGTGATCAGACAATGCTTCCAATGACACACAGGTAGGACAGTGTTACTTCATCTTTCATTGACATTTTCTTGTTTGTCTTTGCCACTGGCATGATGTTATTTCCCACTTCTATGCCCACTCACTGTACCCTTCGGTAACTGATTTTGCAGATGTTGGTGCCCGACTATCGCTCCTGGTGTGATCACTGTAGCCAACTACAGGTCTTTCCAATGTGAACATTACTGTACATTTGAAATGCAATGTTTGAACCTGGTTAAACGAATACAAACTTAAATCACTTGGCATACTCCATACTTGTATTTTTTCAAAGGGTGTTTATTTAAGTGCTTAGAAGTAGAGGGGCAAGTGCAATGGGCTGGGGTGATGATGGAGGAAAGTCCAGGGTAGAGTCCAGTCTATTGGTATCACAGGTGCATTGTCCATGGGGACATAGGAAGGGGAGCAATGGCAGTTCAAAGTGGACACGGAGACAGGGTGGGACACAAGGGTGACAACCAGGAGAGTCTCATTTCCTGGCAGGGGTCTTGGCAATAGTCTCTGGCTTCTGCCTGGATCGCAGGGAACATTTGCGGGGTGGTTCTCTTTCTGCAAGGGGGATGCTTGCAGCCTGTTGGTCCAGTGGCGGGGCCTCCTGTCCACTAGCGGCAGCGGAGGTGGAAGGCAGTTCACATGTCTGGCTAGTGGCAGGGGCCCACTGTAGTGAGACTGCCTCCCTCATAATGTTGGCCATGTCTGCCAGCACCCCTGCAATGGAGACCAGTGTGGTGTTAATGGCCTGAAAGTCCTCCTTGATGCCCTGGTACTGTCCCTCCTCCAGCTGCCTGTTCTCCTGCACTTTGGCCAGGATCTGGCCCATCGTATCCTGGGAATGGTGGTATGCTCCCAGGATCTCGGTGAGTGCCTCCTGGAGAGTCGGTTCCCTGGTCCTGTCCTCCTCCCTGGCACACAGCAGTCCTCCCAGTGTCCCTTTTGTCCTGTGCCTCTATCCCCTGAACCGTGTGCCCACGGCCACTGACCCCAGGTCCCTGATTGGCGTGGGGGTGAGGTGTGCCCTGGGGTCCCTGTAGTGGTGGACACACTGCTGATTGACATGTCCTGGGGACAGAGGTATGGGTATGCTGGGTGGGTGCTGTGGTGGTGATTCCTGAGGGGGAGGCTCTGTGGTGGTGTGTGACTGCGGCTGGGTAACCGACTGTCCAGAGGTCCCTGATGAGCCAGGTTGGCCATCCATATCCAGGCGACCAGAGTCGCTGTCATCACTGTGGGCCTCTTCTGTGGGAAGACTGGATAGTGCTGGCACCTCTTCTCTGCTGACATTGGCTGGGATACCTGTGGGGATGTGAATGCAGTCTTATTGTTTCTGTGTGTGACATAGTGTGCATCAGTGGGTTGCCCTCTTTGTTTGTATTTGCCCTGACAGCTTTCACTTGTGTAAGTTGGTATGTGGTGGGCTAGCTGATTCTCTCTAGTGTGCATGCTTTAGCGATAGGTGTCCATGCAGGGCTGTAAGTGGTGTCCATGCATTGGTGGTGCATGCAGGGCTTGGCATTGGGATGAGTGATATGTGATGGTAGGGTGTGTGGGAGGTGGTGGAGTGATGGGAGTGAGGGTGAGGGTATGTTATGGCATTCAGGTAGGGGGTGATAGGAATAGTGAGTTGACTTACGAGTCCAGCCCTCCTCCTACTCCTGCCAGGCCCTCAGGATGCATGATTGCCAAGACTTGGTTCTCCCATGTTGCTAGTTGTGGGGCAGGAGGTGGGGGTCCACCGCTAGTCCTCTGTACAGCGAAATGGTGTGTTGCTCAAATGGAATGTACCTTCCCCTGTAGGTCGTTCCACCTCTTCCTTGGTTCTTGGGTGCTGTTCCACAGCATTGACCCTATCCACGATTCTCCGCCAGAGCTCCGTCTTCCTAGCAATGAATATCTGCTGCACCTGTGCTCCAAATAGCTGTGGCTCTACCTGGATGATTTCCTCAACCATGACCCTTAGCTCCCCCTCTGAGAATCGGGGGTGTCTCTGTGGTGCCATGGGTCTTGTGTGAGTAGTGTGGGTGAGTGTGTGTAGGGTGATGTGTTGGGGTGTGTGAAGTAAGGTGCGTGGGTGGTGTATAGGTGATGGTGGTACTGTGAGTGTGTATTTTATAGTGGTGTGGGTGTGGTGTGTGTGTATGGGTGTCAAGTGTGTGTAGTCCAATGTAGTGCTGTTTTGTTTGAGTGTGTGTATTTTGAGCGCAGAGGTACGTACCGCCAATGGCTTACTGCCATTGAATGTCTGCCATGGTGGTTCGTGGGTCATAATGTGGTGGGCGTTGTTCTGTTGGCGTAACGGTGTGGGTTTTGATACCGCCAGTTTATCACTGACCTTTGGTGCGGCGGATTTGTGTCTGTGGCTGAATAGTGATGGATTGGTGTGTGTGTGTGTGTGTTATAATGTGGTGAGCGGATGTCCGCAGCGGTAGGTTGGCGGCAGTCAGCGTGGCGTAAGCGGGATTTTCTGCCAATGTCCTAATGAGGGCCAATATTTCTTAACGTAGCCCTCCAAAACTTAATTCCTCCTGCTCTACTTGCACAATAAACCCGCAGGTTCCACAGTTATGCCAGACATATATTTCAAATTTGCCTGCAACACCCACAAAAACTAAATTTTAGACCTGGGTGAAATATAGCCTAAGCTAACGTTATTCTCAGAATTTGGGGAATTTTGCATTATGCCTCTTCACTCAATTACGAAATTCCAGAAATTACACCACTATGCCACTTCACTCAATTACGCATCATTCACTGTAAAAATTTGCTGCAAATGCACGGGGACAAAAGAATGTGAGCAACAGCTGTTCACAGTGCTTTTGTTTATTTACAATTTTTTTAGCACGAAATGCTTTCTTGGGTCAAAGGTTATTGGGAGGACACATCACTCACTAAAATATAGTGCGAAAAGATGGATTTGCATTTCATGTAATTTGTGATATTTTATAGAAATTTCACATAATTACGCAAAATCAAACTACATGAATTTTGCATATCCCTGCGAAAATATAAGTGTACCCTCTTATTTGAAAGCAAATTCACGACCAAGGTTAGCCAAGAAAACATCAGAAGCAAAGTGTAGTTGATCCCTCAAATCTTATTGCACTACAACTTTGGAACAATTTTACTAAGGATTGTAAGAAACCTGAAAATCCACCACTAGAAAGCCGATCAGAAAGACTACATTTTTCTCTAAGAACTGTCTATGCTTGTATTCCCCCCATTGTTACTATAGTTTTTGTTAGGGTCGAGCCTGCGAGTGAATGCGCTAGCACATGCGTCTCGCTTGCGAGACGCTGTTGTGTTCAGTATCTCGTCTGTCGCTCACCATTTGTTGGTTTGCGTGGCACTCTTCTTTACAGCCTTGTGATTCGTCAAGGCATATCTGGCATCATTTTTGTTCCTCTGTGTGAAGCACAAGCAGTAATTGATTTCAACATAATTAGCGCCCGTTCGCTGCTCTCGACGTGATTGAGGTACTATTTTGTTCTAACTTCCAGTGCCTGCAAACAGAAGGCTTGTGACTGGCAAAAACGTGTCAAGCAAGACAAAGTTTTTTTTTTTTTCAAAGCTAACTTTATTTTATTTTGTTAAGTTTTCTTTTCTCAGGTTCCACTCATTTGTTTTTGCTCGTGGGCGTTGTTATCAAAAGATGACAAAAAACTTGTTTGAAACATGTGAGACCTATTGCATTGCAAATGCTTGTTTATCCTGTTGCTTGTGAGATGTCCGGCTGCCATGTGGCCAGGTCCGGGGTATATACCTACACTAAATAAATAAATAAAAAACAAACCCATACTCCAATTCATCCTTGGCATAATTTATATTCTGTGAGCGACGCAGCATTCTTAGTAATCATAGTAATTTCAATCTAAATATCTATCACAATAAAACCATTTTCAATTTTGTTCCCATTTCTTCAAATGTGAAGAATCAATCTGCTAATCCAATGAATTTTTAGTTCATTATTATATTCTGTGAACTGGTTCTAAGCCATTGTAGTTTCCTGCAGTTTAGGTTCCCTGTCACGACCTCTACGGTGGGTTCTTTACTTGAAAAAATGTCTTACAAAACAGATATTTTTAATCTCATTTTTATGATTGTACACCATCAAAATACCCATTTTCTGCTTCTGATGTTGAGAGTCCTCAATGTTTCTTCCTCATCTCCTGAAGGGTTTAAGGTTGGATCCCTCATAAGTTGGAGAGCACAGCTATGTTCTCAGGTAGACACAATATAGAGTGTTGACATCTGGAAAGTCACAACGTTTATACTTTCCTTCACACACCGAATAAACCCTTTTGCTTCCACTTTGTAATTGCAACATATACAATTTCCACATTCGGAGATTCCATTTTCAGATATAGGAAACTTAGGAGCCACATTCTGTAAGCCAAGTTATTCCGTCACTAAGTTTTAGCAAATCCCTCTCTGTCGTATCACTCTTGCATGGTATACATGTTTTTTAATGCCATACTCTTTAATTTGACAGTCAATTGTAACTAAAAGCAAATGTCCAAATTCGGGAGTATTGCTGATTCTGCATTAAACTTAGACATCAATCAAATCTTCTCAACTGATGTCCACTGCAAAGTCTTTGTAGTATTTTTACTATTAAGAAGTTCATTTTTGGACCCCGATGCACCAAGTGCTGCGCTGCTAGCAACATTTCAATTACAAAGTCTTTCGATAAATCTCTGTCCTTGTTCATATATTTCAAAATGTCGCTGTACATGCATTGTGCCCCCATAAATTTACAAATCTGAATATTTTTTTTTATGTCAATGATGTCCACATTTTGCTTGTGATACACTGTTGGTGGATGTTACTCTTTCTGTAGTTTACTTTCCAGCGCAACATCTGCTATTTAGATTTCACAATCTAAACCTAATTCTCTGCTGACTTCATTTACAGTCTGTAGACTAAGAAAAACCAACAAGGTTTCCTTATAACCTTTCCATATGATTAAGTATCTTCATTAAAGCAATAGCATGGTACAATGTTCTCTTTTATTGAATAATATATTTTAAGAACATGAACCTTTTCATATCACTTCATGAAAAGGTCGGCATTGGTGGAAACAAATCTTCTGCCCATCTCAATTCTTTGCTTTTGTTTAAACAATTAATATTCATAAAAACATATTTATTATGGAGTACAGAAAGCACCAGTTACAGTAACATTGTATTGAGAGCAAGAAAATGTGTTGATTTGGTAGTCAAGGATATTTTCATAGATTTAAGTCCATTCTTTTGGCTGATGCATGTGTTATTTCTCCCATGGTATCTTGTAGTTTATTAAAACAGATAACTAGTATTTTTAACATATTATAGTGATGTGACCACTATTAGAGCTAAATGCACAACAATGAACCTAACTCATCAGATATAGGTCTGCCTCCCAAATGCTTCCCACCTTAATCTACTCTAGACAAAAAGTAAGGGCCTGATTTAGAGTGTGGTGGACGGGTTACTCCATCACAAACGTGATGGATATCCCGCCGCTGTATTACGAGTTCCACAGGATATAATGGGATCGTAATACGACGGGTGGGATATCCATCAAACTTGTAACGGAGTAACGCCATCCGCCAAACTCTAAATTAGGCCCTAAATTACTTGAACTTTTGAATTGCAAATATCTGTAGTCATCATTTAAAAACATGTCTCTGGTAGGATACACACCTCTGTTTTTAGCCTTTTAAGACTGTTCCTTGGTGCTTCTTTATAGCAAAATATCCAATTAGATAAGTTTAAGTTTCTTTGTCACAATTTATATAAATGATATTCACTCCGCTGCTTCTCTCATACGTTTTCTAATGATAATGGATTTATCGTTCAACAGGCCCTTAACTAGCTCTTTCTTACTCATATCTAAATTGGATTTATTAAATCTCATTTAATTCATATATTTGACCTCACCTGGGGGAGGGGGAAAGCAATGCCGTCTTCATTGGGTAGTTTAGAATCAACTGTTGATTGAAACTTTTATCTGCTGTCCACTGCATGTGTATTCTGAATACTCAGTCCCCTAGATAGATTTCTAAGTCTCTCTCACATACTTCCTTCTTAGAAGGCCTGGGAGTAATTTGAATTATGCTGGAGTAATTTTGGTAATTCTGTGTTTCTCTTTGATGCATTTGTTACATTTTGGACGTGAGGGTGGATTTTGTGCTAAGAAGCTAGCAATAAAATCCTACTCCAAGTGCACATCTAGTGAGCGTGGCAAACTGCTGCTTGCACTGCTAATTACGTTCTACTGCATTTAGCTCAATTTATTAGTGCAAAATACATCCTGGCATCCATTTTGCATGCAAGGGGACACTCTGCGCTAATAAAATATCGGTTAGTGCAGAATTACTCTTTTTATGTAATTCTGCGTAATCTCGCAGAAATTTTAGGGTAATTGCACATGATTATGCCACACGGAATTATGCAAGTTACGCCCACCCCTACCGAAAGATGATAAAGCCTGTAGAACAACAAGCTTTTGTATAGTGTGGCTACTCTCTGCCATGACCGCCATGTGGCAAACACAAACAGCACACCCACTTACCACTGCAGTGCGGCAGAAAGAAGAACTCACACAATTTATAAAGGTAATTTTATTTAATTGTTTTCGCTTAAAAAAACATTTACATCTTTATTTTATAAAATCTGTATAAGACTCACACCTCAAATCAGCATCTCTATTTACAGTTGATTATCCTCACTTTTTTAATTATTATTTTATACCTTCCCACCGGGGAGGGTCATTTGTCTTTTCAGAAAAAATATGTAAAAACTTTGAAAATACAAATACTGTCCCCAGCATCCTAGAAAATGTCAGAAGTCAGGCAGTGAATGGGGGCTTAAAGAAGGCTCCCTCTGCCCTCATTAAGACTTGACCCCCCCCCCAAAGAAGTGAACAAGTGCTAGAGGGGCTGGGACTAAAGCTGGAGATGTGCGTGGGGGCAACAGGTCTTCAAGGGATGCCTGACAGCTGGGTACTGGTTGACGTACAGGACTGTTTCTAAGCTAACGGAGAATACACTACAAGTCCCACAATGCATTCAGTGGCCAGCAGCTAGCCAATCAGAGACAGCCCATTCCATCCTTTTCCATGGTCTGAAATTACTGGCAAACAGCAGATGCAAATAAAGAAAGTTACAGTACAACTCAGCGTATAGAAGTGTGAAAATGACAATAGTATTATTACAAGTAATAACTGTTTACATAATGAATTGATAGCTGGTCCATTGGGCGCTGTAAGCATAGGTGTCCTTAATAACACCTTCATTTGTACACATTTTGTCAGCTTCAGAATGATAAGTGTCTCAGTCAGCCTGACTGGAATTCAAACCTATGACCTGCAGGTTATACATCCTATGAATGTACCTTTTGGGGGGAAAGGGAACAAATAAGAAAAAGATAACAACATCAATGCAAAAACAAACGCTCCTCCCACCTAGCACTTCAGTTTATTACGTCATTAAGTGCCAGATGTTGGCAGAAAAGGAAATCACACACCAAACCAACACACAACACGACACACACTCTTCTTCTTTTGGGAACTGGTGGTTCTCCTCCATTTCCTCTGGCTTTGTTCGTCATTTCCGGTAAACATGAAAGCTAGCATGTAAAATCCCGGAAGTGGTGGTGGCTTTTTACAGGAGGGGTCCTGGGAGACATCTCTGCAGTCAATTAACCCTATCAGAGTTTCTAGCTGTAAAGGGTGGGGTCGCGGGTAATTACACGAGTCGTGACATCCAACCGATTGACCAGGTTATCACCTATCACCTTTGACTTGTACTCTGACAGATGTGAACTTTGACACATGCCATTGGACAGCCACGAGGGTCAGGATGGCTGGGGAGGAGATGGCTAGGCAGGAGGCGTGGCTGGCCAGCGGCCATCTTGAATCGGTACATACAGACGCGGCCTTGTTTGGAAGTAGCATAAACTGTTTACCAACAGTGGTAGCTGGATCACTGACCGTAAACCCAAATATTATGTGGACAGAATATCACGACAACAATATCGAGGGCCAAAATATCGAGAAGGTAAGAGCAAGTAGGTTAGTATAGATTTACTATTCTCAACTCCACATCTAAGTACCTTGAAGATATATATATGTATATATTGTCAAGGTACATATTTGTGGAGTTACATATAGTAAAACTTTACTTACCTATTGAAACTTACCGTCACAATATTTTTGCCCTCAATATTTTTGACACAATATTCTATCCCACGGTATTTGCATTTCAGATATTTTGTCTAAATACCATGTTAGCTTGTAAAGCAGACGCTCCTTTGCATCCACCCATAATGCATTGGGTGAAATCTCACACTTCATTCATGAAGTCCTTACATTTATTCCACAGTGTCCCTCAAACATTACATGAGACAGAGGAGAGGTGGCCTTCGGGGGCCATTGAGTGAGGTAATTGTCAGTCTCTGGCCGGTTGTTGTCGGGTATGAAAGGGAGGGTGGAGACCAAGATTTGGGTGTAATCGGCATAGAGGTGGTACTCAAGGCCGAAGGAGATACTGTGCACAATAGGGAGATGCTTTGGAGGATGAGAAAAAGGGGACACAAGGAAAAACTCTTGGGTCCCTCCATCAGGTAGGGAGGTGAGGACCAGGCAGTTGGAGCAAAACAGACGTTGCAGGCAATGTATGAAGAAATTCTTCAGAGTGCAAGCCCGCGTACCCAGAGCGAGCACAGCAACGTGGGACCGACCTTGAACTTATGAAGTGTCTGTTCCACAAGAACATGTGCAACAAAAAGGACCTGATAAGTAGGTTCTACTTAAAATGCTCCAAGATCATGGTCACCTTGGTCCTCAGTTCTGAGGGGCAGGAGTTATGAAACAGTCCCATTTTAAGAGCTGTGGTATTCTGCTACTATTTGAAATTGTAATTGTATTTATATAGTGCTTACTACCCCTGAGGAGACGTTGAGGCTCTTCTCGCCAGACAGTACTCCGCTCTGGGAATCCAAAGTTAATGGTTAGTTCAGTGTGTATTGGTTATTGAAATTGATCTTCTGATCTCAGGAAATCATTCCATGCATTTACTTAAGTTTGTTTGCAGTAGATGAGTTTAAGAGGACTTAAGTGCAACCATTAGTCAGGGTATGTGAGGTCATGCAGATGGTTGGTAGGCTCGATAAGTGAGCAAGAGAGGGTGCAGGGGTATTACTTACATCGGAGTTTGCTATGTCTTTGGGAAGAGGAGAGGGCAATTTGTAGAAGTGTTATAATCGAAATTAAGGTAAACATGTGACAGAGTAGCTGTGCTCAGAGAAAGAAGGTGTGCATGGATGGAAAGGGTCACTGAGTGAAAAACGGAGAGGCGACAATCAGAAGCTTTAACTCAGAGCTGGTTTTCTTGAAGGTGTTTGGGACAATAGAGAGGGATGTTTGAGACAGCAGGCAATCTGAGGCGCATCACTGTAGAAAGAAGGAACATTGCATGTGAGATAGCTCTCACTTTTGGCAGGCGCTAGATTTATATGAAGAGTATGTTCCCAGCTTACATACCACTAGATCACGGCTTCAACCAGAACAGCTGAGGAGGTGAAGGACTGGAAGTGTAAAGACAAGACAAAGGGCCTGATTTAGATCCTCGCGGAGGGAATACTCCATCACAAACATGACGCATATCCCATCAATGTGAATACTCCATCACAAACGTGACACATATCCCGTCAGAATGAATACTCCATTACAGATGTGATGCATATCCCATTAGAGGGAATACTCCATCACAAACGTGACACATATCCCGTCAGAATGAATACTCCATCACAGATGTGACGCATATCCCATTGGAGGGAATACTCCATCACAAACGTGACACATATCCCGTCGGAGGGAATACTCCATCACAAACGTGACACATATCCCGTCCGCTGGATACGATCCCATTCTATCCCATGGACATCGTACTACGGTGGACGGGATATCCTTCACGTTTGTGGCGGAGTATTCCCCTCCTCTGAGGTGTAAATCAGGCCTTATGTGCAGAAGGGTGTGGAAAAACCAGGGCACCTCTATAGCGAAGATCTGGCTTTGGCACAATATACCCGGGTATCCATCCGGGAACCCTATGTCATGGCTCTGTATTGGGCACGCCTTGGCCCAGCAGAGTAGTCTTGTTCCATATTTGGCACTGTATGGACAAATAGTACTATGATAGTAGTATGGCTTCGTCCAGTATTTGGCACATTGCTAACTGGTGTAACTGATCTTCCCAAGGAATGGCACTGACTTGTACGTACAATGGAGCGCTGGGCAGTGGTCTGGTGTTACTGTGGTTCTCCTCTGGCACTGGTTTAACTCTGGCACTGCTTTAGATCTGACACTGCTTTAATTCTGACACTATTTCAGATCTGGCACTGCTTTAGATCTAGCACTGCTTTAGATCAGGCACTGCTTCTGCCACCGCTTTAGATCCGGCACTGCTTTAGACCCAGCACTGCTTTAGACCCGGCACTGCTTCAGATCCGGCACTGCTTCTTCCACTGGTTGCGATCTGGCACTCTCGGATTAGGTGCTTGCGTTGTTGGCCTACTTGTGTGTCACTGCTTGGGTTTCGCACACCTGGACCTAGTTTTGGGGTGGTACACCCCTCGCCACCATTCCTATGACTAAGGGCCTAAAACTGGCACATTCATGTTTGGTGTAAAAGTGAAATTCTTATGGTGCCACGAGCCACAACACAGTGAGCCACTCAAGGCGCATCGCACGTTACCACTTGCAGCAGTGGGCTATCACTACTGTGTCTTAGCATTTATGGGTTGAGTTGGGTGATGGATAATCAAGGTGTTGATAGCGGATAATTAATGAGACGCAATCACTAATTACAATGTTAGAAGAGGAGAACCATCAATACACTCTGCAACCGCAAATGGAGGTCCTCAGTGGAACTCAGAGGGACTCTGTAAGCCTCAGCAAGTTTTAATGAAGTTAGAAGGTTTCATCGGACCTCTGCCACTCAGTCTGACTTAGCAGGACTCGATGAGTCTCAAAAGGACTCTGGATGACTCAGCAGGCCTCAACAGGCCTCAACAGGCCTCAAAAGGATTCTGTATAACGAAGCAGGCCTCAGTATTTCTCAACAGGACTCTGCATGACTCAGCAGGTCTCGATGAGTCTCAAAAGGACTCTGGATGACTCAGCGGGCCTCAACAGGACTCTGTATAACTCAGCAGGCCTCAGTATTTCTCAACAGTACTCTGCATGACTCAGCAGGTCTCGATGAGTCTCAAAAGGACTCTGGATGACTCAGCGGGCCTCAACAGGACTCTGTATAACTCAGCAGGCCTCAGTATGTCTCAACAGGACTCTGCATGACTCAGCAGGTCTCGATGAGTCTCAAAAGGACTCTGGATGACTCAGCAGGCCTCAACAGGCCTCAACAGGACTCTGTATAACTCAGCAGGCCTCAGTATTTCTCAACAGGACTCTGCATGACTCAGCAGGTCTCGATGAGTCTCAAAAGGACCCTGGATGACTCAGCAGGCGTCAGTGAGTTTCAACCGGACTTCCCATGACTCAGCAGGCCTCAGGGAGTCTCAACTGGACTCTGCATAACTCAGTAGGTCTCTGATGTGAGTCTCAAAAGGGCTCCCCCTGATTCAGTAGGTCTGAGCGATTCTCAACAGGACTCATCATGACTCAGTAGGTCTCAGGAAGAGTAAACAGGCCTCAGTGAAACTCAGTATGTTTACGCAAGCCTCAGCGGGACTCCTAAAGCCCTAACATGGTTCAGCAGATCTCAGCGGGTGTCAGTAGGCCGTGATGGGTCTCAACAGGTCTCAGCAAGAATAAGTAGGCCTCAGCAGGACCCAGCAAGTCACATCTTCTGGCTAGGCACCACAGCTCAGCTCCCAGTGCGGGCAGTTCACCAGCGGCACAGATCTGCGGTTAGTAAGAAGCTGTGCCAGGACTATTGTCCACCATGCTTCCAGCTCCCCTCTGGTCTCTCTGCTTCAGCGCCTCTTTTTCAGACAGTGTTTGGCCTGTATGGTGTGATCTGGTCCAGAAAGGGGTCTTGCGTGCTCAAATGAAACTAGCAGCCTTGGGGTGCACCTCGGCCGCTCTGAAGACTTGGCAATCCATTCTTCTCTTCTGAGTTACGAGTAATACGCTTAGATGTAAGACCAATTTTCAATACGTGACAGAGGTCCCCGCGAGTCATGGTCTGGTCACCACCATGCGTGTGATATGACCCTTGCAGAGTATGTCTTGCCACCAAGGTGCCAGAAGAGCCCTGAGGATGTTTCTCTTTGCTAGTACAACCTTTACACACAGTGATGGAGATTGTGAATGCTTGCTCCCGCCTCCCACACCCCTTCTTTTGAAGGGTGTCGAAGAGCCACTGGTACAATCTACACTACCCTCTCAGCTCTCACTAAAACCTCAATGAAAGTCTGAGGAACACAGCAGTACATTGAAAACTGGAGATTTTTCTGGAAGTCTTTCAACCTCTCAGTGTGACAGCCCATCTCTGTACCAGCTTCCAGAGTTCAAGGTTAGGTCGTCTTGGCCGAAGGCAATCAGAGGGGCTGAGCTCACAACAGTCGACATATGTGGCCAGAAGATCGGGGCAATCTGCTGGCAGAAGTTGACCCTCAGCATTTACCTTCTGGGTACCTTTAAAACTGCTGCTCTCTGCTCACTCCATCATGCATCCGAGTCCTGCATCTCTTCCCTTCTGCTTCAACATTCACGTGTGACCAGGTGAGAGAACCTCCCTTGAGCACGCGTTCCACCCACCTGGCCACCCCAGCCCACCTGGAGCATACACACGGTCAATGCAATTGATTTGTTTTGCTCTCATCACATGAACGTCTTGACAAGATCAGTCCCTTCAGTCCTCCTTGGTGAGTTGGGGGCCTGGGGGACCACAAAACATGATGGATCTGTCCTAGCTGCATCTTGTTCCTGTACAGCTTCCAGAGAAGGGATCCAGAGAAGGGATCCAGAGAAGGGATCCTTGGTGTGCAGCAGACTTGGTTCAGTCCATGCTTGCTTTTCACCTCATATCAAAATGGCTTCAAAAAGTGCGAGCCAGGCTTTTAATTCTGTAAATTCATTTGTCGAGAGAGTCTCAAATAAATAATGGTTATCAAATAGCCCCCATGCACGTCCTGTTGAGAAACGTCTTTGCTAGGGTCTCTGCCAACACTCATGAAAAACACTAGTGGACCAATGGTCGATGGTCTCCCTGGATAAGAGCAGTCTTGTTCTTAGCAGGAGCACGTCACTTCCTGCTGGGCAGGGCCAGGTGCATGTGTCTGGGTGGGACCTGGAGCGTGCATGGGGCTCCTGTCTGGACAGGAGTATCTGTTCCTAGATACAGTAGGTGGAGGCACATTACCCCACCACAGCCAAGTGGCTTAGTTCTGATGTCGCTTCATGTGCAGGGCCAGATGGTCGGAGCGGGAGAAGCAACGTCCGCAGGCTACGCACTTGAAGGGCTTGGCACCGGTGTGCTTCCGGTAGTGTCTGGTCAGCTCGTCGGAGCGCGCGAAGCGCCAGTCACAGCCATCCCATGTGCATTTGTAGGGTTTCTCACCTGCAATATAGGGGAGAGAAAATGGAATTAGAAATGCTGTGGATGTCAGATGTACACAGAGAACTCAGACATGGGTCAACAGAGCAGCTGTTATTGAGCTCACTGGAAGAAAGACTACTTCCTCCCTGTACTCTCCCAAGACTTATTGAGGTCACTAGAAGAAAGACTACTTACTTCCTGTACTCTCCCAAGACTTATTGAGATCACTAGAAGAAAGACTACTTCCTTCTTGTGGTCTCCCAAGACTTATTGAGGGCACTAGAACAATGACTACTTCCTTTTTGTGGTCTCCCAAGACTTATTGAGGTCACAGGAAGAAAGACTACTTCCTTCCTGTGCTCTACCAAGACTAACTGAGGTCAGGGGAAGATAGACTACTTCCTTCTTGTGCAACCTATTGCGGTCACTAGAAAAAAGACTACTTCCTTCTCGTGTTCTCCCAAGACTTATTTAGGTAACTGGAGGAAACACTACTGTGTTCTTGTGCTTACCCAAGACTTATTGAGGTTACTGGAAAAAATACTACTTCCTTCTTGTGCTCTCCCAAGACTTACTGAGGTCATTAGAAGAAAGACTACTTCCTTCTTGTGGACTCCCAAGACTTATTGAGGTCACTGGAAGAAAGACTACTTCCTTGTTGTTCTCTCCCAAGACGTATTGAGGTAACTGGAGGAAACACTACTGTGTTCTTGTGCTTACCCAAGACTTATTGAAGTCACTAGAAGAAAGACTACTTCCTTCCTGTACTTTCCCAAGACTTACTGAGGTCACTAGAAGAAAGACTACTTCCTTCTTGTGGTCTCCCAAGACTTATTGAGGTCACTAGAAGAATGATTACTTCCTTTTTTGTGGTCTCCCAAGACTTACTGAGGTCAGGGGAAGAAAGACTACTTCCTTCTTGTGCAACTTATTGAGGTGACTGCAAGAAAGACTACTTCCTTCCTGTGCTCCTTCAAGACTTATTGTGGTCACTAGAAAAAAGACTACTTCCTTCTTGTGCTCTCCCAAGACTTACTGCGGTCACAGGAAGAAAGACTACTTCCTTCTTGTGCTTTACCAAAGCCTCTTGAGGTCATGAGAAGAAAGACTACTTGTTTTTTTTCTCTCCCAAAGCTACTACTGACAAAAACAGATTTTTAACAGCCTTAGTGACTGCGTGGTATACTCTCAGACGGGGTGACACCTTCCCTCTTTATCTTCCAGAAACGGGGACCTATTCCCACACTGTCTTTTGTAGTATGTTGAATAATACTACACGGGTACTACTAACATACTGCAAAATGCTGTTCACTAATCTACACGTAGAGGTTTACAACTTCACTTCTCCTATCGTTGATGTGCCTAGATCTCTGTCCTGCCTGGGGAGACGTCCGTACACATAGGTATATGTTTTGGTAGTAAATGTGAGAAGCGCAGGGGGAAGGGCTGGAAAATGAGGAATACTCATGAATAAATGGAGGTGTTTACGTAGGAGTAAGGCGGGGATAAGGTAGGGCTGGGGAGGGGGTTTAGAGAGTGACATACACCCACCCACCGAAGAGTAATCCTACTCCTTTCCATGAAGTGCACTTTTGTAGTTACTACAACCAAAAATGATGCATAACAGTTGTAAATGTTCTCCAGCTCATAAGTGGAGTATGTTCAGCACCATGACCAACCACTGGTACAGCAACACCCTTCCATGGAAAATAATGGAGGCCGGGACTTAAAATAAAAGCCCATTGAAACGAGTGTTAAATCAAATTAACCTATTTAATGTATTAAACATTTTAATATGTTTAATTTAAGTTTTAAAACAATTGCATATAAATAAAACATTAGTAGTATTTTATTACAAAATATGTTAATAATCTTTAGGCCCAAAGTAATATTAATGGTACTTATATTTAGCAAATTAGAGAAAAAAATAATTGTTTACAAAATATTAAAATATAAATGTTATAATTTCAGTGGGCATTTTTTAATTTAAATGTTAAGTGAAGAAAGGTAATTTCATTTAATTATTAGACATAACGAAATATTTAAAAATCAAGTTAATAGTGCTAGAGCATTTTTATTCTTTTCTACATTCAACAATACATTTAAAATAATATTTAACATTAAAATATTTTACTAATCTGTTTTTAAGTTTAATAAACTTTTAAACTGTTCCCTATATTTTACCTTTGGCCAATCTCTGCTCTGGTGGCAGAGACCTGGGGCCACATGTACAAAAATCAGGTTTTGCGACTCGCAAATTGCAAGTCAGAGCGACTCGCAATTTGCGCGTTGCAAAACCTGATGTACAACAGTGTCAATGACACTGTTTGCGATTCCCAATGAGGTCGCAAATGACCTACCTCATGAATATTCATGGGGTAGGTCGCAATTTGCGACCCCATTGGGAATGGCCGCCCTCACAGGGAAGGTGGCCTGTGTCGGTGACTGCTTTTAAATAAAGCATTTTTTTTCAAATGCAGCCCGTTTTCCTTAAAAGAAAACGAGATAAATTTCAAAATCAAAAATGAAAAGTTTTCTTTTCATTTTTTCAGAGCAGGCAGTGGTCCGTGGGACCACTTTTTGCTCTGAAAAAATATTTTCTCTGCCATTCACAAAGGGGATGAGGATCTCTGGGGACCCCTTCCTGTTTGCAAATGGGTTAGCACGAGTTTGAAACTGGTGCTAACTGATTGTTTTGCGACCACATTCGTGGTCACAAAACAATCATACATACCATCTGGATTCAGTATTAGGAAGGGACGCCCTTGTCACGCCCCTTCCTAATACCGAATCGTAAAACCCAAACTGCGATTCGGTAACAAGTTACCGACTTGCAGTTTGGGCTTTGTACATCCCAAATAGCATTTTTCTAGTCGCAAACGGGCCGATTCGACGTTTGCGACTTGAAAACTGCTTCGTACAACTGGCCCCTGGTTCTGCAGGTGAAAAGTTACAACAATTACGGACAGATTTGGAAAACAGTGCATCTTATAGGGCCTTGTAAAGCTTGGGAGAGACAAGCCGGGCCACGAGACAGGCCAAAGGAAAGCTTGGCTTGTTTTGGGCTTGAAGGTCCAAGAGGACCTTGAGTTGAGCTAGACATGTCCGGCTCAGGCCTTCAGTGGCCTACCCACGCGCACTGAGGTCCTGCTGGAGGCAGCCCCGGCCCTTGAGAAGCAATCGTCTAGTAGCCCCAGACCCACATCTTCCTGGGGAAATGGCCAGTCCACTCCGCCACCACATACAGAAGGTGAGAGCCAGCCTTTATCTCATCTAGCCAGAAATTCCTGAGTTTCAAAGCAGTTCAGCCGAAGGGCTGGCATTAGTGTGTGGCTGCCGTCTTCAGGCATCCATGTGGGTGCTGGCACAGTCCATGTCAAGGAGGTCAACCAGAAACTCAGGCTAAAGAGGAGGCATGTGCATAAGTATGGATAGGATGGGGAAAACTTTAACAAAAACGTATAAGCGTGTTGACATCTTTACCTTCAGATCTCCCTCACCTTCACCGACTGTACTGCCCCAACTAGCGCCCTCTGCCTGGAATCTAATACTGATTCCATTTTTAGGGTCGAGCGCGCAAGTGCTCTGGCCTGTTGTAATCTCTCTGTGGGCTTGTAACCACGCCCACTCTTGCTATTCATTCGTTGTTGTGCTTGTCTTAAATGCTTCATTTTTATTGGTGCGTTTTGTGAAATGTCCCTCCTTTGTGTGCTGAGTGCCCTCCCAGGCGAATTAACTAAGTGGACATTTTTGTTGGCCATCACACTACGTCATGCTTCCTCCTGTTACAGCGTGTGATGGCCCCTCCTCTCCTTCTAGACATTCACGCAGGGAGCTGGCGGCCCTGGCGCTTTGAAACTTGCTTCGGTCAACTGTTTTACTTTTCATTTTCAATTTATGTGCTAAGAAAAGTCCAGTTAGGAATGTACCACACTAATAGCTCTGACTAAAGGAAATGCAAGACCCCTTGCATTGCAAATGCCTGTTTCTCTTTGAAAATGTGTGTGGGGGGCTCAGGTAATTCGTTTTCTCCCAGCCAAGGGGATTGGCGGGGCACACAGAGGAGGTGCATCTATGCCTAGAGACAAGGGGGGGGGGGGGGGGGCAGGTTGTTAAACTACCCTTCACCTGTACGTGCAATGTATACACAAAGAATCTATCCTTTGTATCCTGGTGCAAACATGTTTTTGAAGAAGATATGATATAATCTAGGACTTGTAGGCTACCTTCAGAAGCACAAGTTAGGCCTGCAGCCGCCCACCCAAATACACCCAGGGCCCACCCAAACAAAATGTTCTAGAGCCGGGCCTGAGTTCCACTATCCCTGACATGTGAGTGCATAGGTGCCCTGACTCGAAATATGTGTGTACACACACAGACACGCGTGTCCTGAGCCGCAAACTCTGCTACACGCATTCACACCAGTATTTACACACGCGCACACCCCAGCACTGCTCCGCAAACACTCCCCCCGCACATCCACACCCCTGTTCCGCATAACACGAGCCTGCAGCACATCCGGGTTCCTAACCACACAAGGCGCTTTCGTGGAAGAGAGCTGACCTTTGACCCGAGGCCATATCATCGCTGGAAACACTGGGCGTTGCATTTCAAATATTAACACTGGCACCTGGAGCCGGAACAACACATGGACTCAGGGAACCTGCTGACTTTCTGACCCCGAATATATTGCCCAATTTAGTGATAAAAAGATGCTGCTGGTCTAGCGCCCACATCCCGGCCTGACCCGACAGGCGCTGAGCGGGCCTGGTGAGTAGGCCTCAGCTGAGGCGAGACGGCTTGGCTCTCAGGTCTGGTGGAGTTACACCTCAGAAGAGACAGCAGGCTCCGTAGAGCTACTCTCACCTATGATGAGACAGCTAAGATCTCACGCCTGATTCAGTTACTCCCATCTGGAGAGACAGCTTGGCTCTAAGGCATGGCTGAGTTACACCTCAGAAGAGACAGCTTAGATCTCAGGCTTCGTAGAGTTACTCTCAGCTAGGATGAGACAGCTTAGATCTCAGGCTTGGTGGAGTTACTCTTACCTGAGAAGAGACAGTGCAGATCTTAGGTCTGGTTCAGTTACTCTCAACTGAGATGAGACAGCTTAGGTCTCACCTCTGGTTGAGTTACTCACACCTGGCCTGGTTGAGTTACTCACACCACACATGAGACAGCTAAGCTCTCAGGCCTGGTTGAGATGAGACAGATAGGGGGTGATTCTGACCCCGGCGGTCATGGACCGCCGGGGCCAGGGTTGGCGGGAGCACCGCCAACAGGCTGGCGGTGCCCCGCAGGGCATTCTGACCGCGGCGGTTTGGCCGCGGTCAGAAGTGGAAAACCGGCGGTCTCCCGCCGGTTTTCCGCTGCCCAAAAGAATACGCCATGGCGGCGCAGCTTGCTGCGCCGCCATGGGGATTCTGACAGCCCATACCGCCATCCTGTTCCTGGCGGTTCGCCCGCCAGGAACAGGATGGCGGTATGGGTTGTCGTGGGGCCTCTGGGGGCCCCAAAAAGAATTTCAGTGTCTGCTTTGCAGACACTGAAATTCGCGACGGGTGCAACTGCACCCGTGGCACCTTCCCACTCCGCCGGCTCAATTCTGAGCCGGCGTCCTCGTGGGAAGGGTGTTTTGCACTGGGCTGGCGGGCGGCCTTTTGGCGGTTGCCCGCCAGCCCAGTGCAAAACCCAAAATACCCTCAGCGGTCTTTCGACCGCGGAGTGGTATTTTGGAGGGGGGAACTCTGGCGGGCGGCCTCCGCCGCCCGTCAGAGTCAGAATGACCCCCATAATCTTTTAGTCCCGGTTGAGTAACTCACACCTGAGACAAGACAGTTTAGATCCCAGGCCTGGTTGAGTTACCCGCACCAGGCACGAGACAGCTGAGATCGCAGGCCTGGTAGAGTTACTCATACCTTACATAAGACAGGTTAGATCTCAGGCCTCCTAGAGTTGCTCTCACTTGAGATGAGACCCCCATAGACGTCAGGCCTGGTTGAGTAATCCACACCTCAGAAGAGACAGTGTGAATCTCAGGCCTGGTTGAGATTCTCCCACCTGAGATGAGACAGCTTGTATCTCAGTCCTTGATTGGCTGCTCCCTGGTGACCTGGGACAGACTGGCATTCACCAAGACTCTGGGTGGGGGGGGGGGCTGAGGAGGAACTACCAGGCTGCACCCCCTTTTTAAGCTCCAAATTCGTCTGCTAATAGAAATCAGATTTGGGGAAACTGGGATTGGTTGAGGAGCACACGGCGGCGGGTTAGGGAAGCCGGGACTGGATCCCAAGTCTGCAGTAGGCGAAGGGCCCGACCCGCAGTCCATGGCTGTCTCCAAACAGCAGGTGTGCTGGGAACAGCCAGGGCAGCTTCGAGGAGCTTATCAGAAGCGGGCGAGCAAACAAAGTCCCTGATAAGGCCCATCGAGCTGCGAGTTAGCAAACACCAAATCAGCGTTTATTGTCTGACGCTCAAGGCTGATGTGAAAATGATCCGGGGGCCGCCCAGAGCCGTCATTCTTCACACTGGTTGCATTTCAGTGTGTGAGATGAGGGCCAAGGGTAGGGTGACCAGGCGTCCCGGGTTTGCCGTGACAGTCCCGGTTTTCACCAGCTGTTCCGGCAGATTTCGGGAAATTTAGCTCATGTCCCGGTTTTTAGAGTCGCCTGAAAACTGTAAGAAGTGATTTTTCTGTTGTCTAGAGCAGAAATACAAAGCAGGTGTTACCGGAAAGCTATTTAACTAACAGGCATTATACTGGCTTTAAAAATGGCATTTGATTTGTGTTCTTATTGCCTCTTTTGTAATTCTGTGGTGATGAGCGCTGTCATTCTCGGCGCTCGGTTGAAGAAAACTTGTTGTCCTTCTTCTATGTTTGTGAAATGTCCCGGTTTTTGGCTTTGCAATTCTGCTCACCCTATCCAAGGGGCGGGCTTCAGAACCAGGAGGTATTGTGGGGTCAGCTTCCCCACTGGACTAACTTGTGTGATCCTGGTCAAATTGTTTGATCTCTCTGGAGCTCTGGTCGTTAATCACCAAACACAGGGTACTCGGGGGTGATTCTGTTAGGCTGCACTGAAGGTCCATGGATTCAGAGGTGGCTTCGGTCAGGCTAAAGCTTAGAGTTTGGCTCTGGGGGGGGGGGGGGGTGGGCAGAGGCGTAATGCGAGAGAAGAGGAGTATCGAAGGAGATGTAATAATGGGAACTCAGTGCCACTGAGTAGCATTTACAATACAGGCCAATGCACCTAAAATATGAATTGAGTAGAACCAGCCACGTGTGCATCAACCTATAGTGACTGCTAAGACTGCATCTATGCGCCGACCCTAGTACCTGCTGTCAAAATATGAAATTGCAATAGAAAACCTTGAGAAGACATAGAGGGGATCCAAAAGAACACAGAAGCTTGAGACGGCACAATACTCTTGAGAATACAAGGAAGGCAAAACGAAACATGAACTCGGTGAAAACAGATTGAATCTTGAGAAGAGATATGGAAGCTTGAGAAGGCGCATGGAAGCCTGCGAAGACACAGAGAAACGTGAGAAGACATAGGGAAGCTTGAGAAGGGACATGGAAGCTTGAGAAGGCACATGGAAGCTTGAGAAGGCATATAGAAGCTTGAGAAAACACCGATAAGCTTGAAAAGGCATATATAAGCTTGAGAAGACACAGAGAAGCTTGGGAAGACACCTGGAGGCTTGAGAAGACACACAGAACCTAGAGAAGACACAGGGAAGCTTGAGAAGGCACATGAAAGCTTGTGAAGACACAGAGAAACCTGAGAAGACATAGGGAAGCTTGAGAAAGGCACATGGAGGCTTGAGAAGGCACACAGATGCTTGAGAAAACACAGGGAAGCTTAAGAGGACACACAAAAGCTTGAGAAGACACATGGAGGCTTGAGAAGACACACAGAAGCTAGAGATGACACAGAGACTTGAGAAGACACATGGAAGCTTGTGAAGACACAGAGAAACGTGAGAAGACATAGCGAAGCTTGAGAAGGCACACAGAAGCTTGAGAAGGCACACAGAAGCTTGAGAAGGCACATGGAGGCTTGGGAAGGCATATAGAAGCTTGAGAAGACACAGAGAAGCTTGAAAAAGCACATAGAAGCTAGAGAAGACACAGAGAAGCTTGAAAATGCATATATAAGCTTGAGAAGACACATGGAAGCTTGAGAAGGCACATGAAAGCTTGTGAAGACACAGGGAAGCTTGAGAAGGCGCATGGAAGCTTGCAAAGACACAGAGAAACGTGAGAAGACATAGGGAAGCTTGAGAAGGCACATGGAGGCTTGAGAAGACACACAGATGCTTGAGAAAATACAGGGAAGCTTGAGAAAACACAGGGAAGCTTGAGAAGACACATGGAGGCTTGAGAAGACACACAGAAGCTAGAGATGACACAGAGACTTGAGAAGACACATGGAAGTTTGTGAAGACACAGAGAAACGAGAGAAGACATAGGGAAGCTTGAGAAGGCACATGGAAGCTTGAGAAGGCACATGGAGGCTTGGGAAGGCATATAGAAGCTTGAAAAGGCATATAGAAGCTTGAGAAGACACAGAGACGATTGAAAATGCATATATAAGCTTGAGAAGACACAGAGAAGCTTGGGAAGACACCTGGAGGCTTGAGAAGACACAGAACCTAGAGAAGACACAAGGAAGCTTGAGAAGGCACATGAAAGCTTGTGAAGACACAGGGAAGCTTGAGAAGGCACATGTAAGCTTGCGAAGACACAGAGAAATGTGAGAAGACATAGGGAAGATTGAGAAGGCACATGGAAGCTTGCGAAGACACAGAGAAGCGTGAGAAGACATAGGGAAGCTTGAGAAGGCACATGGAGGCTTGAGAAGGCACACAGATGCTTGAGAAAACACAGGGAAGTTTGAGAGGACACACGAAAGCTTGAGAAGAAACATGGAGGCTTGAGAAGACACACAGAAGCTAGAGATGACACAGAGACTTGAGAAGACACATGGAAGCTTGAGAAGGCACAGAGAAACTTGAGAAGGCACATGGAGGCTTGAGAAGGCGCATGGAGGCTTGGGAGGGCACACAGAAGCTAGAGAAGACACAGAGACTTGAGAAGACTTGAGAAGACACAGAGAAGCTAGAGAAGGCACATGGAAGGTTGAAAAGACGCAAGGAAGTTTGAGGACACACAATGATGCTTGAGAAGGCACAATGGCAGTGGAAAAGACACAGGGAAGGTTGGTAAAATCCCAGAAAACACAGAAAGGTTTTGAGCGTATAAGGACCTTTGAGTGAACGCATGTGAAGTTAAGAAACAGGAAAGAATCAGAAAAACAGGGGCCTTCCACAACAATACTTGAAGCTTGAGAAAGCTGAAGAGAACTCAAAAACAGAGGCTTAAGAACATCATGCTCTGGGGGACAAAGGACAGGAATGCTTGTGAAACGATATGGGCCTTGAGAAAAAGAGACTTGAGAACATGAATCCATGGGACAAAAAGTTAGGAATACATCGAATATGGAAAGCATGGAGAACCCTTGGAAGTGTTGGGGCCGCGACTCGGTGACGTAGCTGCCAATAGTGCGGCTGGTGCAGAGTCAGAAGCATTGGGGTCCCACTGAACCCCGGTCATGGCTTTACTACCCAAACTAGGGCTCTGTTTTGAACCAGGGCCCATGACCTCTTCAGTACGCCACTTCCATGACTCGGGGACACATTTAACCCAGCCCTGTGCAACCTGCTCAAACCAGTCCAGAGGACCTTTAAACACCAACCACCCACCTGCTCCCTCGCAGATGGATTTGGGTCCTTGGGGTCTTGTACACAACAACCCCACCAGCCAAACCGAGTAAGACCAGATCTGGGGTCCTGCTCTTTCTCGGTCCTAACCAGAGACCAGTTCCACATGTTTGGAGTCAGGGGGGGGTGTCTGGAAAGCACTACCTGGGGCTGTGCCCAGCAAGTACCATGGAGTTCTGGTGATGTGTCATCTGTGAGTGTCTTTTGGGGTACTGACCTCATGGGAGGGTGAAGCAGCCTCACTTTACCAGCCCCACCTGCCTGCACCTGTCTCACAGCTCTCTTGGACGCCGGGCGGCCACCATCCAGACTGTCCAGTAGCCAAGGGCATGTGAGGTGCCAGGACTGATGCCCACCATGGCATGGAGTAGGGTAGAGGTCTATCTGCAGACCAGCTTCAGCACAGCTGTTTCAGCAGCTCTGCAGCCACCATCCATCCAGATTGTTCTGTGTCAGTGGGCATGTGAGGTGCCAGGACTGATGCCCACCATGGCATGGAGTAGGGTAGAGGTCTATCTGCAGACCAGCTTCAGCACAGCTGTGCCAGCAGCTCTGCAGCCACCATCCATCCAGATTGTTCTGTGTCAGTGGGCATGTGAGGTGCCAGGACTGATGCCCACCATGGCATGGAGTAGGGTAGAGGTCTATCTGCAGACCAGCTTCAGCACAGCTGTGCCAGCAGCTCTGCAGCCACCATCCATCCAGATTGTTCTGTGTCAGTGGGCATGTGAGGTGCCAGGACTGATGCCCACCATGGCATGGTGGAGGGTAGAGGTCTATCTGCAGACCAGCTTCAGCACAGCTGTGCCAGGACCTCTGCAGCCACCATCCATCCAGATTGTTCTGTGCCAGTGGGCATGTGAGGTGCCAGGGCTGATACTGATACCCACCACACGATCATCTGTTCTCTTTGGCATGGAGGAGGCTAGAGGCAGTGCTGGAGTTGGAAAAAATTACACCAGGAACCCAGAAACTGGGTGTCAAGGTGTGGCAGAGGAAAGGGGGTGGTGTCATGAGGGGCGGAGCTTGAAAAGCAGATCGTGACAGTCTACGTATAAATATATTTTTAAAAATCTGCTGCAAAGACATTGGTAAATGTAGCAGCAAAGATGTTCTATCTTACTTAATTGGCCACGCAGCATTGTAAAATATCTTACAGGGTTAAGGCGCCTGCTGCAGAAATCTTTGTGTGACTCGCAATTTTGAGGGGATTACAACAGTGGTAAGATAGCTCTGTTAGTTAATGGATTTCTGGGAGAGTTCTGTGTTTTGTTCCATCACAGTATCGACTCACAAGGTAGCATAGGGGGTTAATGTGCCTGATGCAAGGCACATCCTGTAACATGCTGATCACAAACTTGCATTTTGTGTACCTAGGTAAGTGGGCTAATGGTTTTGACACTGAGATCATTTCAAAACTTCCAGTCCATAAGTTGCAGTCCTTCTAATATAGCGCACTGATCTAGTTACTGGTATCAAGGAGCTGAATGCAAAACCATATTGTTTTTGTTTTTCTTCATCTGTTGTTATTCCACAGTTGCCCCTCTGGGAATTAATAAAGTCTTGTTAGTGCAGACAACCCCAATCACTGTGTTATGTTGTATATTGTGACTTTGTGTTTCTCCTGACTGTACACTTGCGTGATTTATTGTAACTGTGTGTGTTGTAAAGCTCTCTGAAACCCCACACTGGAATGAGTAGCGCTATAAAAGAACTATATGAAAATAAATTAGCAGGTGCCATTTAAAACGTCATAAATGTAATTACTCTGCATACAATAAATGTTGTTGTTTACAGTGCATGCACATCTCTTACATAGGCGTGTTGAAGAAAGTCACAAACCTGCCCCCAAGCCACAGTTTCTGCAAAGTACTTGTGAAGTGACAAGCTGCGCACCTTTGCTTTGGCCTCTAGGTGGTGGGGCTCCAGGTGGCTCCTGACAGGATGATACATGAACAGAAGAAGGACTGATGGCTCTTGAAGTCAGGCCTTTGCTTTGAGCCCGGCTGGATGTTAAAGTCAGAAAGACCCGCTCTGCTGCTCCCAACAGAATGCAGACAGTGCCAGAGCCGCTGGACTGTGCCCCAGTGGGTGCTGGCAGATGGCACCATGGCACCAGCACAAATTCAGCAGAAGATCAGCACAGTTTATAAAGCACACTTATCCGGGGCCACTGGCTAATCACAACACATCCGACAGGGGGTAGCTTCACAGGGGGTGGTACACCCCTCTAATAAATATATTTTCTGATAAATAGTTGGGCACCAGTGCTCACAGTTGAGGATTTTGAGGTGTCTGTCAAATTTCACCAGGAATTTTTACATACCGACAGACAAAAAAAACAAAACTCTCTCTTCGTACAAAATATTGTATTTTCTCTCAGTACTATTACCATTCCACTCCACTCCCTTGCCACTGTCCCACAGGCCCCTCCCGTGCGCCCTCCCTGTTGTATAATGTATTTTAACATTTTATGCCAGTCTGATTGTTGGAAACTTTGAAGCTCACCCCACCCCAACCTTACTGACCGAGGTACTTCTCCGGCATTTGATAAGGTGTATGTAAAATCTAGGCAGCCCACTGCACTCACATTATGAAATCTGATGGTTGGTTGGCACGGGTGAAGTGTGGACTTTAAGCACCACCGTCCAATGCGCCCGGAAGTGGTCAGACTCACTCGCTACCCTCACTTGGGAACATCCGGGGCTGGTATTGGCATCATCCATGGCTGCTTTTAGAGCCCATTGCAGTCCAGCACTCTCTTGGTGAATGGTTTACAATCACTTGTGCCCTAAAGGGCCCAGACAGAGCAAGGGATGTGCACAATATCACACAGCGCGTCATGTCTGCATCTTAGCCTGACTTCGGGAAGTCCGAAGCCCCCTTGGATAGGATAAGGATGGATTTCAGTATTTGCCCTCCGAGGTAGCCGAAGGGGTACCCATCACCGTGAAGTACAAGCTGCCCTAAGCCCCCCCGCCCCCCAGCTCAAGTGGGCCTCTCCCGGGACGCCCATCCATCACTGCCCTGCTCCCCACAGCTCCGCATGTGCTGCCAGCCGGCCTGGGGCAGCGTCCCCTCCTCGGCCAGGCATTGTCCGCCCAGGGTCACCCGCTGCCAGCCGGGTGCGCCGGAACAATGGCGGATCAATCTTTGCGCCGCGGCGCCATTGTCCCGGAGCTGGCTCCTGGCACCGGGGCATCACGGCAGGGCAGCTCGGAACAATGGCCCGGGCGGGCACCGGGCTCTCCCAGCAGGGCTCCGGCTCTGGGCACTGCCAGGGCACGGTGCGAGGGCTGGGAAGGGGGTTCACAGGCTGTGACAGGCACCCCCGAGCAAGGTAGGGGGGCACGGGGGTTGGGGCGGATGGGGGCTACCTAAGGATGGAACCCCCAGCAAGGTCGGGTGGGGGGCTGGAGCTACCCAAGAATGCACCCCCATGCGAGGGCTGGGGAAGGGTGGGGTTCACAGGCCACGGGAGGCACCCCAGAGCAAGTCTCCTCCAGACAGTGCACGGGGGGTGGGCGGATGTACCCAAGGATGGCACCCCCGAGCAAGATCGCGGGGGGAAGAGGGGGTGTACCCAACAATGCACCCTCATGCGGGGGCTGGGGAGGGTGGGGTTCACAGGCCGTGGGAGGCACCCCCGAGCAAGGTGTGGGGGCACGGGGGGGGGAGATGGGCTACCCAAGGATGGCACCCCCAAGCAAAGTCGAGGGGGGAGAACTATCCAAGAATGCATCCCCAAGCGAGGGCTGGGGAAGGGTGGGGTTCACAGGCCATGGGAGGCACCTCAGAGCAAGGTGAGAGTGGTATGGGGGGGTTTACCCAAGGATGGCACCCCCGAGCAAGGTCGTGGGGGGGGCGTACCCAAGAATGCACCTTCATGCGAGGGCTGAGAAGGGGGGGGGGAGTTCACACGCCATGAGGGCACTCCATAAAAGGTCCGGGGGAGACGGGGTGGGGGAGCTACCCAACAGTGCTTAATTTGTAAATAAAAACGTGCCAGTGCCCAAAGCTCTCCTCTGAAACATGCGGCTGCTGAAATTAAATGTGCCAGCAGGGAATACTGAGGAAGCTAATCCTGAAGCCATCTCGGGCCTCTTCAATCCATTCACAGCCACTCCCTGCCCCTTCAGCTCACTCTTGCAGCTTTCTGCTTTCTCCCATTGTGATGCTTTTTCGTTTTTCTCTCCCTTCCGTCTTTCACATGTGTCTTTTGCTCGCAGTAATTGCCTGATGTAGAAAAATAATCTCTGGCCCTCCAAAATAAGTGCCAGTGCCCCGCACCCAAAACCGCCGGCTTAAATTAAGCACTGTCTGGAGGAGACTGTGAGGGCGAGGATGGTAGCTCACACTCAAACACCGGTGCGAGGTGTGTGGGTGAGAGGTCACGCTTGTGCACTGTGAGGGCGCGGATGTAGCTCACTTTCAAACACCGGTGCGAGGTCTGTGGGTGAGAGGTCACGCTTGTGCACTGTGAGGGCACGGATGTCAGCTCACAAACACCGGTGAGAGGTCTGTGGGTGAGAGGTCACACGTGTGCACTGTGAGGGCGAGGGTGTAGCTCACACTCAAACACCGGTGCGAGGTCTGTGGGTGAGAGGTCACGCTTGTGCAGCCTGAGAGCGAAGATGTAGCTCACACTCAAACACCGGTGCGAGGTCTGTGGGTGAGAGGTCACACTTGTGCACTGTGAGAGTGAGGATGGCAGGTCACATCCACACACCGGTGCGAGGTCTGTGGGTGAGAGGTCACGCTTGTGCAGCCTGAGAGCGAAGATGTAGCTCACACTCAAACACCGGTGCGAGGTGTGTGGGTGAGAGGTCACGCTTGTGCACTGTGAGGGCGCGGATGTAGCTCACACTCAAACACCGGTGCGAGGTCTGTGGGTGAGAGGTCACACTTGTGCACTGTGAGGGCACGGATGTCAGCTCACAAACACCGGTGAGAGGTCTGTGGGTGAGAGGTCACGCTTGTGCACTGTGAGGGCGAGGGTGTAGCTCACACTCAAACACCGGTGCGAGGTCTGTGGGTGAGAGGTCACGCTTGTGCACTGTGAGGGCGCGGATGTAGCTCACTTTCAAACACCGGTGCGAGGTCTGTGGGTGAGAGGTCACGCTTGTGCACTGTGAGGGCGCGGATGTAGCTCACACTCAAACACCGGTGCGAGGTCTGTGGGTGAGAGGTCACACTTGTGCACTGTGAGGGCACGGATGTCAGCTCACAAACACCGGTGAGAGGTCTGTGGGTGAGAGGTCACGCTTGTGCACTGTGAGGGCGAGGGTGTAGCTCACACTCAAACACCGGTGCGAGGTCTGTGGGTGAGAGGTCACGCTTGTGCACTGTGAGGGTGAGGATGGCAGGTCACATCCACACACCGGTGCGAGGTCTGTGGGTGAGAGGTCACACTTGTGCACTGTGAGGGTGACGCTTGTGCACTGTGAGAGTGAGGATGGCAGGTCACATCCACACACCGGTGAGAGGTCTGTGGGTGAGTTAAAAACAGGGGCTCATTTTCAACCGAACCTTCGTGCAGTGACCAACATGTTTCTGCCTTGTTAGAAACTCTACAAAGATATTCACCAGCACCAGAAAATCTATAATCACTCTACCCTAGATCAGTGCAGATCACAATAACCCCCGTGGAAGTACACTGACCCACACATCACACACCCACACATCACACACCCACACATCACACACCACACAAACACTGCACTAACACCCGTGGAAGTACACTGACCCACACAACACACAGGTGGGAGTGACATCACATCACATTAAACACTCTCAGTAACGCACACCACACATCACACACCCACACATCACACACCCACACACTCACACAAACACTACAATAACACCCTTGGAAGTACACTGACCCACACAACACACAGGTGAGAGTGACAGTACATCACATTAAACACTCTCAGTAACACACACCACACATCACAGATCACACATTACACACACACCCACTCACACAAACACTACAATTACACATAGGGAAGCACACGAAAACACCTTAGGTGGGCAGTCGGTTTACCTGTCAACCACTGCTGTGTGACCCACAGAGCTAAACCCTGGAACACCCCACATTAGTTTAGCCAACAGGTCCCAGTGACACACACACACCCTTCCAAAAAGAACTGCTGGAACCCCAACATCCAGCAGAAGACCAGTCCCGCTGTGCTTGGCGTGGGTTGTCTGCAGAGAGCCACACAGAGGACCCTCCGTGGGCAAACCCACAGATGCAGACACGTGGAACGCGGGGCAGGAGCGTGCTGGACTGGTGCCGTGTACACACCACACAACACAACACAGGCCTGTCTGGGCCTGGGCCTGGATCCGTCCGACTCTCGGTTGTCTGGCTCCTGGTCTGGTCTGTGTCGCGCTCTGGATCTGTCCGGCTCTAGGCTGTCTGGCCCTTGGTTTGGTCTGTGTCTGGCCCTTGGTCTGGTCTGTGTCTGGCCCTTGGTCTGGTCTGTGTCTGGCCCTTGGTCTGGTCTGTGTCTGGCTCCTGGTCCTGTCTGTGTCTAGTTCTTGGTCTGTGTCTAGTTCTTGGTCTGGTCTGTGTCTGACTCTTGGTCTGTGTCTGGCTCTTGGTCTGTGTCTGGCCCTTGGTCTGGTCTGTGTCTGGCCCTTGGTCTGGTCTGTGTCTGGCCCTTGGTCTGGTCTGTGTCTGGCCCTTGGTCTGGTCTGCGTCTGGCTCTGGATCTGTCGGGCTCTAGGCTGTCCAGCTCTTGGTCCTGTCTGTGTCTAGTTCTTGGTCTGGTCTGTGTCCGGCTCTATGTTTGTTGGGGGTCCATGGAAGTCAGAGGTCAGTTCATGCAGTGCTGAGCTAAAAACCCAGGTGCAGCGGTGTTACCTGCCAGTGACCCTGGCATTATGTGCTCTGAACTCCAACCAGTGACCCAGGAGACCCCTGTCTTGTATCCACTGAGACCAGCAAGTACTTCCTACTAATAAAGTCCTTTAATGATAGCTCTGCTATCTAAGCCTCCTATTAAATCACAATCTTTTCTAGGTGAGTCTGGGAGCCCCTCCCTGGCTGGAGCGAGCCCTGGTTCCACTGCTGATAAGTACAAGATACTGAGGGCCACTGGCGTGGTGAGATTCTACACCCACGGAGTGTTGCGCATTACTTTACACACTTTACCACTGTGAACTCCCAAATAATCCGGTCTAAACTATTCCCACCTCTACCCTTCATTTAACCCATTCAGTTACCCACAGACTCACATGTCTACCCCTCCCACCATGCCCAATGACAATTTATATTTTGCGCTAATAATCCACCTTTGGGTTCCGGGGTAGCGTGCTACTCACTAAAAAGCACTTAAACGCCTCGTCATCCAGGGGTAGTAAGCACTATATTAATGGACAGAGCACCACCCCAATCAGGGTGGTGCGCCGTTTAGGACACGGGCCACCGTGGCCCTTGGGCCCGGGTGCCGTCTTGGCATTAAGCTGGCCAATCTGCTTCCGCCCCCACACCCCACAAGAACAGGGGGCAGAAGGAAGTAGGGAGTGGCACAGAGGCACGTCATTTCCGCCCGCCGCTGCGCTGGTGGGGGGGATTTAGGTGCTTTCTTCCTTGGCCTCTGCCTTTCTGGCAGCGGGTGCAGTGATGCCGGGCAAAGGTGATCGGCGTCACCCAAACTCCGCCCCTATCTTGGAGCGGGATCTCAACTACTACATTCACCCCTAGGCAGCAAAGGAGCCCCAAAGCAGGGTCCCCTGGATAAACCCAAGGTTAGGGTCGAGTAGTCCTGATCCAACCAGCGGATGTGCCCACCAGTTGGGGGCTAGGGTGCCCAGTTCATGGGGATGGGCATGGGTTCAGCTCCTGGCCACCTCATCGCAGCCCCTTAGCAGCTTGGTGTTTGGGGGGGGGGCTCTTGCATCAGGACAAGGGAGAGAAAGGTGGGGGCCGTCCCCCACGGATGCAGGTGTGTGGTTCCACCTGTGTGGTCCAATGGTGTTTAGGATGCAAGAGGTGCCTTGGTGCTCTTAGGGGTATGGAGTGTTCGCTCTGATTTATTCACCTGTCAGAAGTTACTCTCCGTGACTTATTTACCGATCTGTTTTTAATTATGTTTCATGATATTTCACTTACAGTTGACTCAATAGCTCCACACACGATAATGTTTATATCCTTTGTTAAAAACAATGTTCCACTCACAATCAAGGTGTCATTTGTCAGTGTTTCGCTGGGGTTTTGCTAGGGCTGAGGCTAGACTGGGGGCATCCGGGTGCTATAAAATTACCATTAGTTGCCAGTCAGTTCTCAATATGGCGCTCAATTTGCATATTTTTGCACCAGGAAACAAACACAAAACATATTTAAATGCAATCCAAACAAGATAGAAAGAACGATTCATTCTTTGTCATTTTAACCTACTGATGCAAATGTATTTTCACATCACGGTGTCTTCAAAACAGCAGTTATTGCAAGAGCGTGCGGAGTATTTACAAGACCCCCGAGCCTACTTCACAGTAAACACAAACTGAGTGCACAGTTTGAAGGTAGCGGGCGGGGCGGGCAGAAGCACCTTGTATTGTGTCACCAGGTGCTCGGACACATCATGGTGTGTGCATCTGCCCTGGGAGGGGGGAGGACAGTGCAATACCTAGAGCTGCGTGATTAGAGTATGTGATCAGTACATGATTAGAGTATATGATCAGTACATTACATGATTAGAGTATATGATTAGTGCATGATTAGAGTAAATGATCAGTACAAGATTAGAGTATATGATCAGTACATTACATGATTAGAGTATATGATTAGTGCATGATTAGAGTATATAATCAGTACATTACATGATTAGAGTATGTGATCAGTACATGATTAGAGTATATGATCAGTACATTACATGATTAGAGTATATGATTAGTGCATGATTAGAGTATATAATCAGTACATTACATGATTAGAGTATGTGATCAGTACATGATTAGAGTATATGATCAGTACATGATTAGAGTAAATGATCAGTGCATGATTAGAGTATATGATCAGTACATGATTAGAATACATGATCAGTACATTACCTGATTAGAGTATATGATCAGTACATTACATGATTAGAGTATATGATTAGTGCAAGATTAGAGTATATGATCAGTGCATTACATGATTAGAGTATATGATTAGAGTATATGATCAGTGCATTACATGATTAGAGTATATGATCAGTACATGATTAGAGTATGTGATTAGTAGATGATTAGAGTATATGATCAGTACATTACATGATTAGAGTATATGATTAGTGCAAGATTAGAGTATATGATCAGTGCATTACATGATTAGAGTATATGATTAGAGTATATGATCAGTGCATTACATGATTAGAGTATATGATCAGTACATGATTAGAGTATGTGATTAGTACATGATTAGAGTATATGATCAGTACATTACATGATTAGAGTATATGATTAGTACATGATTAGGATACATGATCTGTACATTACATGATTAGAGTATATGATTAGTGCATGATTAGAGTATGTGATCAGTACATGATTAGAGTATATGATCAGTACATTACATGATTACAGTATATGATTAGTCCATGATTAGAGTAAATGATCAGTACAAGATTAGAGTATATGATCAGTACATGATTAGAACACATGATCAGTACATTACATGATTAGAGTATATGATTAGTGCATGATTAGAGTATGTGATCAGTACATGATTAGAGTATATGATTAGTGCATGATTAGACTATATGATCAGTACATGATTAGAGTATATGATCAGTACATTACATGATTAGAGTATATGATCAGTGCATTACACGATTAGAGTATATGATTAGTGCATGATTAGAGTATATGATCAGTACAAGATTAGAGTATATGATTAGTGCATGATTAGAGTATATGATCAGTACAAGATTAGAGTATATGATTAGTAAATGATTAGAGTATATGATCAGTACATTACATGATTAGAGTATATGATCATTACATTACATGATTAGAGTGTATGATTAGAGTATATGATCATTACATTACATGATTAGAGTATATGATTAGTACATGATTAGAGTATATGGTGTGTGGACTCCTCCTGAGACAGACTTTAGGCAGACAATACCCCATATAATATTTCCTCAATGCCAATGTGGTAATTCCATTAAGTGTGGTGCCGCTGTGGGCCCTACGGCTTTCAGGGCTCCTTCTGTACATATGGACAACAATGACCTCACCACATACTATGCACCACTATACCAGCCAGTGCTTAATTTGAGCCGGTGGTTTCCAGTGCTCTACACCAGTACTTAATTGTCAATACCAGCTCTTATGACAATCTGCCACATGGTGGCGCTTCTTGTATGATTTAGAAATTAGCAGAACAACAATTGTTTATTAATTGAATATACACTAAAAGCGACTAAAACCTGCCTGCCACCCAAGCCATTCTTAAAGCTTTCGGGCCTGAAATAGTCTGAACTGTCACAATTGTAGGAGCATGATGCTTAGTAATTGGCAAGGGCTGACGTTGACAGGGCTGTAGGGGCAATGGATGGTGCAGGCTGGGGTAGCCTCCTGACCAGGCCCCGGCACTTTTTTTGTCTTTTAAACACAAATTAGGCACTGTATCAGCCCTGGAAGAACATAACCAACTCACTATAGAATTAACAACCCAAGCCACATCGACTTAGCTATCTGTAGCGGATACCAGCCATCACCTGCCCCCTATATCGTCCCTAGCCAAGTACTGAGTGCTGACTTGACTATCTACAGCTGATCCAGCCCCCACTGACCCTACATAGGGACCCTGGCCACAAACTGCTTACCTATCTACAGCTGATCTAAACATCACCGACCATGTGAAGAAGCCCCGGCCACATACTGTTGGCCTACTGCTGAAAAACCATCACTGATCTGACCCAGTATAGCGGTGCTGCCCACACATATCAATCACCCGGCAAAGTATCCCTGACTCTACCACCTATCTGCAACCCATCCACTCAGTGATGACCTGCCCACACATTGCTCGTCGGACCACATATTGCTGCTCTGACATGCCACTGACATGATGGCATTTACCTGGCCTAAGCCCACCTGAGCACATATGCTTTATCAATGACAGGGCCACATCTGGCCTACCCCATCCAAATATTAATGCCACAATAAAGTATCAACGACCCTATTGTCAATTGGTGATAACTCACGTATGGCAAGTTCAGCCACGCCATCAATCTGCCCACGTTTCTCTGACTTCACTAGGTAAAAATGCCCATATGATTTCTGAACTTACAAGGTGTGACTGAACTCCTGATATTTCAGTGGCTGTACCACATACTACTGAACTGATCATGTATCCCCATATAACCACATATTGCTGATCCAATCATGTTCCAATGAGACACCCGGACATTGCTGGGTGGACCACATATCATCAATGCAACCACATGTTTCTTGTCTGACAATGAGCCACTGGCCTCACAATGTATCACTAACCCAACCACATGTATCTGATCTGACCACATGTTGTGGGACTCACAACAGATCACTGACCAGCCACATGTATCTGATCTGACCAAATAACTCTGGCCTGGCAGTGTATTACTGACCCACCCAAATACGCCTAACATCATATCACTGGCCTAATCATGAATCATTAACTCAACCACACATTTCCGATCTGTCCATGTCTCGTGGTCCTCACACCATATCCCTGACCCAACCATATGTATCTGATCTGACCATGCATCTCTGGCCTGGCAATGTACTACTGACCAACCTAGATATCAGTAACTTGGATCACTGACCTAATCACGTACCACTAACCCCACCACAGATTTCTGATCTGACCACGTATCTCTGGCCTGGCAACGTACCACTGACCCAACCACGTATTTTCGATCTGACCACAAATCACTGACCTGACCATGTATATCTGACCCAACCACATATAAGTGGTCTGAAAAACTATTGCTGGTGTAACCCGTCTCACTGGCTCAAACAGATATTTCTAATCTGACCACATATCACTGGCCTGAGCACAGACACCTGACCCAACCAGACATATGCCATCTGATCAGGTGTGCTGGTGCATGGTTTCCACAAATTCAGTACAACTATGTACCGGATAAACAAAACTTCAGGGACTCAGGGCCTGATTTACTTTTCAGCGGACGGGAAACTCAGTCACAACAGTGAATGATAGCCCATCCACCGAAATATAAATCCAATCATGTCCTATGGGATTTATGTTTCAGCGGACGGGCTATCCGTCAGAGTTGTGACAGAGTAACCCATCCACTAAAATCGAAATCAGGCCCTCAGTAGTCTAGTATAATCAGTAAATGTTGGCTCAGCTTGCTCACAGTATCACATCTAAACTCCTAAACTTCCAGAGTTATAGTTTGTGTTGGCAACCTCACCACATGACCACTCTGACTCCCAAGGAATTCATGGAACAGATCTACCCTTTCGCATGTCACTTTCACATGTCCAAACTTTCATGAAGAATTGAACAATCGTACTTTTTCAAAGGTTTATTGTATAATCTAGTCCTTCTAATAAAAACAAGAACTGTGATTATTAGACAAATGAGAGATGTTTCTATAACAAGCTTTATTAGAATGGTGAAAAACACAAATAATTCAGCCGTACTGTTGCACACCTAAGGTTGCTTCTACCTGTCACTAAGAGGCCTGAGAGCATCCTGGAAGACCTGGGTGGAATGATCTAACTCCATGCCCTGGTGTGATATCTCGGGAAGCCGGCCTCAGTGCATGGAATGAATGCACTCTGTGTGGGTGAGCGAACTGCATTCTCCTCCGCAGCTTTGCATGATAACTCCAGCCTGAAGTGCCTCTCAGCTGATATCAGTAGACCTTGTTTAAATAATAAAAGGCCACCAAGAGATGCAGAAAAACAACAGAACTTGGGCCTGATTTAGAACTGATGTGTGAGGGATATCCCATCTGCTGAAATCTAAATACCATTATATCCAATGACTTTTAAATTTCTGTGGCCCGGGATATTCTCACTGTGGTGACAAAGTAACCGTCCCTGAAACAAACTGTGCAGACTACAGAACAACGTTTGAATAAACGTGTGCATGGCATTTTCTCTTCTTAGTGAAAAACATGTTCAAACTACCACCCCAGAAAGATGTTAAGTTAACGAAAACTAAAAGGACGACACATACATTTAATAAGTGCAATCCCTACAACACTGGTGACCTGACAGTGCATCGCTTACCCAGGCACATGTTTCATATCTGACCACATATTAATGAGGCGTCCAGATATGGCTATCTTTGCATCATGGCATGACTTGGGGCTGATCACACCTAGCCTGCCCTGCACTTTGTCCCACCAGCCACACAGGATAATCAAGCTTGTTTATTTGAATTTCAAGAAAGCACTTTGAAATGTAGACTCCCACAATGCAGTGCGGCGCATGGCACATTGATGAATAGATGGAAAGAAACAGGTTGGATGAGATTCCGTGTCATGGTCTGAAATGCAGATAAGAGCCGAGCCAAGAAGCGATATTCGCTGGAAAACAACTCAGCTCAGGAGTGCCCACTGTGAGAAACTGAAGCATTAACAACTCTCTCCCCAGGCCAGGTCTAACTGAAGACTGATAAAACTAACTGAAGTACACTGTTCCATAGAGAAATAAAAATAACTGAAGACTGACCATCACACCCTCGCCTCAGCAAGGCTCGAACCGACCACTAAACAACTCTCTCCCCAAGCCAGGCCCTTACCAAGGCCTGGCCTTCCACCCCTCCCGTCAGCCACGCCCTAACCGACCACTAAACAGCCCTAATCCCAGCCAGGCCCTTACCGAGGCCAGACCTTCCAACACTCCCGTCCGTCAGGCCCTAGCCGACCACTAAACAGCCCTCACCGTGCCAGGCTTAACTTAGGCCTGACCGTCCAACCCTCCCCTCAGCCTCGCCCTAACAGACCACTAAAAAACCCTTACCCAGCCAGGCCCTTTCTGAGGCCTGACAGTCCAACCCTTCCCTCAGCCATGCCCTAACTGACCACTAAAAAACCCTCAGCCCAGCCAGGCCCTTACTGAGGCCTGACCCTCCAACCCTCCTGTCAGCCACGCCCTAACCGACCACTAAACAGTCCTAATCCCAGCCAGGCCCTTACCGAGGCCTGACCATCCAACCCTCCCCTCAGCCACGCCCTAACCGACCACTAAAAAACCCTCAGCCCAGCCAGGCCCTTACCGAGGCCTGACCGTCCAACCCTCCCTTCAGGTGTGCCCTAAACGACCACTAAACAACCCTCCCCCCAGCCAGGCCCTTACTGAGGCCTGACCGTCCAACCCTCCCCTCAGCCACGCCCTAACAGACCACTAAAAAACCCTTACCCAGCCAGGCCCTTACTGAGGCCTGACAGTCCAACTCCAACCCTCCCGTCAGCCAGGCCCTGACCGACCACTAAACAACCCTCAGCCCAGCGTCGCCCCTACTGAGGCCTGACCGTCCAACCCTCCCCTCAGCCCTAACAGACCACTAAAAAACCCTTACCCAGCCAGGCCCTTTCGGAGGCCTGACAGTCCAACCCTTCCCTCAGCCATGCCCTAACTGACCACTAAAAAACCCTCAGCCCAGCCAGGCCCTTACTGAGGCCTGACCCTCCAACCCTCCTGTCAGCCACGCCCTAACCGACCACTAAACAGTCCTAATCCCAGCCAGGCCCTTACCGAGGCCTGACCGTCCAACCCTCTCCTCAGCCACGCCCTAACAGACCACTAAAAAACCCTTACCCAGCCAGGCCCTTACTGAGGCCTGACAGTCCAACCCTTCCCTCAGCCATGCCCTAACTGACCACTAAAAAACCCTCAACCCAGCCAGGCCCTTACTGAGGCCTGACCCTCCAACCCTCCTGTCACCACGCCCTAACCGACCACTAAACAGTCCAAATCCCAGTCAGGCCCTTACCGAGGCCTGACCATCCAACCCTCCCCTCAGCCACGCCCTAACCGACCACTAAAAAACCCTCAGCCCAGCCAGGCCCTTACCGAGGCCTGACCGTCCAACCCTCCCTTCAGGTGTGCCCTAAACGACCACTAAACAACCCTCCCCCCAGCCAGGCCTAACCATGACCTGACCGTCCAACCATCTCCTCGGCCAGGCTCTAACCGCCTACTAAACAACCATCACCCTAGTCAGGCCTAACCGAGGCCTGACCGTCCAACCCTCCTGTCAGCCAGGACTGAACCAACCAGTCTAAATGACTCTTCGTGCAGACAGGCCATAACTGAGATCTAAGCAACCCTCACCCCAGCCATGCCCTAACCGAGGCCTAAACAACCCCCACCCCAGATTGGCCCTGACTGAAACCTCACAACTAAACCCTCACTTCAGCGGACCCCTAGCTGAGGCCTAGACAACCCTCACCCCATCCAGGCATAACCAAGGCCTAAACAACCCCCACCCCAGATTGGCCCTGACTGCAACCTCACAACTAAACCCTCACTTCAGCGGGCCCCTAGCTGAGGCCTAGACAACCATCACCCCATCCAGGCCATAACCAAGGCCTAAACAGCCCCCACTCCAGGCAGGCCTCTCTCAGGACCCTTGGCCTTGGCCCCCACCCCAGCCAGGACCGTCCCCACTTACAGAACCCTAAACAACCCCGGCCCCAGGAGGGCCCACTCTGAGGGACTGTGTTGGGCCCCTTAAACACCACTCACCCGCCAGTCTACAAGGCCCCCTTGTAGGAGCTGGGAGGGGCTAGCTACATCATGTCTGCTTACTAGGCTCAGTCCCTTACTGCGGCTGGACAGGGGTGCCACCCCGGCACTCATCAGCTGAAGTCAAGGGCCAAAAAGGGGGTGCTTAGTCCAGATATTTAGGCGTCTCTGAGGTATGACGCATTGAATCGAATGTTCGACCATATTTAGGCAAACACCCACATCAACTAAACAGGACAACCTCAACCAATCACGGGTAACACAATGACTGATAAACACTAATGAAAAACAGCTACGAAAATAAAACTACTGCATTCGTGGTATGTATGTTACAGAAGAACATACAGTAGGACGTTACAGAGATGCGCAATCATGCACACACGTCCAGTGTGTAGTGTGTCCGTGTGGTTACAATAATCACACGTGAGTCACGTGTCCGTCCGCTCCACTCCTGGAAACAGTCAGAAGAAGACGTCTAGGAGCTGCAGAAGTCGGTCTAGTAAGTAAATGACAGAGGACATGGGGAGCTGCTGTGCGTTTCGGCCTCGGTTGTGTCTAGTACGTGAGACCATCTTCAGGAGTAAACACACCAGTGAAGTCTGAGGTCCCCTAAGATGTTTCATTCCCCATGGGCGAGAGAAATGGGCCAGATTGGACTAATGAAGGCCGGTTGAACATGTACAATGGGGAGCCCCAGGTATGCTGGTCCCACGTCAGCTGGTGGGGAACCAAACCGACCAGGCGCCAGCCCTGAGTCAGACGTGCCAGCCGCCTCCTTCAAGGATGGAGTAGGGACCAAACCGCCAGCATCTTAGGGCCTAAGTGGTCACTGTAACGAGGTGACTCCGGCCCAGCCCTACCAGCCTCTCAGAGGATGTAATGAGCTCTCCCTCCAGGCGTGGCCACAGAGGCGTACCACCCATGGAGGAGGAGATGCCGCGTCCTGGGAGGGACCTCGGGTCACATTCCTGCCGGAGACGGGGTGCCGGGGAGCGCAGCCGTATCTGATGGGCACGGCCCCTGAGAGCGCGCGCTCCGGGATGCGGGGCGCCGAGGGGGCACCGCGCATCCCAGGCTTGGGGTGGCGAGGATGGTGCGTTCACACAGAGAAGATGCGATTGTGTGCCTGGTGCCCCCGAGGGAGGGAGGGAGAGAGATGGGGTGTGTGTGGGGGTGGGTGTGGGTGTGTGTGTGTGTGTGTGTGTGTGTGTGTGTGTGTGTGTGCGTATATATATATATATATATATATATATATATATATGGGGGAGGGGTGCTCTGCCAATAAGATCCCGGAGCTCCCCACTCACTCCAGCTCTGAGGTCAAGGTTTGATCCCCGTTCTGCCGCTCACCTCATCCCGAAACTATTCCCTCTGTCACGTGATATAAAACAGAGACGAGAGGATTTATTAAAAAAAAAAGCACATCGGTGCATTTGTGGCCGCACTGAGACACCAGAGAGACATCAAGGGTCAGAAGTAGAACAGAATTATCCACAGAATTATCCACTGCCACGAGTGACGTGGCAAACCTCAACTTCAGATGCTGACACCGGCCCCGCCCCCTTCTCCTCCTGTTCCCACCCCCCCTCTCCATCCATCCCCCACACCCTGATCCCCTCTCACTCTCTCCCCTTCTCTCTCACTAGAGAAGGGAGTTCTGTGTTTTAAGCAAAAAATCACCTCCACCGTGGTGTTTATGGGCGAAAAAGAATTACAGTTATTGAATTGTTGGTGAGACGTGTACAGTCTGTTAATGGAGAGAACTCTCCCGTTTCCAGCCTTTCTCCGGCTGTTTTAAGGCAGAAAACACCGAAACGCCAGGACACGTTCACAAGTCCATGTCTTAAAAGTTTTATTATTAAAGTCTGTTTAAAAATAGAGTTGGCCAATATGTGGTTCACTTCTACATGTCAAACCAACCCCTTATATTTGAAAACTTCTAGTTTTCGACTCTGGCATCAGTGAAGAGTCTCCATAAATATAAATTAGAGTCCTGAGGTCTGTGCAGAGTCACCACTGCTTCTGATAGTATTATTTTTACCAATCCATGAATGGATGAACCAGGCGTAGCGTCCAGTTTTGTATTCAGTACAAACTACCACTTGTCAGGGAGTTGCACGAGTTCCATTTAATAAGATGCTTGCAGTACAGAATTGGGTGAAAGTTATTTGCAGTAGCAGGGAGCAGAGTTGCGCCTTTTGTCTCTCTCCTATGGAGCGTGTTCGTCATGAAGTCTACATGTTTCAACCCCTTCTATTGTTTAATGGGCCTGCCCCAGGGCAGTGGGGAGCCTGTGGACACTGCTTCATTGTGATCGTGTTCAAGGAATGTGTAATTTTTATAAAGCTGAAAATGTGTCCAAAGGCGTTTCAGAGACCCCTTCACCAGGCGTTTCAGAGACCCCTTCACCAGGCGTTTCACAGACCCCTTCACCAGGCGTTTCAGAGACCACTTCACCAGGCGTTTCAGAGACCCCTTCACTAGGTGTTTCAGAGACCCCTTCACCAGGCGTTTCAGAGACCCCTTCACCAGGCGTTTCAGAGACCCCTTCACCAGGCGTTTCAGAGACCCCTTCAGTAGGCGTTTCAGAGACCCCTTCACCAGGCGTTTCAGAGACCACTTCACCAGGCGTTTCAGAGACCCCTTCACTAGGTGTTTCAGAGACCCCTTCAGTAGGCGTTTTAGAGACCTCGTCAGTAAGCGCACAAGAAAGAAAGCAGCTTTGTCACAGGTGCTCAGAGGAAACACATGAAGCTCCATCAAAGGAAGGCGGGCATGGCATTTTTAGGGGCGAGTGCAAAGCTCTCCGTCCCTCTTCTAATCTCTCGTTAGGGCGATTTATCCACACCCATGCCACGTCAGTCACTTTCCTTCATTCGTGGGCTTGCCTTTTAAAATCCGCTTGTTTTCATTTGTGAAAGGCATGCATACGTCATGCCTTTTCCAGTGTTTAGCCCTCCTTGAGAGCACCGGTAAACTACTGGAAACATACGAGGATCCTTGTTTTCTGTATGGTTTCTGAACTACTTTTGTCTTTATTTCGCAGCGCGACAGCACGACCGCGGTAGTTTTTTTAAATTCTCATTTAGTGTGGCAAGAAAAGTCTGGTTTGTAACACTAATAGCTCTAACTCGACGTAATGCGAGACCCGTTGCATTGCAAATGCTTGTTCTTAAAGTGCTAGCAGAACAACAGAGCCAGAACTAACCTTGACAGAGCAGCACAAGGAAAGGCAGGGGAGCTAGAAACCCCCCTCAGCAGAAGCAACCTCAGTTTTGCCCTGATCGAGCCCAGGTCTCAGGCCTACGGTTACAGAAATCTCGGGGCAGAAAGGCCGCCATCTCAGGGATCTTGTTGCTCACAGACACCATGAGCCCCTTGTGCTGCTGCACACACCTTGAACTCATATCTATGAGGCCACGCAAAGCCACTTCAGGGGAGCATTCCATGGGCGTTGGGGTGGGGGTTCCCTCATAACATCCATGGGTTCTGAAGCATTTCCAGATTCACAAGGATTTGTAAACCTGGGAATGCCTCAAATGCCTACGCCCCAGGGCAGGTGCACTGAGGAGATATATCTTTATTTCGCGTTGGCGTGCAAGCGCTCTGGTCTGTTGTAGTCTATCTGTGGGCTTTCAACCACGCCCACCGCACGCCCATCACGATCACTCATTCATGGGCTTGCCCTTCAAAAATCTTGTGTTATCATTGGTAAATGCTTTACGTTGATACTTTGACTGCAAACTTTTTCCTCTGGGTCAGGGGCTCCGCTATGCCAACTGTTTCACTTTTCATTTTCAGCTTGTGTGTCAAGAACACTCCAGTTAGGAATTTACAACACTAATAGCTCTGACTGCAGCAATCCTGAGACCCATTGCATTGCAAATGCTTGTTTGCTCTTTCTATCTGTGCTGCAGGACACATGAAGTAGGGTGACCTGGGGTTCGTGAAGGCCCCCCACACGTGGGGTTGGTTATTAAGTCTCCGTTTGCGCAGCCCCCGCCCCACCCCCACCCCAAACTCCCAACTCCCTTTTCAAAGTCCGATATTATCACTGCTCCCCCCCCCCCCCCCCTCCCACCGCCCCTGGCACCGTCCTCCCCGGGCACCGCCCCCCCCCCCTGGGTACCGTGCACCGAGAAGATTCAAGTTCCACTTTCATGAAAACCTCCCTTTCTGAGGGGCGGGGGGGAGGGTGGAGGGATGGGGGAGGGGTGCGGCGGGGGGAGGGCGGGGTGCTCACTCAGTGGGAAAACCTTTCGAAACGGGACCCGCGGACTATGGCTTCGGCGCCGGGAGAACCCGCCAGAAAAAAAACAGTTCCTCTTTTGGAGAAGGGACTCAAAATAATCAAGTTGTGAATGGGGGCGTGTTCCTGCCCGCGCCACTGTCCGCTTCACTGCTAACTCCACTGTCCGCTCCACTGTCCGCTCCACTGCCCGCCTCACTACTAACTCCACGACCCGCTCCACTGTCTGCTTCACTGACCGCTCCACTGCTAACTCCACTGTCCGCTCCACTGCCCGCCTCACTGCTAACTCCACTACCTGCACCACTATCCGCCTCACTGCTAACTCCACTGTCCGCTTCACTGCTAACTCCACTACCCGCTATACTGTCCGCTTCACTACCTGCTACACTGTCCGCTTCACTACCTGCTACACTGTCCGCTTCACTGCCCGCCTCACTGCTAACTCCACTGTCTGCTTCACTGACCGCTCCACTGCTAACTCCACTGTCCGCCTCACCGCTAACTCCACGACCAGCTCCACTGCCCACCTCACTGCTAACTCCACTACCCGCTCCACTGTCCGCCTCACTGCTAACTCCACGACCCGCTCCACTGTCCACTTCACTGACCACTCCACTGCTAACTTCCACTACCTGCTCCACTGTCAGGTCCACTAGCCGCCTCACTGCTAACTCCACTAACTGCCCCCCTGTCAGCTCCACTGCCCGCTTCATTGCCCGCCTCACTGCTAACCGCTCCACTATCCGCTTCACTACCTGCTACACTGTCCGCTTCACTACTAACTCAACTAACTCCTCCACTGTCCGCTTCACTGACCGCTCCACTATCCGCTCCGCTGTCCGCTTCACTGAGCGCTCCACTGTCCACTTCACTGCTAACTCCAGTAATAGCTCCACTGCCGCCTCACTGCTAACTCCACTACCTGCTCCACTGTCTGCTTCACTGCTAACTCCAATGTCCGCTCCACTGTCTGCTTCACTATCCGCTACACTGTCCGCTTCACTGCTAACTCCATTACCCGCTCCACTGTCCGCTTCACTAACCGCTCCACTGTCCGCTTCACTGCTAACTCCATTACCCGCTCCACTGCCCGCCTCACTGCTAACTCCACCACCTGCACCACTATCCGCCTCACTGCTAACTCCACTGTCCGCTTCACTGCTAACTCCACTACCCGCTATACTGTCCGCTTCACTACCTGCTACACTGTCCGCTTCACTACCTTCTACACTGTCCGCTTCACTGCCCGCCTCACTGCTAACTCCACTGTCTGCTTCACTGACCGCTCCACTGCTAACTCCACTGTCCGCCTCACCGCTAACTCCACGACCAGCTCCACTGCCCACCTCACTGCTAACTCCACTACCCGCTCCACTGTCCGCCTCACTGCTAACTCCACGACCCGCTCCACTGTCCACTTTACTGACCACTCCACTGCTAACTTCCACTACCTGCTCCACTGTCAGGTCCACTAGCCGCCTCACTGCTAACTCCACTAACTGCCCCCCTGTCAGATCCACTGCCCGCTTCATTGCCCGCCTCACTGCTAACCGCTCCACTATCTGCTTCACTACCTGCTACCCTGTCCGCTTCACTACTAACTCAACTAACCCCTCCACTGTCCGCTTCACTGACCGCTCCACTATCCGCTCCGCTGTCCGCGTCACTGAGCGCTCCACTGTCCACTTCACTGCTAACTCCAGTAATAGCTCCACTGCCGCCTCACTGCTAACTCCACTACCTGCTCCACTGTCTTCTTCACTGCTAACTCCAATGTCCGCTCCACTGTCTGCTTCACTATCCGCTACACTGTCCGCTTCACTGCTAACTCCATTACCCGCTCCACTGTCCGCTTCACTAACCGCTCCACTGTCCGCTTCACTGCTAACTCCATTACCCGCTCCACTGTCCACTTCACTGCTAACTCCACTACCCGTTCCACTGTCCGCTTCACTGACCGCTCCACTGTCCGCTTCACTGACTGCCTCAATACTAACTCCACTATCCGCTTCACTGCCTGCTCCACTGTCCGCCTCACTGACCGCTCCACTGTCCGCTTCACTACCCTCTTCACTACCTGCTACACTGTCCGCTTCACTGACCGCTCCACTGTCTGCTTCACTGCTAACTCCACTACCTGCTCCACTGCCTGGTTCACTGACAGCTCCATAGTCCACTTCACTGCCCGCTCCACTGTCGCCTTCACTGCGCCCCTCACTGCTAACTCCACTACCCGCTACAGTGTCCGCTTCACTGACAGGTTCACTGTCCGCTTCACTGACCGCCTCACTGCTAACTCCACTAACCGCTCCACTGTCCGCTTTACTGCTAACTCCACTACCCGCTTCACTGTCCGCACCACTGCTAACTCCACTAACTGCTCCACTGTCTACTTCACTGACAGCTCCATTGTCCGCTTAACTACGCTCCACTGCCCGCTTCACTGCTAACTCCACTACCCCCTACACTGACCGCACTTCTACCCGCTCCACTGTCCACTTCACTGCCCGGATCTGCGCACATTCACTGCAAATAAAAATACTGTTCCTTTACAAAACGAAGGACGATCAGACCCGCGGACATCACCAGCAGCCCCGCCGTGTGCTGTGCACGAACCTGCAAGAGCGCCTTGAGAGCGCCTCTGCAGTAGTCACCGCTATCCCAGACACCAGAGCAGCGCCTCACACAGCTGTGTCAAAGCGCCTCCCACTGGCTAGCGCCGCTCTCTACCATTCAAGCACTAACACAACACACAGCTCTGTCAATGCACCTCCCCCCGGCTAGCGCCGCTCTCTAGTATTCAACCACTGACATAACACACAGCTCTGTCAATGCTCCTCACTAGCCGCTCCTGACACCACACACAGCTCTGTCAATGCACCTCCCCCTGGCTGTACTGGAAAGAAGGTGTTATGATGGCAAGGAGCCGGGTGGCAACCCTGCACCCTCTGCACGGGATTGCTAGCAGTAATTACCCCAGGTTATGAAGGAAGCATTAAGGTATGTGAGGCCCTGCGCCTCTTACCTGTGTGCGTCCTCTGATGAGCCTTCAGGTGAGAGCTTTTCGTGTAGACTTTGGGACAACCTGGAAAACAAAAAAGACGGGTTCAGTGCGTCCCCCGAGTTGGTGCTGTTTGTCCACAAAACATCTTGATATTTAGGACATCAATTAAAGTGTGGGAGCGGCTGCTGCCCCCCAGGTCGGGGGAGGCTGTGACCGCTGCTTCCCCAGTAGAATCCCACCTGCCACATTTAGAGAGTCTCACCTACCTGGTAGGCATCGCTGCCCTCCCGGGGGATGCCACCACTGAGGCTGCCCTCCCGGGGGATGCCACCACTGGGGCTGCCCTCGCAGGGGATGCCACCACTGGGGCTGCCCTCGCAGGGGATGCCACCACTGGGGCTGCCCTCCCAGGGGATGCCACCACTGGGGCTGCCCTTCTAGGGGATGCCACCACTGAGGCTGCCCTCCCGGGGGATGCCACCACTGGGGCTGCCCTTCTAGGGGATGCCACCACTGAGGCTGCCCTTCTAGGGGATGCCACCACTGGGGCTGCCCTCGCGGGGGATGCCACCACTGAGGCTGCCCTCGCAGGGGATGCCACCACTGAGGCTGCCCTCCCGGGAGATGCCACCACTGAGGCTGCCCTCCCGGGGGATGCCACCACTGAGGCTGCCCTCCCGGGGGATGCCACCGCTGGGGCTGCCCTCGCGGGGGATGCCACCGCTGGGGCTGCCCTCGCAGGGGATGCCACCACTGGGGCTGCCCTCGCAGGGGATGCCACCACTGGGGCTGCCCTCGCAGGGGATGCCACCACTGGGGCTGCCCTTCTAGGGGTTGCCACCACTGAGGCTGCCCTCGCAGGGGATGCCACCACTGGGGCTGCCCTTCCAGGGGATGCCACCACTAAGGCTGCCTTCGCAGGGGATGCCACCACTGGGGCTGCCCTCGCAGGGGATGCCACCACTGGGGCTGCCCTCGCAGGGGATGCCACCACTGGGGCTGCCCTCGCAGGGGATGCCACCGCTGGGGCTGCCCTCGCAGGGGATGCCACCGCTGGGGCTGCCCTCGCAGGGGATGCCACCGCTGGGGCTGCCCTCGCAGGGGATGCTACCGCTGGGGCTGCCCTCGCAGGGGATGCCACCACTGGGGCTGCCCTCCCAGGGGATGCCACCGCTGGGGCTGCCCTTCTAGGGGATGCCACCACTGAGGCTGCCCTCCCAGGGGATGCCACCGCTGGGGCTGCCCTTCTAGGGGATGCCACCACTGGGGCTGCCCTTCTAGGGGATGCCACCACTGGGGCTGCGCTCGCGGGGGATGCCACCGCTGGGGCTGCCCTTCTAGGGGTTGCCACCACTGAGGCTGCCCTCGCAGGGGATGCCACCACTGGGGCTGCCCTTCCATGTGATGCCACCACTAAGGCTGCCCTCGCAGGGGATGCCACCACTGGGGCTGCCCTTTTAGGGGATGCCATCACTAGGGCTGCCCTCGCAGGGGATGCCACCGCTGGGGATGCCCTCGCAGGGGTTGCCACCACTGAGGCTGCCCCCGCAGGGGTTGCCACCACTGGGACTGCCTCCACTGGGGCCATAAAAGGTTCTGATCTCTCACCCAGCGAGTGACAAGTCTGATGGGGCCACTTGGCAAAGTATTTGTTCTGTAGGAGCAAACTCCGCCTCAGTGACAGGTCTGCTCTCACAGAACGAGGAAGCTCTTGTCCCGATGCAGAGTTTTCGCACATTGTGGTCTCGGGGAGGAATATTAAATGAGGGTTGTCCTGCATTAAACAGGGAGGGGCGTCCAACAATGTGACCTGACAGAAAGGCCATCAGGTCAGGGGCAAGAGCCAACTGGGCTCAGCTGGAGGAAACCCTGGGGTCCCCACTGTTAAAGAGGGGGAGACACCGCAGGTTTGAAATAAACAAATCAGCTACGGCCAGAGATCTGACTCCTTCCAGGTACTGCATGGCTTGTGACTGACTCTTTCCGTTGCTGCATGACTTGTGACTCACTCTTTCCGTTGCTGCATGACTTGTGACTGACTCTTTCCGGTACTGCATGACTTGTGACTGACTCTTTCTGGTACTGCATGACTTGTGACTGACTCTTGTACTGCATGACTTGACTGACTCTTCCCAGGTACTGCATGGCTTGTGACTGGCTCTTGTATTGCATGACTTGTGACTGACTCTTCCCAGGTACTGCATTACCTGTGAATGACTCTTTCCAGGTACTGCATGACTTGTGACTGACTCTTTCCAGGTACTGCATGACTGTTCCCAAATACCATACCGCATGACCTGTGATTGACCCAGGTGCAGGGTGATATGCGATTGATTGCCCCCCCCCCCCCCCCTGTCAGTAGGCAGTTTGATATTTGGATAAGTCAAGTTCACTCAACTGAAAGGGGACATGTGCTTGACACACTCGACTAACAGGTTACAAGACCTTTTTTTAAAAAATATTTCTAACTACATGTTCTCTAAAAGACCCCCGACCAAAAATGTCGAATCCTAAAATAAAACAGTCATTTTCCGTTTCTCAGTGATAAGGCGCGCGCCTCTTCACTTCTATTTTGCGTTTAAGCTGCTTTGATGCAGAGGAACTGACCCGACCCCCTGCTGTGGTCAGCTCCTGTCCCGCTGGCGCACATCCCAGCCTGGCCTGGTCTTATATTCAGGCCAGCATCTATAACCCCCCCATCCCCCGCTCCGTCCACATCCCAGCCTGACCTGGTCTTATATTCAGGCCCATCATCTACCCCCTCGTCCACACCTCAGCCTGACCTGGTCTTATATTCAGGCCAGCATCTATCGAACCCCCCCCGTCCACAGCCCAGCCTGACCTGGTCTTATATTCAGGCCATCATCTACCCCCTCGTCCACACCTCAGCCTGACCTGGTCTTATATTCAGGCCCATCATCTACCCCCTCGTCCACAGCTTAGCCTGGCCTGGTCTTATATTCAGGCCAGCATCTACCCGCCCCCCCTCCCCCCTCCACAGCCCAGCCTGACCTGGTCTTAAATTCAGGCCAGCATCTATCCCCCTCCTCTCCGTCCACAGCTCAGCCTGACCTGGTCTTATATTCAGGCCAGCATCTACCCCTCTCCCCCCCCGTCCACATCCCAGCCTGGCCTGGTCTTATATTCAGGCCATCATCTACCCCCTCGTCCACAGCTTAGCCTGGCCTGGTCTTATATTCAGGCCAGCATCTACCCCCCCCCCCCCCCTCCCCCCTCCACAGCCCAGCCTGACCTGGTCTTAAATTCAGGCCAGCATCTATCCCCCTCCTCTCCGTCCACAGCTCAGCCTGACCTGGTCTTATATTCAGGCCAGCATCTACCCCTCTCCCCCCCCGTCCACATCCCAGCCTGGCCTGGTCTTATATTCAGGCCATCATCTACCCCCTCGTCCACAGCTTAGCCTGGCCTGGTCTTATATTCAGGCCAGCATCTATCCCCCCTCCTCCCCGTCCACAGCTCAGCCTGGCCTGGTCTTATATTCAGGCCAGCATCTACCCCCTCGTCCACACCCCAGCCTGACCGGGTCTTATATTCAGGCCAGCATCTATCCTCCCCTCCCAACGTCCCCAGCCCGGCCTGACCGGGTCTTCATGTCCTGGTTCTAAGTCCGCTTCTTGGGTCATCCCTGACACGCCCACTCCTTCTGGAAGAGTCTGCGGCGGGGTTTCTGATGTCATATCAGATTACAATAGTGAATTATATTTATATAGCGCTTACTACCCCTGACGAGGCGTCAAGGCACTTTGCAGAGAGTAGCACGCTCTCTGCACTCCAAGATTAGAGGTATAAAAGTGGTGGATTAGCACAAGTGCCTGTTTCCCTGGTGGGTCAGTTGTGGCGAGTGTGTTCAGTGTGGGCTCTTTCACTTTGTAGTTGTGAAAGGGACAGATTGACGTCATCGGCGATGCTAATGAACTAACAGGGGATCTCGTTACTGTGAGGGCTGCTCGTCTTCTCTATATAATATATCACAGTGTGTATTTTACATTTCTGGTTACTCTCCCAGTACTTCTGCATTCTATTCCACTCCTCCAGACTTCCCAGCTGTGGCAGTTTTTGTCAGAGGTGACTTTTCGGGTAGTTCCAGGAGTGATGGCTGTTGAATGCACGGTTAATTAAATTGCCTGTCGTGGTCATTTAAACCCCTCTGTCGAGCTGCGATTTGCAGGGAGACGACCCCGACGGTCATGAACTCAACACTCCCCGGTCCACTTCTGGGCACAGATGCGGACCAGGGGTACACTGGAGACTTTAGGAATAGATAGCCAAATTAGGAATCCCAGCATCCCCACGCACACAAACTGTGTGATCCTGAACAAATCGCCTTTCTCGCCCTGTGCCCCGGTTCTCCATTTGGAGGGCCTCACAGTACCAGCTCCCTGCCGTGTAAGACAATTAATTCATCCGCCCAGGGCACCCCAGTATTTTCTCTATAATTTCCCACCGCAATAGTTCACGTGACACTGGTGTACTTAGACACACTATCATCCAGAGAAGGTCAAAGGGCACCTTTTAAATTCAAAAGTTTGAGAACTTTCCCTGCATTAGGATATAAGGCGGTTTGCCGTTAACTGCGCTTTATTAACAAGTGATTGGTGTATTAACTAAATGATTTTTAAAACATGTTTTTTGTTGGGACAGGATAACACGTACATACCAATATGTTTAATCATTCACAATTAGCAATCTTTTTTATCCCCAATATTATTTTATACCTTTCCAAATTAACAATATATTTTTTTTATTTGTGAAGAATACTTGGATATGTATTTTAGTTACCTTCCAAATATTCACAACTCCTAAACATCCTTGCGGATCGCTCATAACGTTTTGACCCAATGGATCTTTCCAAGAGAAAAATAGCAAAGGTCAATAAAAAGCAAAAATGCGCTAACAAAGGTGAAAGCAGCGTCCCTGGCCTGAACTCTTCCCTCTTGACATGATTTCTGCTCTAAAGGTTGGGAGCGTTAGCTGAGCTGTCCCACCAGTTGTTTCACAGTTTGGAAACGGCTGTGTTGTTGTTAGTTGAACACTTAGGTTAGTAAAACTTCCAGGACATTGGGGTTGTCCTGAGGTGAACCTGGGAGGTACCTGGATAATCGCAGTGGTGAATCCGCCTCTTCTCCAGTTCTGGATTGTTCCTCCGGTTGAACTTGAGGGGTGGCCCCCCAAGACTCCCCTGCGAGAGAGAGGCCAGGCCATTGGACATCGGGGGCATTGGGGGGGATTGTCCCAGCTTGAGTCCAAAGGTGGCTTCGTAGGAGGGTGGGGGGGAGATGGTGTTGATCATCTCTGGCTGGTTTTCGGGGCTCCCTGGCTGTGAGTTCGGGGGTGAGGGTGGAAGGTGGACCCCCGGCACCGGGTAGAAGTGTGCCGGAAGAGCAAAGTTCGCCTGATCTTGGCCAAGAGTTTGGTACACCTTGACCTGCGCTGCTTGAGTGGTGGTGAGATGAAGGCTGGATCCACCACTGGTGGTGGTCATGGGGACGCCCCCATGGGTATTGACCAGTGTGGTGGTGCCGGGCGTCGAGGTCAAGCTGGCCACTCCATCACCACGTGGCATCTGGAAGAGTTGGGGTGGCTGAGAGCCGGCACAGGCCACGGGTAGCTCTGCTGGCACCTCCTGCTTGATGAAGATGTTGTTGACCGACACAGACTGGGGCATGTTGAAGACGCTGGTGAAGTCGGGCAGGGTCTGGGCAGAGGAGCAGGGCTGCGCGAAGCTGGTACCCGGCTCGGTTTTGATCTGGGGGTAGGCGGCCAGGGGCTTGGCTGGCCGGTAGAGGCCGGTGCGTAGGTGCGTGGTGTCGGGAAGGATCACGTTGATGTTCACACTGTAGGGTGCGGAAGAGGGCTTTTCCGTCTCGAAGAACTCATCCACCACCGAGGCGCTCTCCCGCCGGTACTTCTTGTCTGACAACAGTTGCACCACCGGCGTTGTGTGGTCGAAGAGGTACTTGTCCATCTCTGATCGCGCCTGGAGGGGGTAAGAGAAAGAGAAGGGTCAGAGACAAGCTGATCACAGGAGGGTCTAAATCCAGCAGGCAAGCAAACTTGGGAACCCTCATTCCAACCCCTACCTCCTCATATCAAACCTTCAGAGCAGAGGCGCCCACATCACACCAGATGCATGCAAATGAATCAAAGTGAGGTATGTTTAGGTGAATAAACTCCCAAGTGTCACTTCCCCCCTACTTCCTTGCACTGTACCTCACTTTCTACGACTTCTCCTTTCAGGGGACCCCAGCAGACTCCCGCTCCTACTTCCAGTGCTTTAAATTGGCAGGTACTGGTAAGAACTCAGTACTGGCTGCTCTTACTTAATTTGAAAGGGAGAGTACTAGCACTTCTCAGCAGGGGTGCAACACTTTTAATGAACACCAGTACTTTTCAGCATGGATGCAGTACTTTGAAGGAGTACCAGCACTTCTCAGCAGAGGTGCAATACTTTTAATGAGTACCAGCACTTCTCAGCAAGGTTACAATACTTTTAATGAGTACCGGTACTTTTCACTTATCGGAAAGGGTGCAATACTTTTAATGAGTACCAACACTTCTCAGCAAGGTTACAATACTTTTAATGAGTACTGGTACTTCTCACTTCTCAGCAGGGGTGCAATACTTGTAGTGAGCATTAGCACTTCTCAGCAAGGGTGCAATACTCTTAATGAGTACCAGCACTTTTCAGGAGGGCCACAATACTTTCAATGCACTTCTCAGCTGGGGTTCAGTACTTTTCATAGGGGAGTGTTGGCACTTCTCAGTAGCAAGCAGGTACTCTGGGACAGCGAGTACCAGTATGCCTCTATTCTCTGCTCAAGCTCTGCCTAAATCTCACCATTATTGGCTGCTAATTCCTTAATGGGGGGGGGGGGGGCATCATCCTATATATGCCTTAGCACCACAGTGCTGGCACTTTTTAAAGTACAGATGACACCATTGGACGTTACATTTTGACTCTTTATTGGTCTATTTATTGTCCCCCGGATGTTAAGGAGCCGATATCTGCTTCCTGAAAGCTGGGTCCAGAATTCTCTTTTCTCCCCGCCATTTTCTTATTTAGCATTTTGTCCTCTATCACTGTGACCAAGAGAACTGTCATGGCCTCTGGTCTGCGGGCCACTTATGGCACCTGGTCAATGGTGGGTAATGGCACCTAGTCGATGGGCCCCTAATGGCACCTGGTCAGCAAGACTCCAATGAGAGCTGGTCCACAAGCCTGTAACGGCATGAGGTCAATGGGTTGGAATGGCACCTGGCCAATGGGCCTGTAACGGCATGAGGTCAACGGGTTGGAATGGCACCTGGCCAATGGGCCTGTAATGGCATGAGGTCAATGGGTCGGTATGGCACCTGGCCAGTGGGCCAGTAATGGCATGAGGTCAATGGGTCGGTATGGCACCTGGCCAATGGGCCTGTAACGGCACCTGGTCAATGGGTCGGTATGGCACCTGGCCAATGGGCCTGTAACGGCACCTGGTCAATGGGTCGGTATGGTGCCTGGTCAATGGGCCTGTAACGGCATGAGGTCAATGGGCCTGTAACGGCATGAGGTCAATGGGTCGGTATGGCACCTGGCCAGTGGGCCTGTAACGGCGCCATGTAACGGCGCCTGGCCAGTGGGCCTGTAACGGCGCCTGGCCAGTGGGCCTGTAATGGCATGAGGTCAATGGGTCGGTATGGCACCTGGCCAATGGGCCTGTAACGGCACCTGGTCAATGGGTCGGTATGGCGCCTGGTCAATGGGCCTGTAACGGCATGAGGTCAATGGGCCTGTAACGGCATGAGGTCAATGGGTCGGTATGGCGCCTGGCCAGTGGGCCTGTAACGGCGCCATGTAACGGCGCCTGGCCAGTGGGCCTGTAACGGCGCCTGGCCAGTGGGCCTGTAACGGCGCCTGGCCAGTGGGCCTGTAACGGCGCCTGGTCAGTGGGCCTGTAACGGCACCTGGTCAATGGGTCGGTATGGTGCCTGGTCAGTGGGCCTGTAATGGCACCTGGTCAATGGGCTGTTAAAGGCATTTGGTCAGTAGGTCAGTAATGGCACATAGTCAGCAGATCTCTAATGACATCTGGTCAATAGGCCAGTAATGACACCTTGTGAATGGGTGGGTAATGGTGCCCGGTCAAGAGGCCAGTAATGGCACCTGGTCAATGGGACGGTAATGGAACCTGGTCAGCAGGTCTCTAAGGACATCTGGGCAGTGGGCCGGTAATGGCACCTGGTCAATGGGACGGTAATGGAACTTGGTCAGCAGGTCTTTAAGGACATATGGTCAGTGGGCCGTTAATGGTGTCTGGTCAACGGGCCAGTAATGGCACCTGGTCAATGGGACGGTAATGGAACTTGATCAGCAGGTCTTTAAGGACATCTAGTCAACGGGACGGTAATGGCGCCTGGTCAACCGGGTGCAGCAAGAGCTTGTAGTGAGCAAGGAGTTGCACTCAACGTTAGTCGTCAAGGTGCTGCCCCGGCCATCACACAAAGATGCTTTGACACATAGGTTGGCGTCACAGGTCGCACCTATAGTTTATTCTTTGGTCTGATGAGACATGAACCAGGGAACAGGCGCACAGGATCAGAGGACCAGGGGCTTCTTGTTTGTCTCGTGCTCTGATTTCAAACTCTTTGCTCTGTAGATATGAGACCTGTCGACTCATCCTCTCCCTCACTAACTCTGCAAGTCAAACATAGCTCCCTACTCAGCTTCCCTCAGAAGGTTCTCACTCTTTAGAACTGGTGTCACTGACAACCTCCTGAGAAGGAACCCCCAACCTAGACCTCAGCGGGCTCACCCTTCCCACGCAAAATCTAATGGGATACTAATGTCTGTGGGACCACCCTGCCCACTTACACTCCAACGGGACCACCCTGCACACTTACACTCCAATGGGACCACACTACCCACTTACACTCCAATGGGACCACCCTGCCCACTTATACTCCAACGGGACCACCCTTCCCACTTACACTCCAACGGGACCACCCTTCCCACTTACACTCCAACGGGACCACCCTGCCCACTTACACTCCAACGGGACCACCCTGCCCACTTACGCTCCAACGGGACCACACTAACCACTTATGCTCCAATGTGACCACCCTGCCCACTTACACTCCAACGGGACCACCCTGCCCACTTACACTCCAATGGGACCACCCTGCCCACTTACACTCCAACGGGACCACCCTGCCCACTTACACTCCAACGGGACCACACTAACCACTTACACTCCAATGGGACCACCCTGCCCACTTACACTACAATGGGACCACCCTGCCCACTTACACTACAACGGGACCACCCTGCCCACTTACGCTCCAATGGGACCACACTACCCACTTATGCTCCAATGGGACCACCCTGCCCACTTACACTCCAACGGGACCACCCTGCCCACTTACACTCCAATGGGACCACCCTGCCCACTTACACTCCAATGGGACCACCCTGCCCACTTACACTCCAACGGGACCACCCTGCCCACTTACGCTCCAATGGGACCACACTAACCACTTACACTCCAATGGGACCACCCTGCCCACTTACACTACAACGGGACCACCCTGCCCACTTACACTACAACGGGACCACCCTGCCCACTTACACTCCAATGGGACCACACTACCCACTTACACTCCAATGGGACCACCCTGCCCACTTACACTCCAACGGGACCACCCTGCCCACTTACACTCCAACGGGACCACCCTGCCCACTTACACTCCAGTGGGACCACCCTGCCCACTTACACTCCAGTGGGACCAACATGCCCACTTACAGTCCAATGGGACCACCCTGCCCACACTCCAATGGGACCACCCTGCCCACTTACACTCCAACGGGACCACCCTGCCCACTTACACTCCAACGGGACCACCCTGCCCACACTCCAATGGGACCACCCTGCCCACTTACACTCCAACGGGACCACCCTGCCCACTTACACTCCAACGGGACCCCCCTCCCCATATAGACTCCAACTGGGTTATCCTTCTCAATGGATCACCTCCCCACACAGATTCCAATAGGATCAACCTTGGCACGGATAACTCACACCAATGGGACCCTCCCACATACACTCCAATCGGATCACCCTTTGCCAATAGGATCACCCCCCCACACAGACTCCAACTAGGTTATCCTTCTCATGGATCACCCTCCCCACACAGACTCCAATGGGATCACCCTCGTTACATAAAATCCAGTGGGATCACCCTCCCCAAATACACTCCAATGGATCACCTCGCCACATAGACTACAATGGGATGAGCCTCAAAGAGAAATGAGATAATCCAGGAGTTCACCTCTCCAAAGTGCGTCCATCATTCGAAGGAAATATGCGTCCAGGGAAAAATGCATCACAAGAGACATGCGTCCCAGGAAGCATGACTCCTGGGAAACATGCATCCTGGGAAAACATTTCCATGGAAAACAGGCATCCCAGGAAACATGCATCCAAGAAAACATGCGTCCCAGGAAACAACTGTCCCAGGAATTAAGTGTCCCATAAAACATGCATCCCAAGAAACACATGCCCCATAAAACATGCATCTCAGGAAGCATGTGTCCCAGGAAACCCAGGAAAAATAGATCCCAGGAAACAGGCCTCCCAGGAAGTATGCAGTTCCAAAGAGAGCATACTGCCCATGAAACTTATACCAGGAAAACATGCATCCCAGGAAACGTGTCCTAGGAAACACGTTGCAGGAGACATGTGTCCCAGGAAACATTAATCGTAGGAAACATATACCCCAGGAAACATACACCCCAGGAAACATACACCCCAGGAAACATACACCCCAGGAAACATACACCCCAGAAAACATACACCCCAGGAAACATACACCCCAGGAAACATACATCTATAGTACCAAGAAAAGCATACTTCACAGGAAACATGCATCCCAAGAAAACATGCATTCCAGGAAAAATGCATTCCAGGAAAAATGCATACCAGGAAAAATGCATCCCACAAAAACATGTGTACCAGGAAAACATGCTTCCCAGAAAACATGCATGTAAGGAAAAATATATCCCAGGAAACATGCATCCATAGTCCCAAGGAAAGCATACTTCCCAGGAAACATATATCCCAGGAAAACATGCATCCAGGAAATATGTGTCCCAGGAAATTTACACCCCAGGAAACATGCATTCCAGGAAACATATATGCAGGAACCATATATCCCAGGAAACATGCATCCATAGTCCCAAGGAAAGCATACTTCACAGGTAACATGTATCCCAGGTAACATGTATCCCAGGAAACATGCATCCCAGGAAAACATGCATCCCAGGAAAACATGCATCCCAGGAAAACATGCATCCCAGGAAAACATGCATCCCAGAAAAAAATGCATCCCAGAAAAAATGCATTCCAGGAAGCATGCATCCTTGGAAAGACATCCCAGGAAAACATGCTTCCCAGGCAAACATGCATGTCGGGAAAAATATTCCAGGAGAAATGCATCCATAGTCCAAAGGAAAGAGTACTTCACAGGAAACATATTTCCCAGGAAACATACATCCCAAGAAAACATGCATCCCAGGAAACATGCATCCCAGGAAACATGCATCCCACAAAAACATGCATCCCAGGAAACATGCATTCCAGGAAACATGCATACCAAAAACACGTGTCCCAGGAAACATGCATGTCAGGAAACATGCATGTCAGGAAAAATATATCCCAGTAAAGATGCATCCATTGTCCCAAGGAAAGCATACTTCCCAGTAGACATATAACCCAGGAAAACATGCATCTCAGGACGCATGCTTCTCAGGAAAAATTAATTCCAAGCAAACATACATCCCAGGAAACACGCACTACGTTACAGTGCACTCATTGACTTCCATGGGCTCTCCCTCACAGACTCATTCTTCTTATTGCACAGTGACTGGGGAGGGATAGATGCTTTATCAGTAGCTACCAGTCACTTGCTGTGACCATCCCAAGGAAGAGGTGTTACTAATTCTTAGAAACAGGAGGCAGGGCGATACACTTCTGAGAACGGATGTCACTCTATCCCACTTTTCTAGCTCTCCCTGACATGTTTTCTCTTCCAGGTGTATTTGTGTATTGATCTGTCTGTCTGCCCATCTGTCTGTCTCCCTTGTACAGCGCCCAGTTACTTCATAGGCGCTGCGTACACAGATACAGCCCTCTTGGTGCCTCTCTCCATCTCACGCTTCACCTCTATCTGTCCTGCTGGTTTACATTGTCACATACAGAGCTTATAGATTGTATAGTTTACACATTGTAATAAACACTTCACCTGCAAGGCCATCTGCCGCCAGTGGTCCATCCTCACGGGGGTAAGCTGTGGAATAAACACAGCTTATTATTGCGTAATTGTGCATTTATGTATTTCACAGTAACATCCCCTGAACATTTTCTGCACAAAACCTTTGTAACCAAGAACTCTGGGCCACAGGTCCCTGTGACCAGCCAAACTAAGGCTCAGCACCTCTGCTACCATCCATACTGGGCTGGAAACCTCAGCGCCCTCCGGAAGACGCCCCAGAACCTCAGCACACATGTATGCTGGATCACAGAACCCTATATGTCCATCCATACTGGGCTGAGAAACCTCAGCGCCCTCCGTAAGAGGCCCCAGAACCTCAGCACCAATGTATGCTGGATCACAGAACCTGTATGTTCATCCATACTGGGCTGGAAACCTCAGCGCCCTCCGGAAGACGCCCCAGAACCTCAGCACCCATGTATGCTGGATCACAGAACACGTATGTCCATCCATACTGGGCTGGAAACCTCAGCACCCTCCGGAAGACGCCCCAGAACCTCAGCAACCATGTATGCTGGATCACAGAACCCTATATGTCCATCCATAATGGGATGAGAAACCTCAGCGCCCTCCGTAAGAGGCCCCAGAACCTCAGCACCCATGTATGCTGGATCACAGAACCCTATATGTCCATCCATACTGGGCTGGAAACCTCAGCGCCCTCCGTAAGATGCCCCAGAACCTCAGCACACATGTATGCTGGATCACAGAACCCGTATGTCCATCCATACTGGTCTGGAAACCTCAGTGCCCTCCGTAAGAGGCCCCAGAACCTCAGCACACATGTATGCTGGATCACAGAACCCGTATGTCCATCCATACTGGCCTGGAAACCTCAGCACCCTCCGTAAGAGGCCCCAGAACCTCAGCACCCATGTATGCTGGATCACAGAACCCTATATGTCCATCAATACTGGGCTGGAAACCTCAGCGCCCTCCGTAAGAGGCCCCATAACCTCAGCACCCATGTATGCTTGATCACAGAACCCTATATGTCCATCCATACTGGGCTGAGAAACCTCAGCACCCTCCGTAAGAGGCCCCAGAACCTCAGCACCCATGTATGCTGGATCACTGAACCCTATATGTCCATCTATACTGGGCTGGAAACCTCAGCGCCCTCCGTAAGAGGACCCAGAACCTCAGCACCCATGTATGCTTGCTGGATCACAGAACCCTATATGTCCATCCATACTGGGATGAGAAACATCAGCACCCTCCGTAAGAGGCCCCAGAACCTCAGCACCCATGTATGCTGGATCACAGAACCCTATATGTCCATCAATACTGGGCTGGAAACCTCAGCGCCCTTCGTAAGAGGCCCCAGAACATCGGCACCCATGTATGCTGGATCACAGAACCCTATATGTCCATCCATACTGGGATGAGAAACCTCAGCACCCTCTGTAAGACGCCCCAGAACCTCAGCACCCATGTATGCTGGATCGCAGAACCCTATATGTCCATCCATACTGGGATGAGAAACCTCAGCGCCCTCCGAAAAAGGCCCCAGAACCTCAGCACCCATGTATGCTGGATCACAGAACCCTATATGTCCATCCATACTGGGCTGAGAAACCTCAGCGCCCTCCGTAAGAGGCCCCAGAACCTCAGCACCCATGTATGCTGGATCACAGGACCCTATATGTCCATCTATACTGGGATGAGAAACATCAGCGCCCTCCGTAAGAGGCCCCAGAACCTCAGCACCCATGTATGCTGGATCACAGTACCCTATATGTCCATCAATACTGGGCTGGAAACCTCAGCGCCCTTCGTAAGAGGCCCCAGAACCTCGGCACCCATGTACGCTGGATCACAGAACATGTATGTCCATCCATACTGGGCTGGAAACCTCAGTGCCCTCCGTAAGAGGCCCCAGAACCTCAGCACCCATGTATGCTGGATCCCAGAACACTATATGACCATCTATACTGGGCTGGAAACCTCAGCGCCCTTCGTAAGAGGCCCCAGAACCTCAGCACCCATCTATGCTGCATCACATAACATGTATGTCCATCTATACCGGGCTAAGAAACCTTAGCTCCCTCCGTAAGAGGCCCCAGAACCTCAGCACCCATGTAAGCTGGATCAGAGAACATGTATGTCCATCCATACCGGGCTAAGAAACCTCAGCACCCTCCAGAAGAGACCCCAGAACCTCAGCACCCATGTATGCTGGATCACAGAACATGTATGTCCATCCATACTGGAGTGAAGAAACGTCACACCCTCCAGTCCTACAGAGCTGTAGAACTTCTGTGCCAGCCATACCTAGCTGCTTCTCCTCTACGTACCCCCCCCCACACCCCACCCGGCTTAAGAACCTAGGCATCCTCCACACTGTGCCACAGAACCTAGGCATCCTCCACACCGTGCCACAGAACCAGTGCCCATCCATACCAGGCTGCAGAACCACAGTTTTCACCCAAACCAGAGTGCTGAACCTCTGCACCAATCCATATCAGTCCGTAGAACTCCATTACACCAGGCTCCAGAACCTCTACATACTGGGCCACAAAACCTCTGTGCACAACCAAAGGTGGCTGTACAAATTGTACCTCCTTCTATTCTGTGGCAAATGCCACAGCATTCTCCAAACAAAGCTCAGAACCTCCGCGCCTAGCCATAGTGGGCCCCAGGACCATAGCGGTCACCCATACCAACAGCAGAACCACAGGTCACAACCGCATCAGCTCCATACCATACTCACCCATACCAGCAGCAGAACCACAGGGCACAACCACACCAGCCCCATACCATACTCACCCATACCAGCAGCAGAACCACAGTGCCTATTGATACCAGCCGCAGAACCACAGTGCCTATTGATACCAGCCGCAGAACCACAGTGCCTATTGATACCAGCTGCAGAACCCCAGCACCTATTGATACCAGCTGCAGAACCACAGCACCTATTCATACCAGCAGCAGAACCTCAGTGCCTATTGATATCAGCCATAGAACTTCAGTACCTAACAATACCATCCGTAGAACTTCAGCACCTATTGATACCAGCCACAGAACCACAGCACCTATTGATACCAGCTGCAGAACCACAGCGCCTATTGATACCAGCTGCAGAACTTCAGCGCCTATTGATACCAGCTGCAGAACTACAGCGCCTATTGATACCAGCTGCAGAACCACAGCGCCTATTGATACCAGCTGCAGAACCACAGCGCCTATTGATACCAGCTGCAGAATCTCTGCACCTATTGATGCCAGCTGCAGAACCCCAGCACCTATTGATACCAGCTGCAGAACCCCAGCACCTATTGATACCAGCTGCAGAACCACAGCACCTATTCATACCAGCAGCAGAACCTCAGTGCCTATTGATATCAGCCATAGAACTTCAGTATCTTACAACACCATCCGTAGAACTTCAGCACCTATTGATACCAGCCACAGAACCACAGCACCTATTGATACCATCTGCAGAACCACAGCGCCTATTGATACCAGCCGCAGAACCACAGCGCCTATTGATACCAGCTGCAGAACCTCAGCAACTATTGATACCAGCCGTAGAACCTCAGCGCCTATTGATACCAGCTGCAGAACCACAGCACCTTTTTATACCAGCTGCAGAACCCCAGCACCTATTGATATCAGACGCAGAACCACAGCACCTATTGATACCAGACGCAGAACCCCAGTACCTATTGATAGCAGCCGCAGAACCCCAGTACCTATTGATACCAGCTGCAGAACCCTAGCACCTATTGATACCAGCCGCAGAACCACAGCACCTATTGATACCAGCTGCAGAACCACAGCACCTATTGATACCAGCCGCAGAACCTCAGAGCATATTGATACCAGCCGCAGAACCACAGCACCTATTGATACCAGCCACAGAACCACCGCACCTATTGATACCAGCCGCAGAACCCCAGTACCTATTGATACCAGCCCCAGAACCACAGCACCTATTGATACCAGCTGCAGAACCACAGCACCTATTGATACCAGCCCCAGAACCACCACACCTATTGATACCAGCCGCAGAACCACCACACCTATTGATACCGGCTGCAGAACCACAGCACCTATTGATACCAGCTGCAGAACCACAGCACCTATTGATACCAGCTGCAGAACCACAGCACCTATTGATACCAGCTGCAGAACCACAGCACCTATTGATACCAGCTGCAGAACCACAGCACCTTTTTATACCAGCTGCAGAACCCCAGCACCTATTGATATCAGACGCAGAACCACAGCACCTATTGATAAAAGACGCAGAACCCCAGTACCTATTGATACCAGCTGCAGAACCACAGCACCTATTGATACCAGCCGCAGAACCTCAGAGCATATTGATACCAGCCGCAGAACCACAGCACCTATTGATACCAGCCACAGAACCACCGCACCTATTGATACCAGCTGCAGAACCCCAGTACCTATTGATACCAGCCCCAGAACCACAGCACCTATTGATACCAGCTGCAGAACCACAGCACCTATTGATACCAGCCCCAGAACCACCACACCTATTGATACCAGCCGCAGAACCACCACACCTATTGATACCGGCTGCAGAACCACAGCACCTATTGATACCAGCTGCAGAACCACAGCACCTATTGATACCAGCTGCAGAACCACAGCACCTATTGATACCCGCTGCAGAACCCCAGCACCTACTGATACCAGCCACAGAACCAGAGCGTCTATTGATACCAGCTGCAGAACTCCAGTACCTATTGATACAAGCTGCAGAACCCCAGCACCTATTGATACCAGCCACAGAACCACAGCACCTATTGATACCAGCTGCAGAACCACAGCGTCCATCCTTTACGGGCCACTATCCAAAGGCCTGAAATTGTCCGTGCCGCGACAGAGCTCAGCTACATCATGAAGAAAAATAATGAAAGTATTTTCAAATTCACATAATATTGATTTATTTGGGCAATAGATGTCCGGTTCCTTCCCAGGACCCCCGTCCCCTCCACACATCAACAGACGCAGTGGATGACCCATGATCACTCATTATCAGGTCAGTATCCCTTGCCCTCAGGAGGCTCAGACATCGCTCTGGACCTTTCCTATCAAGGGAACCCCCAAACATTTAATTACTGGGTCAGGATAGGGAGGGAGAAACCAACATATTACAAAAATAACCCACTGGACGAATTATTTACAACGAGTCAATCTATACATTATTATAGACCCACTACCATCTTCATAATATTTTCACATTTTTTTAATACATTATAAACATTCATGCAAAATTCAGAACAAAACTATACATAAATATCTTTGGTATATGCATTCAGTATTATTGAGTCTGATAATACATCAGAAATTCAATGTTTCATAATAACAATGTAATCAGTCTCTAAATCAATTACATAAAACAATGTCACCAAACCCCCAAACATGAATGTATTCATAAACATCCACTTCCTCACTCATAATCCAACCCCTACTCTTTCCTCCTCAAAGGAGGGGAGGGTCTCAGTTCCCCTCTGCAACAATGTGTCTAGTGAGAAGAGCCGACACTTGGTCAGCACACGTTTCGGCAGCTTCGGTAACTCATAGCTGCCTTCTTCAGGACATCTCCCTTCATTGTCTTTTAACTTATGACCACGTGGGTTTGGTGCATCTGTATCTTACAACGGTTCCTTAATGTTCATTGTGATAATATCCTCTGTTGAGTAAGCCTCGTATACGTACTTTATGCCCCTCTGCAGGGTTTTTAAAAGTAACCTCCTGTAAGAACCTACCTCGCTTCCCTAGGATTCTGCACAGGGTCCACTGATGTCCCGGGAGTTCTTTCCATTGATCAGTACTGTAAGTATAGTTGTGAGGTGCCTGTGCATATATCCGAAAGGCTGATACCAAATACGCTCCTTGGAACCCGTGTCCTTTCTGGCCTCAGCCTTCCAAAGCCACAGTTTTTATTACTGGGAAAGAACTCCAGAGTTGAATGTTTGGGGGTTTGGTGACATCGTTGTATGTGATTGTTTTATGTAATTCGTTTTGGGACTGATTAAATTGTTATCCTGGAATATTGCATTTCTGCTGTAATACCCGAATCAATCACACAGAATGCATATACCAACGGAATTTGTTTATAATTTTGTTATGAATTTAGCACGATTATTTATAATGAATAAGTAAAAAATATTCATGTGGGTGAATATTGCAGCGGGTGAGCAGTAATGTACAGAATGAGTCATTGTAAATAATTCGGGCAGCGGGTTCTTTGTGTACTTGTCGCTCTGGGACCTTCCTTTGAGCACTGGACACATTCGTGCTAAAGTTTGAGGTCGCCAGGAGAGATGGTTGGAGAGGAAGTGACGGTGAATTTGGGCCCTACAGCTTCCGGTTAAAGTTTAATGACATTTGCAACCATCACCGTCCAGTATACAGAGCATCTGATCAGTGCAACATCTCTGGCAACCTCAAAGGGTCCTGGGTTAGTTGCAGGGCACTCAAGCAGAGGCATGCTGGGGTACAATCGTGGAATAAACGATGTCTTTAGTGTTTAATGAGGACAGCCTGGTACTCTCATTGGAAGTTTCAAACCGCATCGAGCCTCATTGTTTAGCCTGATTGTTTAATCAACAGCACCTAGGTGTTTACAGCCTCTGTTCCACCGCCCTAGCCACACAACAGCCCTAGTGGCCCTGGGAGTGACAAGGGGCCGCTCTGTCCTCGGGTCAGCGTCTCTATGGTACCGGCCTGGGCTCACGCACACAGCATCCCTGCCTGGAGGGCCATAGAGTACAGGCCTGCGTGTGGAAGGGCGTCTAATACCGACATACAGGACTCGAGATAGGACCTCAGATACCCTCTTACCCTATCCCTCTGCACCAGGCCTTTTCTAGCGCTTTGAGCTCATGATTTAATCTCATGAGCTCTTGACACCTCTACCAGCTGGGTGATAAACCGAGTGCCTGTTAATTATTGGCACATATACTCCAGTCTAGATTTTGTTTTTCATAAAATGTTGATGGGCTGTCAGAACGGCTCCCAGAACTCATTCGCCTGTTAAATGGACACCTTGAACCCACCATTAAATGGCGTCACCAAGACAGAGCCATCTGGTAACCTTAATGTATCCATGGTTGAGAAATGAACACTGGGCGGAATATATTCTGTGTACTGGGGTTACTCATTGGAGGTATATGTGCACATCAGACCATGTAAATATTGCTGCTTCTATGTACATATGGGTATTTATCTAGCTTATTCTATGCACATTTCGGGTAGTAATATATGTACGGGTTTTCTCCAGCCACTAATAATTTAGCAAGTGTTGCGTGCATATATGTACCTAATGGTTAATTTCAGCTTTGTTATATATAAAAAAAAGTATTTCTTTTAACCTTTTCCCCATCCCCCTTTTCTCTGACTCACTCAAAACTTGACTACTATGATCTCCAAAACATCCTTCTCAAATGTATCCCCCCATTCTTTTTAGCCACGCCACCCCCCAACTAACAGGCACACACGACCACTACTTACAAAACAACTTCCGACCGCCCCCTTTCAAATCTACTTCTATCATTCTATCACTGCTGTAGTGTAAACTCTGGTAAGCACACAAGAAATCAAGATCATGAACACAGCTAAAGCAGAAAGAAAAGACGAAAACTATTATTTCCAATCTACTAACTATTAACCTCTAATCTTGGGTTCTGGATTAGCGCGCTAAATACCACAAAGCGCTTCAATGTCTCGTCAGGGGTAGCAAGCGCTATATAAATATAATTCACAGTCACAATTACAATTGCCGGGAAGGCACCCCCTAGCAGAACAGCATCCTTGAAGGCCAAGTATTGGCTGGTGGGGGGGAGCGTAGGGGGCGCTCATCCATATGGCTATATATTGTGAGGCAGCTTGGAGAAAGGTCCTTAAAACTCATAATATTATTGAGAAAGCTAATACTTATATAGCTGTTGTCTCCCCTAGCGTTCATTTTCTGCCTCTTTCATCCATAAACTGCTTTTCACTCCTCTGTTGAAATGCATTGTGTGGTTAATCATTGTTTAGTGACGGTTTATCACGGCCATTGGGACATAAAACACGAATTACACCGATGATACACAATACAACACTCATATATCAATTGCAACGCAACCTTCTTTTCGCGTTTCCTTCTTCTTTGGTTTCACCCAAACACCAAATTAAAGGAGCCTTTGTTATTTTCAAATAACATTCATTTAACTCAGTGCTAGAAGCGTGCAAGCGCTTTACAGACCCCAGATGGTACCAAACTAGAGATTTCACAACACTCTTCCTCGTTAAGATGCAATAGTTTAAAAAAATAAGGTTTGAATAGACCTTTCCTTGGTTATAGAAGAATATTTTACTTTATGCAAACATTACCACCTCTCAACTTTACGGTTGCCAAAAAGCTCCACTGTCCTGGCTGGGTGGATGCCCAATGAAAAATGTATAGCTTGTGGTTCCCATGAGATTGAGTCAATCAACCAATCAAAAACATTTATAGAGCGCCCGGCTGCCAACGGCACAAAACTCCACCCAAGAATAAACACAGAATGAATCCCTGTCAACTGCCTGGTCTTCAGTTGCCACAGGTAGCTCATTCCAGGCCTTAGAAGCTTAATCCGCAGAAGAATGGCCTCCCCTAGTTCTCCAACGAAACTGAGGTTATTTTAAAAGTAAAACATGCTCTGATCTTAAATTGTGGGGGGTCTGGTAGTACTGCAAAGGCTATTGCACAGAGAGTCTCAGCTGTTGGGCTTCAAATATTCATTATCTAAGACAGTGGTTCCCAACCTGTGGTCCGGGGACCCCTGGGGGTCCGCGAAG